>NC_137614.1:25110754-25548254 GCF_963280865.1 Gymnoscopelus braueri
TCTCCCCCTCTATCTCTGTCTGTCTCTGTCTGTCTGTCTGTCTGTCTGTCTGTCTGTCTGTCTGTCTGTCTGTCTGTCTGTCTGTCTGTCTGTCTCTCTCTCTCTCTCTCTCTCCGTTTATTTCCAATCCATAGCGTATATTGATTACCTCGCTCAGAAATTTAATCCAGGCAAGCTCATCTGTTTAGCAATCAGTCAACATGGCAAAAAGCATTCCGTGTTTCACTAGCATTATATTTATTTGTTGTGAATTATCGCATATAATATAGGCCTATAGCAGCAATAAACATCTATATAAATATATATAGTATACTGTTTACAATACTGTCTGTAACAGCAGTGGCCAAATGATATGTACTCATACTTGCAGTGGGTGGGTAAAGTAAGTACATTTACTCATACTGTATAAGATAAGTACAGTTTTGAGTTTTTTTTTTTTTTTTTTTACTGGATTACCTCCAATTTTCAGTACTTTTACTTACCCTACATCTCAGAGGCAAATATTGTACTTTTTACTCCACAACAATTATTTGAAAACTTTAGTCACTTCTGCATAGGTCTAACTTGGGCTATTTGAAAATAGCCAAACTACAAGCTCCAATGCGTTGTGAGCTTTTAGATCTGTTATTTTCAAAGCATTTGGAAACTTGTGAAATGGGACATTCTGCAAAATTAGTACTTTTACTTTCAGTACCACCTTCTTCTTTCTTCCTCTTGGTGGCGCTGTATGCCGAGGCGATCTACGCCGCGACCAGTAGGCTACGCTTAGGCTAGTAGTAGTAGTAGTAGTAGGCTAGCGACTTTGGGCTTGTCTTTCTGTAAAGTTGCTTATAAATATTGGTAGTTGCGGGTTGCGTTTTTTTGGGCTTGTTTCTACAGTGTAGTTGATTATTTGGGCTTGTTTTCTAATACTATTTTTTTTTGTTTTCTAATTCTAACAAACATTGAGTCAAGAAGAAGAACCCCCAAAAATAATATGTATTTGTCCACGGACCCCCATCTGAAAACATTTTATGCCAGGGAGCCCCATAAAAGATTTGTGCTGTTAAAATGTCAAATTGTTTTCCGTATTATTATTTTTTAAATAGCAGATCTACAAGCTCACAACGCGTAGATCGGCTATTTCCAAATAGCCAATGTATTTATATTTAAAGGGCGAATAAGGGCTCGCTTCTGAATCTTTTGGGCTTGTTTTCATAGACATGGTTGCTTGTTTCTTTCGCATAAGCTGGCAACATTGCTCATGTGTTGCATTGTTCAAAGCCACTTTCTTGTTTCTTCCTCTTGGGGGCGCTGTTTTGCAGAGGCGCACTACCCAAGTACCCCAAGCTGTTCATTCATTGGCTAAACGTCTACATTTGAAATGCAACGCGCTCTCCGTCTCCGTCCAGAGTGTGGTTCAAACAACAGAAGAGACTCTTCCTGTTGTCGAGAGTCTGATCAACCAACCTGATCATCACAACACAACACATTGTAACACCGGAGTGGAGGCTTGGTTTTTAAAGGTATTTAATGTTTCAACGCCAGCAATACTGTAACGTTATAGTTTTACACCGTGTAGTTTTTTTGAGGCGTAGTTAAACCGTTAATAACGGTTCCGTGACGTCTTAACGTTACTTGAAGATCCGTTGCTAACGCCATTAGCGTGTGCTAATTATAGGCCTAACCAGTGGTGGAACTGTGGAAGATATATTTACTTCCGTAAAAGTAGCAATACCACAATATAAAAATACTCTTTTACAAGTAAAGGGCCTGTGTTCAAAACATTACTTGAGTAAGTAAAGTATTTGGCATCAAAATATACTTTAAAAGCCGATGCGACGCGTTGTGAGCTTGTAGTCAGATAGGCTATTTTCAAATAGCCGAGGTATAAAATAGGGCTTAATGTTTGTTTTATAATACAAAAATGTATATCTGCAAAGTAACTAAAGTTTTCAACTTATTGTAGTGGAGTAAAAAGTACAATATTTGTCTCTGAGATGTAGTGGAGTAGAATTGAAACTGGGAAATACTCCAGTGAAGTAAAAGTACCTCAAAATTGTAATGTACTTAGTTACTTTCCACCACTGGGCCTATTGTTGTCGTTTAAACGCACCGCAGAACAAATGCATTTGTTCGTGTTTGCTGTGTTTATGTGGTTCGTGAAGGGCAGGTTATTTTACCCATTTACTGAGTCAATGTGTGTGTTGTGTCTTTTTACAATAGGCAGGAAACCATGGACTCTGCATTGAATCTGCGCCGTTTATATGATCAGTTAATCTCACAGATTAACACCCTCAACAGTGAAAACATTGAACCCCGTAAGTTTTGGATTGTTTCTACATCTAGTTAAGGTTACTTCATTGACTCACACTGATTTTCTATATGATTCTTGATGAATTGCTGTACCTTTTTGCAAACTGTTAATAAACAGTGTTTAAGGTTGCATTTTGTACACTTTGAGTTAGAAATGGATACATATTTTACATTGACAATTTGACTGTGCAGACATGTCTGGCTGGTCCATCTTTTTAGACATTCATTCATTCATGCCTCCTCTCCCAGACTTTATTCAGATGGTGCTGAACTTTGAGGAGTGCCGTAAGAAGTGGCTTAAAGTAGAGCAGGACCTGGGCTCCTGCAAGGATGTCCTGGCCCAAGCAGAGAGTGACCGAGGAGCACTGGAGGTCAAACTGAAACATGCACGCAATCAAGTGGATGTTGAGATCCGTCGACGGCAGAAGGCGGAGACTGATTGTGAGAAGCTGGTATGTTGGACTTGAACTTATGTGTTAACTTAAGTTTGATATTATTTTCTGCCAGTAGGCATATTGTCCTTTCATCCACAATCATCACAAAGGGTGGACAGGCTTTTTCAGTTCGGGCTCCTAAGCTTTGAAACGCCCTACCTGTTGACCTAAGACGTGCAAAATCAGTGTCATCTTTTAAAACTCTTCTGAAAACCCATCTCTATGCTAAGGCCTTTTCCCAAAAAAGTCTTGACACTTTTGTTTCATATGAGTATATCTGTATGGTTTTAATGTACTATATGTTTTATTTTCTGATCGTCTGTTGTAGTTTATCTCCAATGCGTTATCATGTTGTGTTCTTTTTATCCTGCTCTGTAAAGCACTTTGTGACGATGTCTGGAAATGAGCTATATAAATAAATTCATTATCATTAATCCACATCAAGTAATTTGTCTGTCTTAATATCATAAAGGATCGTCAGCTGCAGTTGATTCGAGATCTTCTCATCAGCGAGGGATCCGGCTCAAACAGCATTAAGCTGAATGAAGAGCAACGCTCAGCGCTGGCATTCCTCAACTCGCGCACGCAGCCAGCACAGAACCTGAACACCAGCCGAAGGTAGATATGAACCCCCCCCCCACACACACACGTCCTATAGTATTGGGTTTGAACCCCCCACAGACCATGTGAATGTCCTACTGCTTTAAAATATTTTTAGAATAATTTGAAATAGGGGTCCGTGACATGATATTAACACATATGATCTGATTTGTTCTTCATAGACTCGGAAGAATCGATGAGTCTGCCTCCATCTTGTCAGACATCAGTTATGACAAAACGGATGACTCTCTTGTAAGCATATTTTTCACGTTTCAACGTAATAAATCTAATAAAATATATTCCCTCTTTCATATTCATCCGTCAGTAAGAAGAAAGAATGCAGATTACCTTCCAGTTTGTCTAATCTGTATAATTTTTTACAGGATTGGGACTCCTCTGTAGTGAGGACAGTGCGTCTCAAGAAACGACAGAAGAGGGTATGTTAAATAAAGTGTTGAATTTTCCTCCTAAATGTTAGCGCTTTGGAGTCTGGCAGGTTTGTTTGAGGTTTATTCTCTCTTTTTCCTAGCGTTCCTCCAGACATGTTGATGGCCCTCCTCTTGCCTCCAAAAGGTCTTGTTCTACAGGCAGAACATCAGACAGGGTATGTTGTGCAGATTCATATGGGTCAATTACTTGACAGAAATGCATCAACATAGTTTTGTTGTAATTAGGGGTGCAACTAATAATTGATTTAAATAACTGAAAATTAGTGTAAATGTCCAATTCTTCATTTATTTCTCGTAGGGAAATGAGTCCATCATTGCCAAGACTGTAGTGACAATGCCTGCAAATGGCGGACCTGTTGAGGCAGTCTCCACTATTGAGACTGTTCCCAATCCCTATTGGACTCGCAGCAGGAGAAAGACAGGTGAGAGTTAATCTTATTTCCTTTAGTATTTGTTGCACATTAAAGTGCAAAGCATCAAATATATTGTGAAAAAAATTTAACAATCCTGTCCTATGTTGCAATGCTACCACTAACTGTAGCTTGTTACTTTTGTGTTATTTAATCAGTATTTGTGGTTAGAATGGCAGAATTGGATATTTGTTATTCTGATGCATGAATGCGTGTCAATAACTATGACTTGCATGCATACACTCACTCACTTCATTCAAAACCATTTTCCAACGAGGGATTGGAATGAATAATTCCAATATCTACTATGTTCTAGTCTTAACTAATATTCTGCTCTCTCCTGCTCAAGCTGCAATGGAGTGGGACTCTGAATCTGTCACATCTGAGGACATCTTCAAACAGCCAAACAAACCAGAGATGAGAGCTGAGCCCAGCACTCCACAGGGCAATGGGGGAATCCGCCATCATGAGTTTGTCTCCAAAACGGTAAAACATTTTTTCAACTTACAAGTAAATGAAACATGGGAAATAAATACTTTATTTTCTTAAAGTGCAATTGCCCACTGCAGAGCAACATTACAATCCTTTACTTTACTAGATCAAGATGTAAGTAATACATTCTCTCTGGTTGGCCAAAGTTATCTCTGCTCAGAAATGGTGGCAGTGATGGGGAGCAAATGTGGTAGAGGGAGTGCTATGTCATGATGCCTCCATAATGCATCTACCCTCGATCAGTTTTGAAGAAGATCTGTATAAGATCATTTTACTGTTTCACCCGACAAATTTCAGTATTTGGTGTGCCATGCCAAATAATGTTTTCGAGAAGTATGGTCTTAACATCTACCCAGTGAAATTTTAAATATGGTTCACATGGGATGGGAGGTGAAGCTACTACCAGTCTTTTAATTGCATTAATTAAACAGGTTATCAAGCCAGAGTCTTGCGTTCCCTGTGGCAAGAGGATCAAGTTTGGAAGGGTATCCCTTAAGTGTCGTGACTGCAGAGTAGTCAGCCACCCCGAGTGCCGTGAGCGCTGCCCTCTGCCATGCATCCCCAACATGGTTGGTACACCTGTCAAGCTTAACGAGGTATGTGTGACAACATTTATTTTGTGTGTGTTCTTCCCAAAGACAACATGATGATTATGATACGGTCCTACCTGTTGTTTTTTATAACATATTTGGGTGCTATGCTGCAGGGTACCCTTGCAGACTATGCGGCACACTCATCACCCATGATTCCTGAATTGGTGATCCACTGTGTCACTGAGATTGAGCAAAGGGGCCTAAAAGAGGTGAGTGGTTCATGTCTATGCCTGAGAGATGGTAGGTCAATTTAGTCTGAGGTGAGGTCCCTAGTTATCACTACAGAAAAGCATATTAGTGCGATAATGTCTCCCAGACAATAAATGTTAATTGCAACTGAAAAGGGCATGAGCAACATGTCGCTTTTTGCCAAATCATAAATCATGATTAAATGCTGGACAGGCGATGGTAAGAAACCCTTTAAGTTAAAGTCCCATCACATTGTGAAGAAGTGTGTGGATATATTTGAAACTTCATTAGATTTCAACATGATGGGAATCAGTCTTTTTGGAAACGGCTGTTGATTGTTCTTAGAACTATGCTACTGTTCTCTTCTCTCAATCTGCCCCTGTCTTTCTGTCTATCTAACTTAATCTATCGATCTGTCTGTCAGCTTTTCTGAGATTATAATGTATAGTTGGAGAGGTCGTGGATCCCAGCCATGTAATTAAGTAATGGGACTATCTTCAGATTGGAACATTGGGCAAAATGTACAGGCATTCATACACCTTTCAGTGAAATGTGTCATTTTTAATCTGAAATGTATCATCTGCGTGATTCGTGCCAATTCAGTTGGATTTTTTCCCCTTTTGGGCGGGTGCTTTAAAAACCTACCCAGATCAAAAGAGTGGTGCGAGTTTGGATGCACATGAATCAAGTGTCAATAAAAGGCAGCATGAGCCTGAAGGAGTGGAGCCAATCGGTCAATTTGTCTGTCACAGTACAGCGCAAGCCCTGAAGGACCATACCCAGAAACAGACAGTGATGTGTGAACACACTGTTAGCTATGCTGTTAGCTCCAGTAATGTTTTTATATTTGATAGCTAGATAACCTTGCTATGCACTGCAGTTGGCTAACATTAGCAAAAACAATCTAACAAATATTAAGTGTCACTCTGTTAGGCTACTGAATTCTGTTTTCAACTACCCAAAGCAGTATTGAGCCATAGCATCGGCAGAACGGCTTGAGAGGGGCACATAGTCAAATCAAGAGCATATGATCCCTCTATTGCATATATTTTCAAGAAATTCATAAAAACGTCATGCACGATGCATTCTCTGGAACAAAGAAATAACTATGCAAACAAGGGCAGCCGTGCTTTGCTGGCACAATGAAGAACCGACTTAAACAGGACATGGGAAGAAAGTTTATCATGTCATAATGCCACAGGGTAGCCAGCAGCAGCCAAGTACCCAGAGATACAGGACATTTGCCTTCTCGCCCTTTTCATCCCTAACCAGTTTGATTGTGTTCCTTTGCTCTCAGACTGGATTGTACCGTCTGTCTGGTGCTGATCGCACTGTGAAAGAGCTGAAGGAGAAATTCCTGCGTGGTAAGACCATTCCGGCCCTCAGCAAGGTGGACGATATCCATGCCATCACTGGCCTCCTCAAGGACTTCCTGAGAAACCTCAAAGAACCCATTGTCACCTTCCGCCTCAACCGGGCCTTCATGGAAGCAGCAGGTATGGGAGAGTAATTATGAAAACAGTTAACATACTAGGTAATGAATGTACGGTAAAAGAATTGTTTTCATGTAGAAATATAGAGGGCTGATCCACAGGACAAAAATGTATATAACAAGATTGGGGATTGGGGTGCAGTAGGTTTACATAGTCTTACAATAAGCTTACTCTAATTATGACTGTATGGCTTATGTTTGAAGCTTTCAAGTTAATGGTCGGGCTTGTGTAGCTGAACAGGCTGACTGCCTCAGCTTCCAGGCAGACAGATGGAAAGAAATTGTCAGAATCCAACAAAAACAATAATAGATTCTGGTTATAATTACTTGTAATACATGCTGGCATGTGTAATTTCTTAATGAATTTATTACATTGTATCGTGTGATGGATCTTCCAGATTGTTAGTCTTTTGGAGTAAGATGTTGTTGCATACTATTAATCTACAAAGTCCATTTCTTGTCTTCAATTTACAAATGGTTTCCTTTGCTTTTCCTCAGAGATTCCAGATGATGATAACAGTATAGCTCAAATGTACCAGACTATTGGTGAGCTGCCACAGGCTAATAGGGACACGCTGGCTTACATGGCCCTTCACCTCCAGAGGTTAGTATCCATTCTGATGTATTGATATGTATGAACGAAGCATTGATATGTGACGTGAACTCTCACCTATTATTATATCAGCATACAATTTATACCCATTAAGACCTGAGGCCGATTCTACAAATGTCTCCTAAACCCTAGTTTCTATATAGTGGTTCTCAAACCTTTTCATGTCAAGGACCCCCATGATTATATGTATTTGGCCGCGGACCCCCATCTCAAAATATTTTGTTCCAGGGACTCCCAGAAGCAAAGATTGGAGTTAAAAATGTTCGCTTTAAAAATGTATATATTAAAAGATTTGCACACATTTTCACGATTTAGCAAAAATAGCAGATCTACAAGCTCATTGCGTGGCACAAAGTAACACGCTATGAGCTTGTATATCTGCTATTTTTTGAATAGCCAAAGTATAGAATAATGGTTAAAGTGGTTCAAATCTAAAATGACACGGATGCTTTCCCGGTTTGGGTTAAACAATACTAACTGATTTTCCTGCTTGTTTTTGTTGTAGCATAAAATGTATATTCTATATTTCTATATTTATTTGGAAGTTGTTAAGATCTTTGGGTGGCAAAGACCTCTAGTTTGTTCGTGGTTCACTGATAAATACCTAGTGCAGTGTTTTCTTTGGGTCCCACACAGCTGCTCACAAAATATTCGTTCAGCACAGAGATTCCCAGGTATTGTGATTTGAGAGTTTGACTAATTCATCTAAAACTAGCAAACAGAAATATTACATCCCTCTTCCACCTCTATTTGAGACAAGTTGGCAATGCAATAAAAGCCAGTGTGCTTTGGTTGGATGTCTCTTTTCATTAGGCCCATCTTTTTAGTACTTAAGTACTAGCTGCAACGATGCTGCCGCTTTGTGTCACATTTGGACACATCAATTGCGCTACTGATAAACATTTTTACACTTACCACCCTCAAACTGGATGGCTAAGTATTCTATTGAATCAAACTTTGCAGGAGAGCTGACCGGATTAGTTTTATTGGAATGGAAATTTAGTTCATTTGACAAAAGAATCACTTGATGCTGTGTGGGTTTTCTGACAAAGAAGCTTGGTTAAAACGGGCAATATTTTTTCAGAGTTGCGCGGAGTGTGGATACCAAAATGGACATAAGCAACCTGGCTCGCGTTTTTGGACCAACGCTTGTGGGTCATGCGGTACCTAACCCTGAACCCATGACAATCCTACAAGACACCAAACGGCAACCTAAGGTAAGAGACTTAACAAACATCCTAAAGGCACCTTTATACTAATTATACAGCCTTGTCGTTTGACAATAAAGGATTGACACTAATATTTTAACATAATGCTTCTTGAATGTTGAACTGATCATAATGTGCAGAACTGAGGAAAATGTTCCCTCTAGACTATGCTGGAAGAGGGATTAGGTAGCAACTCGCTAAAATGCTATTTCAGTATTTCTTTCTGATCATCATTCTGTTAAGGTTGTTGAGCGTCTGCTGTCCCTGCCCGCTGAGTACTGGAATCAATTTGGTATGGTGGAAAACATGCAGCGAAATAGGGATGACATGATCATCATTGAGAACGCAAACTGCTATGCCACACCAGATATGAAAAGTAAGCCACTACAAAACTAAACTGGCCCACTGGGTGATATCTTGAAGTTATAATCTATTGTACACCCATATCAGCTTGAGTGGTATGCTTCCAAATCACATTGTAATGTTGACATGTGTTGTATGTGTTGCTGTGTAGACTCTGTGAGCATACTGGGGCCTATCAACACCCCAGAACACCAGCTTTGCAAAACTCCTTCCTCCACCTCCTTGTCCCAACGCATGAAGTCCACCCTGACACCAAGGTAAACACTGAGATGACACTCCTCTCCTTCCTCATCTTGCCGTAGCGGTGGAAATTAAAGAATCAAACATGTTAATCCTTGGTATCTACCTAAGAACATCTGACTTCAGCTTAAGTTATACTCTGTAGTATGGCATTTGCCGACCATAACTGGTTTTCTAGCTAAGTGATGCTTACGTCCTTCACAGAGGTTAGCCACAAGTAGTAAACATGTTATTGTCTGTATCTGCTTCAGAATATCTGTCTTCAGCTTTATTTATACTCCGTAGTACACTTGCCAACTAGAAATGAACTGATTTTCAATCATGCTAAATTAAGCTTAACTACTTTCAACACAAACTTGTAGATTGGCTATTTTCATTTTAAGCCTGGAGGTGATTGTGATGTACGTTTTGTGTGCGTTGCAGATTTGGGAGCAGGAGCAAACCAGTAACAGCAGTTGCTCATCAAGGGAACTACTTTGCATCTCCACTTCTCAGATAAGAGCAAAGCAGCCAAAGAGCCAATCTGTATTCAAAAACCGAACATTTCTTCATATTCTTATTTGTTTCTATACTGTTTAAGATTTGTATTTTGATTGTTTTAAATTTGTGTGTTACTACATTGTTCTAACTAAATCATCTGGCGTACTTTGAATACCTTTTTTATTTAAGGCGTGGTACTACAGTTTGTTTGAGGTATTTGAGAGTAGTTTATATTATATATGCAGTTTTATGGTCATTTGTTTGCAGAATGGGCTTCAACTCATGTATTACTCAGAAGTTGAAGATATTTTTGAAGCATTTCATTCTACAGCTTAAGTGTAATTTGTAATTTATACTCCATAGTACGTGTCACTGAAAATAACTAATCTTCAAGCAACAGTGTTGCGAATTGCGATGTGCTGTTGTTAGCTTGAAGATCAGTTATTTTCGGCAAGCGACACTGCCGTGCAGTGGTTTTATACTCAAGCCAGCATATAGCATTCTTTAGTTTAGATTTTTGTTATATAAAAAAAAGATATGCAAATATAATTGTTTGCCAGATATGCCTGCCGTTGTGTTCGTAGTGTATTCCTCTTGTACGTACAGTATGCCAGTATACTACAGTGATGTTTTGAGTTTGCACTATAATCTCGATTTGTACTTCCTAATGGTTGTTCACTTAGATAATCATCTATGCATTAGGTATGTTATTTGCTGCAAAAGGAGAATTTCACTTGTTCTTCACTCTGCACTCCCAAGTGGTCCAAAGGAACTATTCATATTGTTTGTATAACTGTAGCAGTACTAAGTATAAATTAGATTTGGCCAGTTTAGAATTGTCTCTTTTTTTCCTTCATTTTTTAAAACTTGTGATGTTTACCATTTTGTACAAGTACACATAATTATTATGATTTGTAAAATATAGTTTGAACATTTAACTACATGTGAAGTCTCCTCTTCCTTTCTGTTTGAGTGCTTTACTCTTTGGGATTTAAAGGACAGATCATGATGCATGGTGACGTCACACTGTGGTTGGTTGGTTTGTTATGTTATCATGCATGCACTTATCTTCAGCCTTTCTTTTTTTATACACCTAAATTGAATATCCACTTATCCAGGTACTTGTTTTGCTATGCCTGGGTCAATGAAGAATGGAAATGTGGTGAAAAGGTTATGGAGAAATGTATTACAACCACGCTGCTTGTCGAAAGTAATAGATTGTTGTATTTGTCACTACATTTACACACATGGAATTCTTCTGGATTTACTCATCCTAAATACTAGGAGTAGTGGGCGCTATTTATATGGTGCCTGGGGAGCAGTTAAGGGTTAAAGGAGGAGTTCACCCAAAAATATACTTATTTTCTATCAATTGCACACCCCATGAAGCCTTGATTTCATGGATTTATTTTTGTTTTTGTGGCATTCCTAAGACAATAATTTGATGACCGTGTGTATTTCCGGTAGGAGACACAAATAATCTTCTTTGTGTCACCTACCGGATACATTAGCCGGTAGGAGACAGGAATCAAATTATTAGCTTAGGAATGCGACACAAACAAAAAATAATCCATAGATTCAAGGCTTCATAGGGTGTGCAATTGATAGAAAATAAGTCATTTTTTGGGTGAACTCCTCCTTTAAGAGATTTTCATGTGAAATGGTCGTATGATTCAATATACTTTTGCGATTATAAGTATAGACCATAGGGAAATACCTTTGATTCTACAATATAATGTGCTTGGTATAGACTTATATGCATGGCACTGCTTTAAATGAATCTGCATAGAAAACATAGATGGTAATTTCTTTGTAAGAAATGAAAAATGTAGTTTCTTTTGAATAAGTTAAATTCAACACTGTATGACAAAAAGTATTTAACGGAGACAATCAGTCTGGACATAGACATTCAAACGTTCTGGAGTATGTGTCCGGTGTGTGTGCTCACATCATGTACCTCAGGGGTATATACAGAAAATATACATTTCTGTGTGAGCTGAGAAGGGAATAACATAAAATCAAAATTTAGGATGTGGCCATAGAAGAGGTGTGTTTTTAATGTAGTCCTGGAAGGCCGGGTCGGAGCCCCACTTGTTCGTTGCTTGCTTCTCCAGAATGGGGATACCACTGACGTGACGTAACAGGAACCACACAAAGACAGGCGACACAACGCTGAGGTACTGGGAACCCTGCATTACAGATGAGGCTGACAGCCACAGACCTGACCATTGCATGATCTCACCCAAGTAGTTTGGATGTCGGCTGTAAGCCCACAATCCACTCTGAATAAACTTTCCCTGAAATGACAAAAAAAAAAAATTTGTTCATATCGTTTAAATTTTCAAAAACGCAGTTGTGAAAGCCACTGAAAAAACACATTTGATGACCAGCATGCTTATGTCAGTCCAGTATAGGACAACATGTCATGACTTACTGCATTATCTGGGTCACGTTTGAAGAGCCACTTCTGTTGGTCCGCAATAGCCTCAGTGGCAAAGCCAAGGCCCCACAGACCCCAGCCAATGTAATCCCTCGTACCAAGAGGAGCATCTCGCTTCTCACTGTTCAGCATGAGGGTGGGTAGGAGCGTCATAAATACCCACGCAGCTGAGAGATATAAGAATATAACAATACTTTATTATATTCTCCCACCAAAAAGAGTCAACATGCACTGAATTTGATAGTAATAGAAAATAAGCAGCAGCGATATAATCCTATCTTGACTGGAATATGAAAATGACAGAAATGATTTATACAGGTGTCCCATCCCTTTATAATGTGCTGAGATGGTCAAGGACTGTGGTAATGCATGGCTGAACTAGGAACACGTTCACAATGATCCGAAATACCTTGAATGCTCCAATATACAAAGAAAGTCCCTGGGCTGTCTCTGACTTTGTTAAACCTGCGATCATGGCCGTCCTTCAGGATCCGCATGAAGAGGAATGTCCCCAGCCTGCAAAAAAAACCTACTCAGTTACTGCTGTTCTTTCACATTAACTCAAACATTATTCATTAACCCAACTTTAATGACTCACATTCATAGGTTCAGCACTGACCTAGCCAAGGACTCCATACCTATACAGCTTACATAGACTAATTAAACTAATGAGGAGTTCATGCAACAATCAGATCCTACAAAACACGTTTTGGCCTTTTCTGCTGGAAAGGTTCTGTACATGACACTGGATGGGATCCACACTACCATGCTTACCTGAGTCCCCATGCAGTCACCAACCCTGTCTGCACATTCTGTCTCACATGGCCCGCCCCACCCCATATACGACTCAGGTGGGCAAGTAGTATAAATGTGCCGGATCCTAAAACAAAGACAAACGGAGATTAGACTTTAAGGAACAGCATATGCCATCCAGTGTCACTGGTGGGTATTGGTTATGGATATCACTTGTTGCAGAGTAAGGCGTGTTCAATAAATCTTTTACCCAGGGAACTGCAGACAATTGGTTCCAAAGTTCAAGGGTAAAATATCCAGAAGCACAGATCCCAGTTGGGGAACAGAAGAGGACGAATAAGAGAATTGTCCAGGTGATTCATTTGCCATTTTAAGACGATATCAATCACTGGTGTCTACAGGTAAGTTGCATATATTTATGAGATGGTAATGCAACTTTTGTATTATAGGTCCAATTATGCTTTTTTTTCTTTTAATTAAGTATTTAATGGACTTCATCTCCAGCTTGTGTAACTTACTTATGTTTATTGATTGTGGTAATAGTTTTTGTTTTAATGTTCTCATAAACATGATGACGTCACAAGAAAAATACTTTAGATTGTGATTTGTCTAGATTGTATTACATTTGTCTAGATTAAAAGTTAAGTAAAGAGCCTTATTCAAAAATCATCTAGGTTAAAACATAATTCCAAAGTGACTCACATTAAAACCCTTATTTACACATACAGTAGGCCTATTACCTTTTGATTTTGTAAATGACACTTTGAGCCATATGACTCAATGAGCACTTACATGTGCATAACTATCTAATATGGTAATAAATAACAAGGCTACATTGTAATTTGCATAGTTATACAGAAGTGGCAGGCAGGCCACGTTCTTTGGTAGTGATAACCATTAATTCATCGATTTCTAACTTTAGATCTGATAGATAAATGTGAAAAACCAGAGTGTTAATGTTAAGCTGCTTTATGATGCTGCTTCTTAAGCAGAAGGAGGAGCTATTGGCAGTGCTGCCAGATTTTGAGAGAGAAATAAGCAACCAGGTTTAGAAAAACAAGCACAAAAGAAGCGACTATAGGCCACATGAGCACTTTAACCTATATACTGTATACATCAGCTATTTGAAAATAGCCGATCTACAATCAACGATTGTAGATCTGCTATTTTCAAAAAATCTTGAAATAAATGGAGAATATGCAACAGAAAAATAAGCCCAAAGTCGCTTATAATAAGCAGACCTGGCAACATCGTCTATTGGGCTGTTTTACAACAAGAGCTGTTTAGATAACAGTCGTTTTGCAACAGTAACCCCTAAGTTAGACACTATTATATAAAAGTACAAATATTAAAACTCCTACTTTTAATGTTAACCTATAATTATGACAGCGTTTCGCTTTTCTATCAGATATTCATATATGAAGCTACGTTTAATAAGGCTGCACCGCTGGAGATACTGAACAGACTACGAAACACAAAGCATTTCGTGGCCAGACTGGCAGTGGCCATAAACATTAATCACAAAGTATAGGCTATAAATCAACATTATTATTATTACCTGCCAAATCATAAAACTTCTCCGTTCTGAGAGTTGAAGCAATGGCCCAGCCAACCCATTGGATACCCAGGTCTGTGATCGCACATTTTGTCAGAGTGCTTCCCATTATCATGTCCACCAACTGCTGGAGGAGCACAGGAATTTGGTTTTCTGTCATTGGACCGCCTTCGTGTCGTAACGATATACAAAACACGGTGGGCAAAGTTCACCATTTCCACGATAGCACAAGTAGTGGGTGGAGTATCTTGACCTCTGGGAACTCTGGGTATTGTAGTCATGGTCTCATGGAAGCTACTTAAAGAGCAGGGGTCTTCAACAGGGGGTCCTCAGAGTTACTACTGGGGGGCCACCAAGTATTTGTGTGATAGGATTTTTTTTTTTTACATTATCTACTTTAACCCTAGCATCCCTATTCTGAGGAGAACTTTACCCGAAAATAGCAGCTCTACAAGCTCACCAGCCTGTAGATCGGTTATTTTCGGCAAAGAGGTTTGGTGTAGAGGGGGAAAAAAAGAGCAGACCAAGTACATAGTGAATAGTCAAATTTACTAAAGTATTGATGGTTAACGTGGTTAAATGTCTGAAAATGCACATTAACATGAATCCAACTTACACTGATGACAGTGCTGTCAAACAAGTCTCTGGAGCTATCTATGAAATCTATGGAAAAGTTTAATCTGCAACTCAATTTTAAACAATATGCAGTGGGGGTCCTGCTTCATCTCTCTCTCAGTCTCAGCTAAGGGGTCCTTGGCCTGAAAAACGTTGAAGACCCCTGACTTAGAGGGAATCTGTGTTATTGCATGTGGTTAAAAAAAAACAGACTTAATCAGAAAAATGACATAGCCTAAATGGAAATATTAAACCCCTCGGGTGTCCAAATGCGAAGTTTCATTTGTTTTCTAGCACTACAAACCAAAATGATGCTTATGCAGTAACAATTTGTAACATTGTTTTTTGTCTCTCTCTCTTCTTCATCTCAGCAACACAAGGCTACACCTTTTGCAAAAGAAGATACAAATATGGCAGAGGGCAACAGTCCAAAAGGCAGTGCTGGAGTCTTTGCTAAAAAGGTTCAAAGGCAACTGAGTAGAAGCAAGGAAAAGGTATCATCACACCACCTCTCCTTTATAAAAGTACATGCAATTACATTTCCTGTTTGTTATGACATGCATTACTTTGAGTTGTGTATTTGCTGTGTAGGTATTACAAAAGCTGGGGAAGACAGTGGAGACCAGAGATGAACAATTTGACACTTTCCTCCAAGATTTCACTGACCAGCAGGTATCAGTATTATAGCCACTGAGTGCTGAACCTCTCGGCAGCACAATGTCCTGTGTATATGTGTCTATTATGGGATACTGCATGCTACATAATTATGCTCAATAAAGTTAACATGATATACGTAATAAATCATAACACTGGATATAACACTAGCCTCTGTTTGCAGACCGATGGGAGCCGAATGAACAAGGACTTAAAGACCTACCTTAATGCTCTCAGAGGTGAATGATCAATATATTTGTACATGTTGCAAATGGGGAGATACTATAGCTCACAAAGCTACTCCAGAAATACATACATCCTGATTATGAATTCACTGTTCATTTACTACAGAAATGAGAGATGCTTCAAAACGCCTGTCCCAGTCTCTGTTTGATGCTTATGAGACTGACTGGGCTGCCGAGGAGGACTTGGGAGCCATTGTAGAGGTCAGATATGATCACAGATGAGAAAAAAACACATTAAAGTACAGGTCCATTTGGGTTCATTTTTACACTCCCAGAGTTAATTTAACACTGAGGATTTTACTGTACTTAAAACTGCTTTCCTCCACACATATATTTTCAGCGCGCTTTGCAAGAGAACTTGAAACTCCTCTGTCGTTTAAATGAAAAAAGCAATGTGTATGTTCTCTCACTCGATAAGGGTGAGGACCTCCTGTGGAATGACTATGAGGTGAAGATGTTGGACCAGGCAGTACGCACCATGGAGACTTACATTGGTCAGTTCCCAGATATGAGGGTAAGGCACGAGCACACAAATGTACACACAAAGGGATATATACTGTACACACAGTAAGAGAGAGAGAGAACATACCTGCTGCTATGTGGACCTACCTAAGTGTTACAGTGTCACCTTTGTGTCTAACCTTATGCACCTTATTTACATACTGTACCTACTGGTTTATGCTATGTGTATATATATTTTTTTCTCTGCAGGAGAAAATTTCCAAAAGGGGCAGAAAACTGGTAGATTATGATTCTTCTCATCACCACCTGGAGGCACTGCAAACCGCTAAGAAGAGAGATGATGTCAAAATAGCTAAGGTCAGAGAAAATGACTGACCTATTCTCACTTCTTATTCCAACACATAGCTGAGTTAAAGTTTCATATGCGCTGATGCTGTTATTAATTCATTAATTTGTTTGTTTGTTTGTTTGTTTGTTTGTTTGTTTGCAGGCAGAGGAAGAAGTCAGCTCTGCCAAAAGTGTCTATGAAAGCATCAACAATGAGCTAAAGGAAGAGCTCCCAATTCTCTTTGATAGGTAAGAACAGAAAGCAGATATTGCATTACTTTAGATAGCTTTTGATTTGGTAACTGTGAGAATAATCCCTGACTCTGACCTTTTATGTGTTCAAATACTGACTACACAGTAAAATCATCTGTGTTAAATTAAAGATTTTCATGTGTTCACATACTCCTCTCTTATATCTCTCTTGAAGCCGCATTGGATGCTACGTGGCGGTCTTCTCAGCTATCTCAGCATTACGAGATGTCTTCTATAAGGAAATGAGCACGGTATGTCTCGTGTTGTGTTCATCTGACAATAAAATGCACTTGTCTGACAACATTCACAGAAAGTTTTAACCATGTCTTCTTTTTTTTTTAGCTCAACCATGATTTGCAGAATGTGATGAAGGAGCTGCAGGCTGAGCATCCCGACAAGGTGTTTGTCGTCAAGGGACTACAACGGTTAGCTTATATTTTTCACTCTGACTTTCAAAGTTGTTCTGATTTATTCACTTATCTTATTGTATACGGGGAGACGAAGTTGAAAATGTAGAGATTATATTTTTCTGTATTTATTTCAGCCATGGCTCCCTGAAGAGACGTTCACTGATGTCCCCAAAATCATGGAAGTCCAGCTTCTCTGATTTTCACGCGGGCTACAGCCCCAGACCTTCCCAACGAAAGTCCACCTTCAGGTCTCCTGATAGACCTTACCGTGATGAAACTCTGTCCAGGGAGAGCAGTACCCTTACCGTGTCCCCACGATCCCCACCACTGGAAAGCTCCTGTTCAGAGCTCAGAGATCAGTATGCAGAATCCACCCACAGCGACAGTGAGCTCTCTCCTGCAGAGGCCAATCCCGAGTCCGACACCACGATGGAGGCTGCTGGTGATGAGCTGAAGTGTGGAGAAGACAACAGTCTAGAGGGAGGAGAGAGGGACGTGAAGGAGGGGGAACCTGAGCTGGAGGCTTCTGCAGACACACCTTTGATCACCACTGATAATAAAGGAGAAGAAGAGAACCCTCCGCCAAGTGAGAGTAGCTCAGAACTTAACAATTCCTATGACTCAGAGAGTTTGGAGCTCCAGCTATCTGCAGTAGACAACGCCCCACTCTACATTGAGGAGAAAGTGGAAAGTCCTGTTGCCCTTGAGACTCCTCAATCTAATGGACTGGGGAATGGCGACGTTTCTGGCCTTGATTCTGATGCAAAAGCTGTCGCCTTTGTAGCCAAGGTCAGTTGTCCAGCAGACACAGACTAAGTATAGTGATGCAGATTTTTCTATTTTGTAAGCTTTTCCCTTTTCTTTCTCTGTTATCTAGGATATTCCAGTAGGAAACCAAGGGTCCATGGACTCAAAAAGCACAGATGTTTAATCTATTAAACCTTTCATTTAAGGTTTGTGTTTTTTGTGTATCCTTGCACTCATATTTCAGTCTATCTAAACTTAACTAAGGGTTTAATACAATCAGTTATACTCTGTTTATTTTTGACAGGATTGGATTGGCTAGACGTTTAGAGGAGTGAAGCCATCAGCAGCACAAGAGACAGAAACGTGTAATGAATGTGGAAAGACGGAATCAAATTTCTAGTAACGCCATTGTTGAATGAATGATAAACCATCCACTGACTCTTTATTGTTATTTATCTATTGTATCATCAGCAGTACATCAATTATAGGCGTAATCATTTTTCTTTTTTGTTAATGTTGATTTTTTATTAAGCTCATTATTTCAGTTTCAGTTTAGTTCCAGTAAATTACAATTGTTTGTAGATTTTGCTTTGTCCTGTATTGATCAAGTTGAGCGAATAGACAGGATATTGTTTAAAAACAATGTCACATTAAATCTTATACATTGCACCAACCCTAGAATGGCTGTGATATTACATAATATATTTCATATATTACATAAGTACATGAAATGCAAGTAATATCAAATCACAGCCATAGGGCTAACATTGCACAGTGATTGATTGCTATGTTAAATTGAATGTAATTTAAATGTGGGCCTACTACAGCCTAATATAAACAGGAATGTCGATTGCTCTAAATACAGTTAATAAATAATAACAATATGACACCTTGTTGCTTCTTTCAGTGTGTGTGTGTGTGTGTGTGTGTGTGTGTGTGTGTGTGTGTGAGTGTGTGTGGGGGGGGGTGTGTGTGTGTGTGTGTGTGTGTGTGTGTGTGTGTGTGTGGGGGGGGGGGTGTTCAGGTTAGGGGGAGGGTGAAGGGGAGGAACGAAAGCAGGAACGGAAATCGACAGCGTGGGCGAAACTCCTCCCAGCACACACACACTCACGCTCACTCACACACACACACACACACTACAAAGCCTCTACTACTGCATCTTCGAGACTGAACTGCTAATTAATTACTTGAGAGAGATACTTTTGTATGATTCAGAACTTGAGCTGGTTTCGAGGCTGTGTACATGCTCATGATTTAAAGTACAGGAAACAAGCTGCTGCTGTGTTACGGACGGTGAACTGATCGACTCCACAGGTAAGTCTCAGCTCAAACAAAAGCCTGTGTGCGTGTGTGTGGTGTAGCAGCCGCGCTGAACAGAACAATGTCTGCTGACTGTTGAGTGTTAACAAGCAGCTGGGGATGTTTGGTAGATCAGTTTGGAAAAAGCTGACAGTTTATTGCACGTTTTTGTTACTTTGGATTGGGTCGTGTTGTCTTTTAGTTAAGAAACTTTCCCAGTTCGACAGTGGTGGAAAGTAACTGATTACATTTACTCAAGTACTGTACTTGAGGTACTTTTGAGGTACTTTTACTTAACTGGAGTATTTCCAATGTTCTATACTTTTACTTTTTACTACTCCATTACACCCCAGAGGCAAATATTGTACCTGTATTAGAAAACTTTAGTTACTTTGTAGATTTTGATTATTTTTTACAAAACATACATTACCCACTTAATCCCATACATTTCGGCCATTTGAAAATAGCCGATCTACACGCTCACAATGTGCATTGTGAGCTTGTAGATCTGCTATTTAAAAAAAATGCCAATACATTTTATACATGATACCCTGTGAAATGGGACATTCTGCATAATGAGTACTTTCTACTTTTGGTACTTTTGAGTACATTTTGATACCAATACTTTTGTACTTTTACTCAAGTACATTTTGATTTCCGGACTTTTACTTGTAACTGAGTATTTCTACATTGCAGTATTGATACTTTTACTTAAGAAATTGAGTACTTTTTCCACCACTGCAGTTCGGTAAAGTTGGAAACTGAGGGAACTGAAACTGGATATGTTGTGAGTGTGGCTGTAGTGAACTGTAGACCAAACCAGTCGAGTCAACAGATTACATTGGTAGACAGAATGTCAGCTGATTAGAGTCAGTGGCATGATGTAATTACTGGTATGACAAGATATTATTAAGTGTCACTCGAGTCATAGTCAAAATCAAACTTTAAAAAGCCATTTAGTCATGTTTCCATTTCAAATATTTCTACTTGTTTGTCATAGTTTGTGACACCAGACAACATCAGTCATCATGACGCCCAGTCCACCCCTGAATGGTATGTATGTTTGATTAGCATTATATCTGTAACCCAAACCCCCAATATTGAGCTTTAACCTTATCAAATGAACAAGTTACTTAATTATTTTGATAGTAAAGGTTAAGTGTACATACAGACTGTTGGGGTTAGTGATAAAGTTAAAGTTAGTTTTTGTGTTGTTGACTGGGAAATAGCTATGATAACTTCAGCCTTTCTCATACATCAGTAGGTGGTTCTGTTGATAAGGATATTGTGTCATAGCGTAGGCCTACATGTATTTAGAAATCAATTAAGTGTTTGACAAGTTTGTCTCAGGTCCAGCCCTTGATAATCAGATTACTGTGTCTCAACACTTAAAGGAGTAGTTCCATTTTTTTCCTTTTCTATCAATTACACACTCCACGAAGCCTTGAATTAATGGAGATTTCTTTTTTTGTCGCATTCCTAAGCCAATAATTTGATGACTGGGTCATCTGTCAGTAGGACTCTTCAAGGCTTCATGGTGTGTGTAATTGATAGAAAATAAGTAATTTTTTGGGGTGAACTACTCCTTTAATATGCTGCCCTTGCTCAGACATTGTGCCATGTTGATGAATTGAATACATAGGACCACAGTGGAAACAAGTCCCCAGGACTTCTTTGTGTTATCCTTTTAGCCTAAATGTCTGACTGTACCTCGTGCTGTTTACATTTCTGTCTAATAAAGGGTGCGTTCGGAAATTACGCACTGGAGCACACTCGCCTATTAGTTTGTATTGGCCAGTGCGCTCAGTGCTGTATTTTCGAACGCACCCAAAGTATTCAATCAATCAATAACACAAAGTGTGACCAGCAGACTAGATATAGATATGAGCTCTTTTGCACATTTTAATTTGCTTAACTGGTATAATTTCAGTATCAGAAATTGGGCTTTCCACAACAATTCCCCCACATCTGGATACAGTTGAAGGTAGGCCTATGTTTTGAACTTGAGTTAATTTTAGTGTGTGTTGTATTAAAATAAGTGTTCATTTAATTCATATACCTGCCATATTTTCAGCATCTACTATGGAGACACTAACATCACTTCCCACGCATGCAAACACAACACTGATTGAGGGTAACTCCTGTTCTCTTTTTTTTATCGTGCCTAAAGGCTGTGTATAGTGTCCCAACTGAATGTTACAACTTGACAGTTCTCCTAATCTAAAATAGGTTTTTAAAATCATAACATCTGTCTCCAAGCTGTGTAAAATAACTGTATTTATCTATTTATTTTGTTCTTCTCAGTGGTAACAACTGCAGTTCCAATGCACACAGACTCCACTGTTATTGCAGGTAATGATGCTGATGCTACTCATTCCTTCCAACGCCAAAAGTCACTCAATTGAACGCATTAACACAACATCCATTTTGGTCTTACTTAATGTGTTTTAAAAATGAGTTTGCCATGTCTTTCCAGTGGTTATAGTTCTGGTCCTGCTGACAGTACTTGGTTTGGCATTCCTTCTTTATCGATACCTCTGCCACAACAAAGGCGATTACAGAACAACAGGGGAACTGGCTCCAGGAGAGGACCCTGATGAGGACTGCAAGGTTCAGGCTACAGTCGAAAAGAAGGAGTACTTTATCTGAACTTGTTAGAAGGCTGGCAGCAAAGGAGTCATTGGACCTTAACAGTGGTCTAAAAAAGAGTGGCTTCTGGCCAACTATAAAGGAATCTGAATATTTGTCTTTTGAGAGTTGCCCACTTTTGAGTTCCCCACTGCGGGCTAAGTTAAGATGTTGTGCTGTACAACAGTCATGCATAGGCACAGGAGTTCTGACAGGTGACAGAACAGGTATGTGTAGATTTACAGTGCTAAACAAGAAGTATTGGGTGCTATTATAGGTTGAATTTGTTTCATAATCAATTATTAGCATGTATCTGCTACTGTACAGACATATTTTGCTTTGTTTATTCAGTATCTGTGATGTTTGATTTAGACATCGATATTTACTTTTCAAAACAGGATATTTGTACAAGATGTGTCCTGGGGCCAAAACTGCTGTTTTGTTTTCTTTTATATAATGTGAACAAGTTTTTTTTAAAGCGAGCAGCTAGGCTATATTTGTTCCCTTTTTACCAATTATCTTCCATGATGTTTTGCCAAATGTTACTGATAAAAATATACTTCTCCATTTAAGGTGAGCATGGAAGGCAATAAAAACTGTTTTTCAACTTATGTTATTACAGTGACATTTTTAATTTAAAATAATTCCTTTAAATTCCCACCTGATGAAAATATCATTATGGTGCTCTCAATCTAGGTGTTAATCCACCAGAACACCTACATTTTGTAGTACATTTTTATTGTACCAACACTTAATTGATGAAGCTATAGGTTTTAATGTTAAGTGCTATAAGGAAATTGAGCCGACTTGTGATAAAAGCATACAGTTGACAATTTATTCACTTCCAGTATTACATCTTTTCTAAACAAGGTTAAAATCAAAGGATGAACATGACACATTTCAAATTTCCAAAATAACATTTATTCTAAATTTTCATTTTTAAGTTTAGTATAAAAAAGTTAAGTGCACCTAAGTTCTTTTGCAAAGAGTTCCATCTTATGACCTGTCTCAGCAAACCATAGTGACACTCATCTCCTTTAGTAATCTTAAAAGATAGAATGTGTACTAAAGTCCATCAAATTACTTCAGTACATATATCCATGTTACAAAATATTTTAAAGAATCCCTGAACTATAAATGTCCATAATCCTTCAAAAGAAAATCCCATTCCATGCTGGCTGTGGTTGGCATGGCATCTACTGGTAAGCTTTAGGTTACAGTACTTGATATTGCTGGGACTAAGCCATCATTATGTTACATTACAAACACAATTGGGACTGTAACATAAAAAAAACGTTGACATTTATCTGAATCAACATGTTTTGAAAGCTGTGGCCTGCTTTCTAAGCAAAACTATGAAGCACCAATTTGTCTGCTGAAGTGAATACACATTCACAGACATTTATAAAGTTTTGAGTAATGTCAACCATGTCTGGTATGGAACTTAATTTATAGGTGCGAGCTGAAAAAAAAAGCCGATCTAGAAGCTCACAACACATCGCGAGTTGGCACACTGTGACCTTGTAGATAGGCTATTTTCGGCACACGACAAAGTATAAATCATGCAAGCTAGACAGCTAGTTAGTGTGACCATACCAAATGAACATTTAAGAAACATACAAAGGTACCATAACTTCTGCAGGCCACAGCTGTTGAAACTGTGTGGAATGTCGGATACCCAGTGACACATGTTAACCAAACACCAAAATGAAAATTGGCAAAAAATATAATGGCAACCATGCAGACTTACTTAGTTTAACACATCTTACCTCATTAGTCTACATGTGAAGAATGTATGGTAGTTTAATTAGCAGCACAAAAATGACTTGGAAATGAACAATTCTAGACAGTGATGTGCCCTTGATATCGATGTTTGCATATACTTTCAGGCTATTGAAGAATATACTGTAACTTGGCATTAATTTAGACCAGGCTTGAAAAGCAAGAAGCATTTTCAATCCTAAAATTTCACAGCTTTTTTCATTTTTTCCGAAGAAATTAAAGTAGTATTCAGAAAATAAAATAGAATAGAATTTTCAAACAGTAGCCCCATGCCTGCATCTTCTCTGATTTATTAAGCAGTGCACGTCAGGAAAAAAAAGCTATAATCAAGTGTACATCACTATGGTGCAACAATGTATGTACAACTTCAAAGTGTGATTAAACTACAGTGTCAAACATCACAATGAAATACTATGTCAATGTATCTACTCTTTAATCACACCCTATTCAATGATATGCTTGCTTTTGATTGTGACATTTAAAATTTAATGTCACAACTCAACATGAGTGCAATAGACCAAATCTTTGGTACAACCAGCTCCTTGGTTATACTAACAAATTAGCCTACGGAAACATAAATCACTAAAATGTGCAAGAAAAAAGCTGTATTATTAAAGAAACTGTCAACTCAACTCTTAAAGTGAGATAATGAATTCACAAGTGGCATTTTTTCTAAGACGAATAAATGCATTAAACAAAGTAGAACAAAATGGAAGCAGTTCAAATCTGTACGATAAAACACTTGGGTTTATAAACTCTGGGTATCCGACTGTGAAAGAAAAACAACAAATTAAACCAAAAACTTCTGCTAACATGTTACACCAACCACCCCTTTCCACTCAATTCACTATTTGGATTTATTCTTTAAATTTCTTCCTTTAAGTTTACTGAAGTTAATGCTTTAATTTAGGGCTATCTCCAGTGCTCTTTGACACTTATGTTCATCTAACAGTTGCCCATTAAGGTACAGTAAACCACCTTAAAGATTTTTGTAATTTTTTTCCGCATTCTTTTTTTTGCTTAATCTACTCAGCAAGTGATTACTATGCCATGAATTCAATGTTGGAAATTTTATTGTGACAATTTTGTCACGACATTCTGGATACCATGCAAAAGTAAAAGACAAGGCAAGATGTCCTTGCTCAAGCATTCAAGACATTAACATTGTTATTGTATCGGTGAAATGTCATTTCTGTCAAATAATTCTACGTAATTATTACACAGCAGTTTCTGTAACTATAATAGCACTAACAATTGTTTTTCAAAAAGAGAGGTGAAGTAACCCCTTCTTTCCTTTTGCATTTCAACTACAACTTCACATCTGTATTCCAAATTTAACTACAAAGCAGCTCAAATATGTACAAGTGAATTTACTTCACAATTGCATTTACTTGTTTAACACAGGTACAAGAACATCCTAATGCAAATTGTGATCTATTTGCTTTACTTAAACAAATGCAGATATCAGAATCTATAAGTGATTAGCTTTTAAATTACTATAGAGGCTAGACTTAATGAAGAATTGTGGAATGAGTTCTGAGGCTTGCAAAAGAGTTTTGTCCTCTCCAGGCAGTGGTATCCATCAATTGGAATATTTTGTCTTTAGATGACAAGTGGAATACTGTACCTTTCAATAGGGCTCTAAAGTATTACATTCCGTTAGGTGATATCAGTATAGTGGCATGGCCAGCAGCCTAAAGAGGGAGGCATGTGGAACAAGGGAGGGGTACGGGAACAGTCAAATCCTCAGTGTTTACTTAACTCAGAGAATGTAAAAATTGACCCAAATGTAAATGTCCGTTATTACACTCTCAGTGTTAAATTAGCCCTGAGGAGTTTGCTGTGCATTGTTTGGAATAGGGGACAGGGTTTAGCAATAATGGGGTACTTGAGGAGAACGGTTGATGTTACCAGATGGTATAACCTCCATTGGAACCACCCAGGAAGAAGTTATTCTTGCGCTGCGACATTACAACATTAGCACCCTGCATGGCAGCCAGCTGAGCTGCATTGGGAGGGTGTCCGGGTGGTGGGGGCTAAAATATTGGTAGAAAAGGGAGGATATAAACATACACACATAAAATTCCACTGTCATCGTGTCACATTTTGTTTTAAGAATTGAGATTTCCTGTTTTCCGGGCAGACATAGACATTTGATTAATTATTGTATTTGTTTAACTGCATACATAGTATATATATCTATAATAATGCATCTATAATATATGTACCTATAGCTACCTGCATCTATCTCATATTTGATCCAATCAGGAGAGAGAACCCATTCATCTGCTTAAATTTCATCCAGTTCCAATTTTGTCTGCTTATTCATTTGTTTATCCGATATCCTGTATGAGTTCTTTCTCCTGATTAGATCAATTGGTATCCTCAGTTATCCTGACCTGAAAATGTATTTTCTGTTTACTAAAGAGCTGGAGACGAGGGGAAACCCCTGTTACTGAACAAACACTCTATAGCAATGATTAGTTGCAATAAAGTGCTACACTCATTTTAACAAAACAATATCACAGTACAGCACCTTTAATTGGCATCTTATTGACTTCAATCAGTATGACTCTTTACAAATGGTTTAACAGAGTAGATACTCACTGGAATAGTAACACCGTTGCCTGCTCCAAAGCGCGCTCCAGTATCAAAGCCCCCTTCCACCATCACCGTGGAACCAGGTGGGTACATATGCCCCATAGGATAGTACGCCATGGGAACATTCTGGCCAAGTTGTCCAACAGGCATCTGCTGCATGGGCATGAACATCTGGGCATATGGGTTGGTCATCTGAGCCACCTGACCAGGGACCTGATGTGGAAGAACATATCTGGGCTGGTATATCTGTGGAGATGGATAGCAGAGCCACATGGAATTTAGATCTGATAGTTGGAATACATTACAGATATTTTTTACATTTTTATTTTTTTACAAGTGTGTGTGTGCATTAGGGCTGGGCGATATGGACACAATAAAACATCACACATTTATGACCAAATAACTACAACAATATTGATATTGTGACGATAATGTCATATTTAATTATAATTGACAACATTTAAAAAAATAGCTATTATTGCTATAATTTAAAAAAAGTTTACTATAGGGTTTAAATGATTAAAAACAGGAAAAGACAACACTTGTCATATCACAATATTATTACGTTATCAAAAATCCCAGACAATATCTAGTCTCATATGATATAGTCATAACATGATTTCTTGTATTTGTATGTTTTTATATGTCTTGATGAATTGAATACATAGGACCACAATGCCCTTTGGGCTTTGTGTTATCCTTTTAGCATCATTGTATAATCGTACCACTGTACTATTTTGCCAACTGTTAATAAGGTATTCAATCAATCAATCGATATAAATAACATCACTATTAAAATTTCAATTACCTCAGAATATGCAGGAGGGGCATCTGTGTAAGGGGGTGCCTGCGGGGATACTTGCATAGGAGGATAGATGGGTGCAGAGCTCTGTTGAGGGTACACATTCTGCTGAGGATATGAACCTGCAGAACAATAACAGATAGACCAGAGATTCCATTTCTCGTTTTTGTAAAAATGTTTATATTGTAATCAGCAAAACAATTCAGTGTTTTTAATGGCACCTGTCTTTTTAAACATCTGTGATCATGCTGAAAGCTTAATAAACATAAATATCACTCAAAATGTATAAGGATTTTTTTTTTTAATGTACTCTAAATGCAGTACAAGTATTTACTTTATTAAACATGAACATCTTGGATGTAGCGTTAAATCAACACCATCTAAGCCAAGGGAACGGCTCCCATCATCCCCCACTGCACGGCCAGTTCCCAAACGTTGTTTACCCTACGAACGTTACGTTATGGTCATTCTTTGTGTCTGAAAACGGCGTAGATCCTCCGATCCTGTCATCGCTGTCATTCAACATTCTTTCAAAATTCGCTATAAACGAATAAAAGATGGGGGGGGGAAACCCCCAAACAGTGGCGCCTGTGCTTTGTTTTGGAGGTCAGCGACTGGTGGTAGCGGCAGCTAGCAGCGTTAACTAACGATAGATGATCGTACATTTTGCACTGAAAACGTATCATCGACTAACTGCTATTTTAAACGGCATTAACGTATTATTACGACAGCTATTTTAGGCCTTTCATTTTCATATCGTGTGCGATTGTTCAATGCATCCGATGGCAGAGTTTAGCGTTAGCTACGCGCACGGTTGATATATGATCTGTTGTTTATTGTCATGCCCGTCGTCGTTTCTCTGTAACAACGGGCTTTTTACAACCATAACGGCATACCTCCATCTCTACTACACATGATATCACCGTGGATAATAACCCACATCTATACCACGGCCACATACGCACCTTTGTTGTTCATCGTTGTGAATGGGTGCGCAAGCTGATGAATAAAGACGATTAAAGCAAGATTCGGATGTCTTTTCACGGCCTTTATGACAGATTACTGTTCTGTTCACTTCCTTGTTTTCCAGCTTGTTGTGGTGGAAATGGTTACGTCACTCCGTCCTCCTTCTCCGACATACACTTTAATTGAAACGCGCCCCCTAGTGTTGAGTATTAAAATCTGCCGTTTTCTGTCCTAATTAGTTGTAAACTGTTTAAATTAATAATGACGATGATGATAAGATAATGTTATATTTTGGGACAATGGGCTGTAGTAGGACAACCCATTTTAAAATGACATTTTGTAAATAGCCTGTTCTATTTGACAACCTTTTCCCCCTATCTGTAAAGATGGATATGGGGGTAATATGCAGTGCCAGTGAGCAAACAGATTTATAACTGCACACGCACAAAAACACGCAAATTGGTTACCCCCTTGGAGCAGTGGTTCTCAACGGTCCCCACATGATTTTTGGGGGGTCCCCAGATGACAGTGAAGTGACAATTTAAGGACTTAAGTAGTAGATCTGCTATTTTCACAATATTTATCTGGAACGGAGTCAAACAAAATGGGGGGTCCCCAGTTCAAATATGATTATTTTGGGGGGTCATGGCCTGAAAAGGTTGAGAACCACTGCCTTGGAGAACCGTAGAAGATGCTCATAATGCATTTGTACTATAGCCTTTATAGGCTATTCAAATACAAGAGGACAGCCGTAGCTTTAGTGATTAAGCGCATGGATCTTCCTTCTTCATCAGATAAAATCAATATTACCTGTTAAAATGAGATAAACAACATATAGACATACAAGGTAATGGACCTGGAATGGGATAATACTGGATCTACTACCATTGCAGTGGGCTACATTTCATAGATATTTTTGCATTTTGACCCTTCGACCTGATGTCCTGACCAGATTGATGTTGGACGTTGAACTTGAGGATATCCATGATATCAACAACACTTTATTTATTTATTTTTTATTGTCTTTCCTTGTTTTTATGAAAATAGTCCCTCTAGTAGGCTACAATTTAAGATTGGGCTGCTGCCTGAACATTCATGATTTATAATGCCATTGCTATATGGAATACTGCTCCCAAATAGTCCTACATGATTAACTTTTCAATTTCACATTTAGATGGCTGCACTTGCCAACAAATGTATCAAGCACGCACTACAACCCTTTTACTGCTTATGGCAAGCGTCTTGCAATTATGCTTTGTTTCAACTTATTTTTCAAGCAATTATCATGGTTTTATTTATCATACAGCCATTAACCAATTATTGTAGGCAGTGGTGGAAATATTAAAGTAACTATAAGTACATTTAGGCCTACTCGCAAGTACCTTATAACATTTTTAGATACTTTTACTTTACTGGTCTGGAGTATTTCCATTTTTCTATACTTTTACTTCTACTCCACTACATCTCAGAGGCAAATATTGTACTTTTACTCCACTACAATTATTTGGAAACTTTAGTTAGTTTCTTTGTGGATTGTGATTATTATAACAACACATACATTAACCACTAAGCCCTATTTAAACTTTTTTAAATAGGGCTAAACTTTTTTAAGGCTATTTGATCTTAGCCGATCTACAAGCTCACTAGGCTTTGTGATGTGACGCATTGTAGATCTGCTATTTTCAAAAGATTTGTTATATATTTTAGACATATGAAACGGGACAATCTGTATTATTAGACTTTTGGTACTTTAAGTATATTTTGATGCCAAGACTTTTGTACTTTTACTCAATTACATTTTAGTTGTAACAGAAACAGAGTGTTTCTACATTGCTACTTTTACTTAAGCAAAACATTTGAGTACTTTTTCCACCACTGTAGGTTTAGTTGTGATTTGTGCTCGTCTCTTTAAAGCTGCACTGTCCCTTTAAGAGAGCTATGGCTCCTCTCAAGTCGAGGCAGACATTTTTCAATGCAAGATTTTTTCTTGCATAAATTATGTTCATGACGTAGTGCAAAAGGCCAAATTTGTTGCAATTTTTTGCTTGACTAGACAAGACAAATGGGATCTTTTAGGGCACTACGAGGATTTCTGATCATCTAAACTGTCACACAGAGGACACCGTGATAAAATATTAAGAAAGCGGAGATCCCAACGTTGCAAGCCCTCCTTATCCATGCAAATGCCTCTCTTTTGTGTGCAGTCACAGCGCCTGTCTGGAAGCTGAGATGAATTTATAATTATGTGTGAGCGAAACTAACTGTGACAAAGCCTTAAAACCACAGACGATAACAGAAAACACCATACATCTAAAGCGGTAAGTTGAATATAATAACCCGACTCTATTCTAGCGCGGCTTTCGCCTATAGCGGCGAAACGGCGAGAGGAAATGAGTTTGGGTTAATATGCAATGCTCGTAATTAGCATAATTTATATATTTATGATAAAGAGGGGACATACATAATATTCCGTCTCTCATAGGCATGGATCGAGATTATTTGTGTCGCATATACTTGGTGGTAACAGCTTGTCCCCAAAAGAAGTGGACGACGCGACGAGACTTTTATTGGCCAGGATGGGGGTGGGGTGTCCATCAAACAGCCGCTGAAGTTTTGACAGATCTTCATTTGGAAGCGGTCTTTGCTGCACAGCAAGGATCACCTTGAATCTGTTTGCTGTTGGATTGTGACTCCAACAGAAATGCATGGCTTTGATCATCATATCAATACGTTTTCTGTAGCATTTTTCAGGTGCAACATAGGAGGAGGCCTCTTTCAGGCCCCATGAAATATTATGGTCCTGGTATGGAAAAATAGCCACGAAAAGGGAATAGCCTATAGCAGTGGTTCTCAAACTTTTTAATTTCAAGGACCCTTATGGGTCCATTTGGTTCCATTTGTACACTCTATAGTTACAGACTGGTAAGGGTCCATTTGGAACCCCCTCGAGTCCCTGCCTGGACCCCACTTTAAGAAGCACTGGCCTGTAGACATTCCCATTTGGGAATATCATTAAGTTGTGTTGCCCCATAACTAACAATGTCTGTTTTTGTTCAGACTAGGAAAACACACCCAGGTATTAAGGTTTGACAAAAGTCGTGTGCAAAGTTGTTGGTTTTAATGGTATTTTTCCACATAGAATGCCAACTGGACAGTGATTGTGCTGGTGCACTGAGCCATGGACCAGGACCTCCCGTCCAAAGATGCCCCCCTTACTATCAATGAACAGGTACCACGCATCTGTCATCGCTCTCCTTCAGTTACAGCACCTGAACTTAACCAAACCTTAACACTTGTCATTTCCAAGTTATCTTCCGTCATTAGATGTTGTCACCCCCATGTGCCAACATATCATATCATAATGCAATGATTAACTCAACGCAGCAGTTCATTGAGATTACCTTACTTTCCCTGATTTATCATCAATTAATACATTATACATTATGCCTGGGAGGTTTACCAGTGTGTACATCGTCATGCTTATTTGATTGATCAATTGTTGTTGTTGTTTTTCTCCTTTTTCTGGCTACATTCTCCATAGACATAGTCAGCAAACAAAAGCAATGCCCTTCGTTAATGACAGTTGGGGGCTTTCAGAAAGCATTGCTTATGCTGCTTGTTGGCTGATGTTCTTATCATCGTTTTGGTCGTGTTCTTTCATCTGTCTCTTTTTTTTGTTTTGTTTTGTTTCATTGTGTCCTAACGTGTGCTTGGCTTCTCTGTTTTCCTTAGCCATTCACTGTCTGACTGCAGAAGTCTTTTTTCAGCCATTTAGTTCCTGCACTTTGAAATTCCCTGCCAAAGACAACCAGGTATGCATCCTCTCTCTTCCTGCATTGTCTCTTCCGCATCTTGCCCTCCAGCCCAGGCTGTCCTGCTGCATTTGCTCTAGATCTTCCATTACTGCATACCATTATACTGAAAGCAGCTTGACTACAAGTTCATAGGTGATAGAGCTTGTTGGGGAGTGATGGTCATCATAGTCTTTGACTGACCTTTGAGAGGTGGTAGAATAAACGAGAATAGCCATAATTCCATTTACCACAAGGTAATTACACTGTTATAATCTGGGAACAATTTAAGGGGAATATATTACTGTATTATCTGCTGTGCTAGCACAGTAGGTCTCCAAACACATCCTCCAAGGAAAATGGAGTATAGAAATGGAGTCATTGTGCATTTGACTTGGATTCATCTTTTTTTAATTCCAATTGCTGTGCAGGTGATTGTGATGTCTAGCCATGAAACTATCCGTGTGCTAGAGGTGGAGGTCGATGCATCTCTCCCGTCCTCAGCACAGGATGGAATTGCGGACTTTAGAGCTGAAGAGGGAGGCAATGCGGCCCCTGAGCAGCCTGAGGCCAGCAGTACACATGACAGCCCTGCTGTACCCCATAGTACTGGGAGAGGGGGTGAGTTCCAGAGCTTTTGTATTGTAAATTAATGTCATCTGATGGTCATATTTGACCGTAGATTTGAAAGTAGAACCAGCACTTCAAGGAATAGCCTTATTTAGAATATTGATCAGAAATGACAACGTTTGGATCCCAACTTCATTGTGCGGGTTCTACTTTAAAACCATGCACATAAATCATGTACTTAAATCAGCATCCAATGTCGATGTGTATTTAACTCCCCGCCAAAGATATTTCACAGTAGGACAGCATATTATGTACACGCGCACAATGCTTTTTTGTCTTTACTCGAAATATAATGTGACTAAAACATCTGTTGGTCATCAACACCTCCTGGATCTGACTTGTTCCAGTGCTGGAAGAGCAGCAGGTGATGTCTGTGGAGGCAGTGACTCCTACCGTCTCAACGCTGGCTCCAGCTGTTCCCATCACTGTGTCCCTGGCACATCCACAAGCCACCATGCCAATCACTGTGCAGGGCTGTCCGCAGGTACTAAAAACATGCTCATACACAAACATCTCTAAGATTCTATATTTCTCCTTAAAGCGATGTTAATCTTTGGTACCTTGGGTTGTTTAGCAACCTGGGCATGATATAAGTCCAAATATTGTCAACTTTGCTTCTGTGCTCTGTGATTGAGGAAATAGTAAAGTAGAGATTACATTAACTCTCAAAGTATGGCAAAATTAGATATTTTGCACACACCTACTGGCATTGCTGTAATTGCAGGTCACGTCATGAAGTATAAATGAAGCCTTATCATCTCATAGATTGTGTGGTCGTGGTACTTTAGTTGTCTAATACTTTTCTCTCAATAACATGACCGTACCACCCTCATCACCTCTGTCCCACTCTAGGTCTTAACCCAGGAAAGCTTGGCCACCCTGATGACCGGGATGATGGCCCAAACAGGGTCTCTGGGTCAGCCTCTGCTCATCCCCCTCAGCATGGCAGGCTCCATCGGTGGCCAGGGAGGCCTGGCTCTGCTTACCCTCCCCACCTCTAATGTAGCTACTCTCCCTGGGTTCTCGGCTGCTCACCAAGCAGGAAACTACCTCAAACTTGGTGGCCTGCAAGGTAAAACACTGCTTGTGGATGCATGCATGTGTCTATAGCTTGATTAAGGGCATGGTCACACATGCGCGACTGAAACAGCCATGTCCGGTTCACTTCAATTGTTTGCGAGCGAAGGGGAGGAGCTTCCGGTTGCAATGTGTTGGCGTGCCATCGCATGGAGTTCAACTCCTTGGCAAGTGTTGGCTACTCCCCTTCAGTCGCGCATGTGTGACTGTAGGCCGTACCCTTATACTTTGTTGCATGCCCAGGGGTGCACATAACTTTTTAGGTCTAGTACTCAGAAGAGCACCTGGAGATGTGACTTGGTGCGCACCAAATAAATGGTCCCGTGCCGTTTTGTCAACGGGGGGGATATTCAGCACGGTGCCCACCGGGACAGTTTTGTCAACGGGGGGCTCTGCTTCCAAATTCCGCCGATTTTCGCCGTTTTTTTTTTCCTCACGCCGTTTGGTGAAGCCCTCAAGGTTGGTGCCCTGTGCTGCGCTGCTTTTATCCGCCAGATTGGGACGTTCGCGGCATATTTTGCACCATTACGGTGCGTTTATCATCGGTGACGAGTGCCTCTAACAGCCGCTGCTGGCTGCGTGCACGCAGCGAGGCAATGCGAGGCGATGCGAGACACTCACACAATCACGTGCAGCATGCGTCCTCTCCCCCTGCAATGGCTGTACATGGGGCTGACGTGTGCTTTAGGGTGATTGTGTGAGTGTGGCTTCAGGAAGTAAATTCCTAGCCTCGATCTCCAGGCTTTTATTTTTTAGTTTTGCTAAAAAATAAAAGCTTGGAAATTCCTGTCCCAGCTGTTGGTACGCAAAAGCGCCTCGCGTCGTCTGATGTGCCGCGCATTATTTATTTTGGGTGCGCATGCGCACCTGCGCACCAGTTATGTGCACCCCTGTGCATGCCAGTGTTACGTACGCATTGTGAGCTTGTAGACCTGCTCTTTTCAGTGCCTGCGACACAGTCGTACGACGGTGTATACATTAAGCATAATTATGTCCCCTAAGAGAATATGAATCTTTAGCATCACACAACATAACTTCATTCAAGATCAACTAATGGCTGTTGTGTTTCCAACTGTTCCCTAGCTGCGACAGTGCTGAACTCAGTCCAGCCCCAGCTGCAGACAACTACTCAAGCAGTGTTCCAGCCTCAGTCACCCTGCATACAAACAGCAGCAGTTCATCAAATGACGTGTCAGCCAACACAGGTGAGCAGTGCCCAGGTGACCGCTGGTCAAGTTACAGCAGCACAGGTGACCTCAGCTTCTACGACCATGTCTCAGCCAAGTCTGTCCGTAGCGACTCTTCAGACTGCTGGAATCTCCATCAATCCTGCTATTGTAAGAATCATTACCGTTCATGATATTTAGACTGGTTATGTTTTTATTTGACTTGTGAGTCACATGGTATCGTGTGTGTTTTAATGCTTTTCAGTTTAGTGCTGCTTCACTGGGAGCACAGCCCCAGTTTATCAGTTCCCTCACCTCCACTCCCATCTTCACCACTGGCATGAACAATATGGCTGGCATCAATCAGATCATCACCAATGCCCAGGGACAGGTGGGTAGCACAAAGGACAGCTTTAAGTTTACATGCACATGGATTAACCCAGCTTGACAGCGTGTCGCGAGTTCGACTCCCGATCCCGGCGACCTTTGCTGTGTATCTCTCTCCCCATTTCCTGTCATCCTATCAAATAAAAGCCTCCAAAAATATCTTTAAAAAAACCAAAAAAGAATGTAGGGAAACCACCTCCAACCACTGCAGATGTGTTAGTTATATTATTAAGATACAGATTGGTTAAAACAATGTTTAATCATTTAGATGAGTCCTGGATTGTAGCTTTAGGCTCGCTACAATCTGGAAATTATTTGAATAAATGAAACATTAAGCATTAAAAACTAAATAATGTAGGTGTTTTGGTTTTCTGAGGAGCTTGCCCACAACCTTGTGTTTATTTGCTTAGCTAGAACAGGTCAGTGTGCAATGATAGTTAGTTTATCTCAAATTTGCACGCAAAGTCTCTCTCTTATCTATTTATTATTAACATGGCCTCAGCTTAAAATGCTGCTCTGAAACACTGGCCTGAAAACTGCCATCAAGAGAATTAAGGGATTTGTACAGTACCTCTGCCATTTAGTGTGTGATCAACAGAATATGCATTTATACATTTTTTTTAATTCTTCTGTTTTATCTAGGTGATAGGTACCCTCCCACTGCTGGGTCTCCAGGGTCTTCAGGGTCTGCAGGGTCTGCAGGGTCTGCAGGGTCTTCAGGGTCTTCAGGGTCTGCAGGGTCTGCAGGGTCTTCAGTGTCTGCAGGGTCTTCAGGGTCTTCAGGGTCTGCATGGTCTTCAGGGTCTTCAGGTCCAGACTGTCACCCCACAGTTGATTCTCAACGCCCAGGGCCAGATTATTGCAACTCTTGGGAACGGGCATACTACTGTTCCAAGTTCCACTGCAGTGGTTACTGCTCCTCAGACGTTTTCCAAACCCAGCTCACAGGTAGATGATAACCCACTTTTTGAACAAAAAAAAAATGCAATTTTAACTTTAGAAATACAATGATGTACTGTATTTCTGGACAATGTCCAGAAATACAGCAGCTGAAAGTTGCCTTGAACACGGATTGAATGGATCACAGTATAATTTATTTGGGGTGTAAATAAAATAATTTGATTGATTGTTTCTCACACAGACATCGGTAACAACTGTCTCTCAGTCACCAATTGTAATCGCCCCTCAGCCGTCTATCATGAAGACAGCCACCACCTCAGTACCTATCACCTGCGGAGACTTGGCAACTGTGGGGCAGCTTGTCAACAGTATGTACAGTACAATCACCTACTTCTGCCTAGTTCCACTTAGTTCCATCCTAAGTAGGTAGATAATTTTAACTGGACTCTTCTTGTTTTTTTAGAGCCCCAGCAAGCAGTCAGCAATGAAGAGGGCATTAATCTGGAAGAAATTCGAGAGTTTGCCAAGAACTTTAAGATCCGTCGGCTGTCCTTGGGGCTTACTCAGACACAAGTGGGGCAGGCTCTCACTGCAACTGAGGGTCCAGCCTATAGCCAGTCTGCCATTTGCAGGTAAACTGCACCCTTGCAAATAATTTTGTATGTTTATTATATATAGCATTCAGGCATTTAACCCATAACCCATAATTCACCCATAATATAAGTTTAAATTCTTAGATCGCCATATTACAATTAACCAACAAGTGTTCAAGGTCAAACCACATAAAACATTCCTGTGATCCCTAAGGACCAGATAAGGAGAAGTGCCAACATAAAAGTTAGGACAAGCATTAACTCTTTGACTGCCAATGGCGAGATTTCTCGTCATATTTTGCCAAGGTCAGAATGACAAGATTTTGTTTTCAGTGGTTTTACGCTAGATGGCGCTGTTCGCTAACCCATGAGTGACCATTTCATTCTCAGTCACACACAGACCCAGGGGATCACGTGATCACAAGATTTCCTCCACCATTCACATAGCGAGTTGCAGAGCAGTTTACAGTGAAAGATAGTGTGTCTGTTGTCAAAGGAGCACATCACCCATTTTCAACCCATTTTTCTTCATATAATTGGTTCTCACTCATGCTCATTATAAGATGGCACAATTTCCATCTGCTCACTCAGTGTCTCATTGTTGGGCTATGGTGGTCAGATCAGAAACCTGTCTACCAATGACATCATTGATGGGGATCGCAAGCTAATATAAACTATAGCCTTTCTCCCCTTGGAACGTTAACGTGCTGAAATAGAAGCCATTGTTGCATAAATGATGATAGGTTGAAAATGGGTCAAGTTGTCCTTTAAGAAATTAGTGGAAATTAATATACCACAGGGATGAGAGCACAATTATTTGTTTTATGTCAATCAAAAAAGTGAAGACGTCTATGATATGTTCCCACTGAGTTACAGATCAGAATTAAATGTTTGTAATGCAGGTTTGAAAAACTGGACATCACTCCGAAGAGTGCTCAGAAGCTGAAGCCAGTGTTGGAGAGGTGGCTTGCTGAAGCTGAACTGTGGAACCAGAAAGGCCAACAAAATCTGATGGAGTTTGTGGGTGGAGAACCGTCCAAGAAACGCAAACGTCGCACCAGTTTCACGCCACAGGCGATAGAAGTCCTCAACACCTACTTTGAGAAGAACGCCCTGCCCACTGGCCAAGAGATTACTGAAATTGCCAGGGAGCTCAACTATGACCGTGAGGTCGTACGAGTATGGTTCTGCAACCGGAGACAAACGCTCAAAAACACAAGCAAGATCAATGTCTTTCAGGTTCAACAATGAGTGGAGTTGTGAGCAGTAGTGGTTGTGGTTCTGAAGCGGCTGCCATCCTTTTGTGAAGTTGATGGGACGTCTGAAACAGACGTTAACTGACTTGTAAATATACACAGTAAACTCCATTATGTTCAAAATGACATGAACTTTAGGACAGAATGAAGGAAATGACACTTGAATGGAGTCTTATGAATGAGCACTCAAAATGAGTTGTTAACCTGTTTTCTAGGTGTATAGGTGTACAGTATATATGTGGGGTGGGTACGAGATAAATTGCATGAACCTTTAATATCATACATACCATGATAATGACATGTCATACTCTAAAATATTCAATGGAATTTGATACAAATGGTTTTATATGCTTATTAAACATTTTTAAGTGACAGTGCATATATTTTGTGGCAAAAAGGTTGGCAATATTACATGGCACAATGGCTGACATTGCTAAATATGTGGCTAATATGCTTGTGCCATCAAAGTAGTCATGAAATGTGTAGCTGCTCATTCTTATTTCATGGTTCTGTACTGATTTCAGTGTAATGTGTGTATGATTCATTATTAGAGTATTCTGTGTTTTAAAATAATCTTTACTCTTTGCGAACCATTGTCAACGCTCCCTTGGATTGGTATACCATTATGCTAAAAGATCTATTTGTTGCTGTCAATTTGTTTGTACAAGCATCTTGATTACGAGAAAAGACGAATTTGTCTTTCGCCAGGATGAAGTCAGCTTTAAAAGATTGGCTCTTTTAGTAGTGTCAGACTCCAGCTCTCTCTGAACATTATAAGCTATAGGCACAATGAAATTGATAAATAACATTTTGTTTGTGATTAAGCTTAATAAGCTAATACTTATTTCAATTCACTCATTCAATAATTGAATTTAACTGTATAATTTAAATTTTAAATAAGAACTATGATTCAAATTTTTATTTTAAATGAATTTATTTGCCTTTAAAATATAAACTGCTCAAAAAAATAAAGGGAACACTTTGATCCCTTAATTCTTTTGATTTTTTTAATGAACTGTGTACATAATGCTAACGAAAACTGCTCAAAAGAATTAAGGGATCAAAGTGTTCCCTTTATTTTTTTGAGCAGTGTATTATTGAATTGTTGAATTTATAGTCATTGATTAATTTCAAATTTGACTTCATATTTTGAAGTTGATGGGTAATTTGCCCATGCACACAATCTTAGGTCGACATGAGGAGGGACAAATCTAAAACTTTTCATGTCCCTGCCTCTGCCAATCTTCCATGACATTTTTGCACTTTAATGACAGTGGACAAAACAAAATGGTTCAATATGGTTTTTGCTCTTACCATGTTTCATTTGGTTTATTTTTCTTTCATGAAAACTTTTCAAAATGTAGTTACAAAGTACTTAAAGTTTCAGTCATAAAATCGGCAGAAGACATCAGTGATAAAGGATAAAGATATGTTTAACCATATTTAGTATTATAAGGGAGAGAACTTTACATTAATCACACCTTTGAAACCGTTTATTTGTTGGATTTTTTTGTGTTGGATGGTACAATTTATATATTCAACTTATCAAGGTTTCTTTATATTTGCCTTTTAGAAGTAGCAGACTTATTTTCAAAATTATATACACCCCCCCACCTTCCCTTTTTTCATTTATACCGGATGTAAAAGGTTATAGAGAGGGCTTAGTTTAAATGATCTCTTGTCATACATTCATATTCAATATTTCAGGTTACCCATATATAATATTGTTTAAAACGTAGTGACTGATTTCAGTACTTCAGTATAGAAATTAAAAGCAAAATTAGAACTAAATGAGCATTGCTAGAAAGGTACACATCTTGCACTAATAATAATGCTGTTGAGTTCAGTTATCCATGAGACAAATATTACGAGACACAGGAATATGGACAATTTAGCATTTTTGGGATTAAATAAAATATACATTTATTAATCATTCTACAACCTTGTGTTGTGTTTCATTCTCAAAATGGTAATGATGAGGTTTTTTTTATGTAACATTCAAATCCAATTATTTTCTATTATTTTGGGCCTCCCTTGCATTATGTAAGTGTGGCTTTTGGTTTTCTAACTTTCATGTGCAGCTAAGTTCTATTTATGCAGTTGAGATTTGTTTCCCAAAAAGGTGAAACCTGAAAATACACCACGATGATGTCTTCCAACCCCACAGCTTCCTAAATGTATTGCATTACATAGCCACTGCACTTCAGAAATACTCTCAAAAGATGTAATGAAGACCATAGGGATGATTATGTGAGTTCTAAGAATAATTATTATTAATTGTGTTAAAATAATTGAATTGAATTCAGTGCTGAGGAATTCACACCAGTTTAGTGTTAGAAACCACAAACCAGTGGTGGAAAGTACATTTACTCAAGTACTGTACTTGAGGTACTTTTACTTTACTGGAGTATTTCCAATTTCCAATACTTTTACTTCTACTCACATCTCAGAGGAAAATGTTGTACTTTTACTCCACTACAATTATATGAAAACTAGAGTTACTAGTAACTTTGTAAGTTTGTAGATTTTTATTATTATTAGACTTCAGCCCTAATCTCGCGTCACCAGTCTTTCCACCGCGGAGGAAAAGTTCAGCCCTTTAAACATTTCGGCCATTTGAAAATAGCAGGTCAGGCTCACAATGCATTGCGAGGCAATGCATTGTGAGCTTGTAGATCGGCTATTTTCAAAAGATTTTTTATACATTTTGAACTTGTGAAATGGGACATTCTGCACAATGAGTACTTTTACTTTTGGTACTATTGCACTATTGTACTATTACCATATATAGCTACTATGGTGACCAGACGTCCCAGTTTGGCCGGGATTGTCCCGGTTTCAAGCTTTTTTTGATTGATTGATTGATTGATTGAATACTTTATTTAGAAGTTTGCAGAGAAAAAAGCACATGGAAGTACAGTTCAAAATACAAGGTCAACTAAATAGGATTGAAAAGCCCAAAAAGGTCTAATGGTTGATTCTCACGTACTCAATTCATAGAAAATCTTAAGGCTCTGCTGTGATTCGAACACAGGATCTCCTGCTTACTAGGCAGGCGCTTTAACCAACTAAGCCACAGAGCCGGGTGGATAACGTTGGTTTTCAACACACCCTAACAAATTGTCCCGACTTTCACCAGAATTTAAATAACAGTTGTTTTCAGTGGTTACTTAAATGTTTATCATGTTTATTTCATGTAAACATACGCGCGTGTCTGAATTCAACGCTGAGGCTGATGTTTGTCAATGATTGTTGTTGTCTGTATGCAGTGGTGGAAAGTAACTAAGTACATTTACTTAAGTACTGTACTTGAGTACAATTTTGAGGTATTTGTACTTTACTTGAGTATTTCCAATTTCCAATACCTTTACTTCTACTCCACTACATCACAGAGGCAAATATTGTACTTTTACTCCACTACAATTTTTTGAAAACTTTAGTTACTAGTTACTTTTCAGATATAGATTATTACATTATAAAACATACATTTACCAATTTAGCCCTATTTTATACCTAGGCTATTTAAAAATAGCAGATCTACAAGCTCACAACGCGTCGCATCGCGACGCGTTGTGAGCTTGTAGATCGGCTATTTTCAAATATTTAGTACTTTTACTTTTGGTACTTTAAGTACATTTTGATGCCAATACCTTTGTACTTTTACTCAAGTAAATTTTTAATTCTGGACTTCTACTTGTAACAGAGTATTTTTATATTGCAGTATTGGTACTTTTACTTAAAGGGGAAGACCACCCATTTTCAATATTTAACTATGTCATTAATATAGCATAAAGGAGTTGTGTGGAAATAAGAAAATTTTTAAATGTTAAATTTTTTTAATGTTAAACCCAAATTGATTTTGGGTTTAACATTGCAAATTACACCGTGATGACTCATCATGGTGTAATTTGCAATGTTAAACCCAAAATCAATTTGGGTTTAACATTTAAAATTTTTAACATTTAAAAATTTTCTTATTTCCACACAACTCCTTTATGCTATATTAATGACATAGTTAAATATTGAAAATGGGTGGTCTTCCCCTTTAAGTAAAGAATTTGGGTACTTTTTCCACCACTGTCTGTATGTATGTAGGAAAGACTGGTGACGCGAGGTTAGTCTGTATGCAACACTACTGTGTATACATGTGCGCGTGCGTGAAGATGCATGAATGGCCGCGCGCGTGCACGACAAACGTGCACGTTAATTTAAGGGTCCCGGTTTGAGAGGCTGATCATTTGGTCACCCTAACTTTTACTCAAGTACATTTTGAATACGGGACTTCTACTTGTAACTTCTACATTGCAGTATTGCAGATACTAGTAGTAAGTAATCTGATACAAGTAAAGAAATGTAGTACTTTTTCCACCACTGACCAAAAGGTTGCGATGAAGCACCTATAGCTGTAGTCATGAGGGGGGAAAAACAAGCCGAAGAAGAACTCAAACGGAAATTACGGAAGCTACTTTTCCCCCGACGAAAGATAGATAAACAAACAACAGACTATTACTATTTTTTGCCATTGTATAACTGTGCTATAAGTCTTTGTAACATACACAATGAATGGCCGATTCTATCCGATCGTCCTTGTCAAGCTTGAATAGCGGAACACAAGATAAAGGCTTCACCTTTAGTCATCCGAAGAGCTGCTATAGCTAGCTAGCTGGGTTTAGCTGTTAGCAGCTAGAGACATGTTTATTTTAGTGTTGGAACGAGGCAGCAGCAAGACGTGATGGCATGGAACTGACGCAGTGTTAAGAGTCCAGCTGTACCTTTCTCACGATCAAAGGTAGGTTGTGATTTGTTGTGCTATTTGTATTTCACTTTTAATTGGGACCCTTCTGGTTGATTTGGTTATTACATGTGTATTATACACATGTATACTGTATCTGACAGTTGTATACTGTCAGAGAGTTTTTAAGTGCATGCATAACACCGAGGATCTTACTGTGTACTTGCTCACCATTGTTAATTATTTATTTTTTACAAAATCGTGACCTGTTATTTATGACATGTCTGTTTGAATCCCGATTTACTATGTTTCTTCTCGCATTTAACAGATGTCATCCATTTTAATGAATAGTATGGTAACAGGATACTAGGGACATCTGGGTACCTCGATGTAAAATTGGCTATTTTGTCCAAAATGTTTGTCCTAAAATATTTGTAAAATGGTCTTAAGTAATGTAAAGTATACATGATAAGAACATGCTTTGACAATTAGGTCTAATATTTCTACAACTGGTACAAATTGCTACAAAACCTGTATATCCAGTCATTTTGGGGCATAAACAAGAAGTTGAAGGATAAAATTAAGTCTGATAATGATGTACCGTGCATGTCACATCATGTATACTTTACATTACTTAATTAAGACCATTTTTCAAATATTAAATTTTTTAACATTTTGGACAAAATAGCCAATTTTACATCGAAGTGCCCAGATGTCCCTAGTGCCCACCTATCCTGTATCCGATAGTATGTTACCCACGTAGTAATGAGATTTTTCATGCCAGATTGAATCGATGCCTCCTTTCCTTGCATTATAGTGAGTGATGATGACATGATGTTTCTCTTTCTCAGTCAAAGGTTTGAACACTTTGGACAAACTGAGGGCAAGAGCTTGGCTCGGGTTTTCCAGGACTTGCATCCGGCGGAAAGCTCCACACACACCGTCGTCATGGCGTGGGCTCTGAAGCTGCCCCTCACAGACGAGGTGATCGAGTCAGGTCTAGTCCAGGACTTTGATGCCAGTCTCTCAGGCATTGGACAAGAGCTTGGAGCTGGGGCATACAGTATGAGGTACAGTATCATGAGCTCACTTCTAATTGTTATTAAATAATTCTAATTACTTGGCCCAAAATTGGTTTGTATCTATTGGTTTGTTTACGACTTATATTTAGTAATCTGTAGCCCATCTACAGTTCATGCTGCGACGCGTTGTTAGCTTATAGATTGGCTATTTTTGGCTCATGTTCCCCCCCAAATATGGATGCTGGGGTTCGAGTGGTTAAAACACTGATAAAGCTAATAGGTATTTGACTCAAACTCTGTTTTAGTTAAATAAAGCGGTCTTGGCCTGTCTCATACTAATGGACATATTAACATAAATCTTTCTCAGGGCTTTATTTTAATGCATTCACACTTATGCCCCCCACAGTCTTGGATCTCTTCAGTATCTAGTTAGTAGTAAACCCATATCCAACCAATACTGTACATTTCTGGAGTGTGTGCTTTGACTTGACCCGTCCCGGAACGAATAATTAATTTGTTATTATTATTATCCCTATGATTCTGTTTGTGTTATTATTATTATTATCCCTATGATTCTGTTTGTGTATTTATCTATAGTATTATTGTTGACAGTTATTGACAGTTTTTGGACACTTTGTTTCTCGTGTGAAATCAATTTAGTTTTAGCTGACTCAGGCACATGGCTCTTTCAGCATCCTTTTTGTTGTTCTAGAACAGTGGTTGTCAAACTGACCCCCTGTGCTGTTAGGATCCACAGCTTGAGAGCAACTGGTATAGAAAGTGCTCTGTTACATGATACTACTACTAGACAGTCTGCAAAGTGCCCACTGAAATTCTTCTGTTGAGAGGAGAAATGAGGTGCACTGTCTGGATACCAAGGTATTTAATTGTGTCTCCCTAGTTACCCCCATTATGATTAATGAACTGCATCGTTGGAGAACATTGCAAGTAGAGCCTGACCGATACCAAAGTTTTGGGTCCGATCCCGATTTTTGAGTGTCCTCCTAGCTCACTGATTACCGATATTTAACTTAAAAGCAAACACATTGGAAAAAAACAACAACAATTTGATAGCTACAAAGTTAAAAACTTAACTATAACCCTATATGGAAAGAACATTGAACTTTAATTATACAATGAACAAGCAAGTAATAAAACACACATAAACTGGACATTGTGTTTAACAACTTAAGCCCTATTCCAAAGATTTCAAAAATAGCAGATCTACAAGCTCACAACGTGTTGCAGCACTTGTAGATTTTTGAGAATTTGTGTAGATGTCAGAAATAAATTAAAAAACAATGCCATTGTGAATGACATGCCCAAAATAGGAATGCTATGTTGAAGTGGATAAAAATTGTGACACATTGGTTGCATAATTGCAGATACCGATTAAAAAAAGTCAAATAATCTGGTATTAGTCTGGCTCTAATTGTAAGTCGCAGTTTATTTTCTAGAAGCATCCTGTGATGGATCATACCTTAGGTATGTATTTGATTTAGTCTACTTCCATCTAACATGCAGTATTCCACAGCAGCTGTTGAATATGAGGATTCGTTTAGTTTAGAATTGTTCCCAACAAAGGAAGTCGCATGAAAGGGTCTGGTGTGCCACGAATCACGATGAGTATAATAGGCTTCATCAGCTTTATGACCATGTTTTTCTATTTTGTCTCTTTCTCCAGCGATGTGCTTGCTCTGCCCATCTTCAAGCAGGAGGAGTCCAACCTGCCTCCAGACAACGATAACAAGATCCTTCCCTTTCAGTATGTTCTGTGTGCAGCTACCTCGCCGGCCGTCAAACTGCACGATGAAACACTTACCTACCTCAACCAAGGCAAGCATCTGGATTACTGTTCTTCTATCTGTCTTTATTAGTGGACTTGACACCTGTGAGCTTGGAGTATTCACTGGTGATGGAAATAAATGTCCAGATTGAACACAGAAGCCATGTTTGTTTATATTTATTATGTCTAAGTACTAAAGACTAGGTAATAATTGCACACATGGAAAAAGATAGCGTTTATGCATCCACCACGCCTTACTTAATCAATTAAGAGCCCTCAAATTGTGTCTAAAATAGCCAATCTACTGTACGAGGATGCATTGTGAGCTTGTAGATCAGACATTTTTGAACATTTGGGCATATAATGACATGCCCAAAATAGGGACGCCAGGTTAAAATTGGTTTATAGCTCACAATTGAATTTAACATATGGCTTGGTCTTTGCAGGGCAGTCCTACGAAATTCGAATGCTTGACAATCGGAAAATGGGCGAGCTCCCTGAAATCACTGGTAAAATGGTGAAGGTAAGATCACGGCATTGAATAAATCAAACCATGGAGGGTTTCACACTCTGAAATAAAAATACATATTTGTTATTGTTCCATATGCCTCAAATTGACAAGGTGACAGACCTTTTGGCTATTCAGCCTTCAACAGTGTTTGCTCCCCTTTTAAGATCACGGCATTGCAACCATTTCATAAGTTACCACTGTATATATTCGTACAGTCTAGTGTTTTCCAGGGCATACTATAGATAATATGTATATAAATGTTATGATTTCACAAAGTGCCATAGTTATTTCATTGTGTGTGTTCCAGAGCATCCTCCGTGTGGTGTTCCATGACCGACGACTCCAGTATACAGAGCACCAACAGCTGGAGGGCTGGCGTTGGAACAGGCCTGGGGATCGAATCCTGGACCTGGGTGAGCACTGGCCAATCACTCTCTCTGTCTTTTGGACAGCTGATCCTCTGTAGACTGAGACAGAGGGAACTGGATTGGGTTTGAGTGTGGAAGACATTTTTGTATTGCAGTGTGACCTTGAGTTTACATTAATCATCACATAGAGCAGATTTTTGTTTTGTAACATTGATACAAGAAGTGGACTGTTGTGATGGCCTGTCTAGGACATTATGTGGAGGTGTAACTGTAGCTTATTAGTGGGGCTTGGATTGGGTTCATAATATCTGTGGCACAGTTCTTAAGTTTACAGCAGGCAATGGTGATGAAGTGCATAAAGAACACTTTTGATAACACATTGTTTCACATTGATCCATTGCAGATATCCCCATGTCTGTTGGCATGATCGACCCCAGGGCTAACCCTACTCAGCTTAACACTGTGGAGTTCCTATGGGACCCATCAAAAAGAACCTCAGTTTTTATCCAGGTAGCATGGCGACCGAATCTTGCTATTTTCATTAGTACATATTCTAACTTCCCTTTCCCTGTAATCCTGAATTCGTTTTTTATTTTTATTTTTAAGTCTGATCGGAGTGATCTTGGACAATCCAGAGATTACTGTCATTGCATTGCTTCGCTTGTTTAGTATACCGATTAATCCAGAGTTTAGCGAACTATCAAACAAAGTGGATATGACCTCTGAGTAATAATTACTAATAACATTTTCCTAAATCTGTGTGGCTTCCTTGTAGTGTCATGTTTACCCTGTCCTGTTGATAAGTTATGGCATCCTGCCCTGAATAAGTTTCAGTCAGATATGTATTGTGTTGTTCATAGGTTCACTGCATCAGCACGGAATTCACCATGCGCAAGCATGGAGGAGAAAAAGGCGTGCCTTTTCGTGTCCAGATGGACACTTTCAAGGAGAATGAGAGCAACGAGTACACAGAGCACCTCCACTCTGCCTCCTGCCAGGTTAAAGTCTTTAAGGTGAGAGGGAAACCATTTAGATATTGCTTGTTGTTACAAATCACCACATCTTGGGTGTCTTGTTCTTCCCGATGGCTGTGCTACTAACCTCACTCGACCTGTTCCAGCCTAAAGGTGCCGACAGGAAGCAGAAGACGGACAGGGAGAAGATGGAGAAACGAGCGCCCCAGGAGAAGGAGAAGTATCAGCCCTCCTATGAAACCACCATCCTGACAGAGGTGAGTGATATTCAACAGGAGCGTTTTGGAGGACGATAAGTACGGTAGGTTTGTACAAGAAGAAGAATAAAAAAGAAAGGATTTTCAAAGGACCCTTCGAACACTGTAAAGGGGACAGAGGGTATGCATCAAAATGGCCATTGTGTTTTATTAATAAGACAACTGGAAAACGGTACACAAAAGTGAACAGTGAAGGTCATGGATAGTAATGGGTGCATTAGCTGTACAACTCAGTTTTAAGGTTGTTTTGACTGTAAGGATAACAAAAGTGATGCTCTCATGCAGTGCTCTCCCTGGCCTGAGATCACCTATGTCAACAACTCGCCATCACCTGGCTTCTCGAACAGCACACACAACAGCTTCCCAGTGGCAGAAGGGTGAGTGTGCATATTAAGGATTCTATTTCATCCCTGCTGACCACAAGAGGTGGTGCTTAAAGCACTGATTATTCCCCTTCATGCATGTGCAGGTGGATATTAAGTCAGTGCTTAACTCTTTGCCTGCCACCGACCAGATTTCTCATCAGATTCTGCAAAGGCGCACCCTGCCACTGACGAGTTTGATGAGATTTTGAGTTTTCAGTGGCTGTTGTGCAGCCTGTGAATGATCCCAGGATCACTGAAGAAGAGTACACCCAGAAATCACGTGATCACAACAAAATGAACAGTCAACATTCAACTATGGAATGGATTACCACAACAATTCCCCTCCCCCCCCCGATTCTACTAGAGTCTAATGAGGTGATTGCCGTGAGGATGGTGATCACGGAAAATATTTAATGATTTTCCAAAGGTTGGTAAAATCGCTCTTTTTCGCTGGCAGTGGCGTGACACTATTACCCTGGCAGTTAAAGAGTTAAAAAGCAGGTGGTCAGCAGGGATGCATAGAACCATAGTTACATTTGTATGTTTCGTTTCTCCCTTCAGTATGTGATTTATATTGTGTTGCTCCAGCCAATGATTATTTGTCTGTAAGCATACAGCTGATGTGTGAGGTAATAGTGGGATGTATGCGTTATGTTATTATTTGTTATTACATATTACACTATTTAAAACGTTTCTTTTTTGTCTACATAGAAACGGATCACCCAACCACCAGCCTGAGCCTGTGGTTCAGGCAGTAGAAGTAAGTAGAACTGTTATTTCTCTCTCTGCGAGTCCCATATCCATGATATACCTTATGGCCCAAACTTGCCTCACCAAACCCCTGCATGTCCACTATATTCTTAATCTTATGCTAGATGCAGAGATGACACATCATGGCTGATATCGTTTTTAGTCGATTACTTCAAGAAGTGTGACGCATTGTGAGCTTGTAGATCTGCTATTTTCAGAGCGGTACGCTGTCATACGACAGGAGTAATTGGGCATAAGGAAACGGTTGTGCCTCAAAGCATGAATCTTTAGATCAATAAGTGTCACAGTCATAAATCTCCTTTCCTCAACCATTGAAGAAAGCACAGAACTGTATGGTTTCTAATGTTGCTAATTAGCCATTTATTAACCCTTTTAATATTTTCACCGCAACAACAACTGTCCATTCTTTTCCCGCTTAGAAGCATTTTGAGGCATCGGCCTGGTTGATGTTGTGGTCTGTCAAGGTGGTTTGAGAGGAGATCTATGAGGTTCCTTAGCCACTTACTGTAGGGTGTATTATAAAACGTACACTGCTAAATTATTTCTATCCATGGTTTGAATTTAATGAGATAAATTAAATTATAACACATGGGGACTGATTTGCGCAAATTGATTTTGAGAGTGCCAATTACTGTGCTATCAAGTCTTCTAATTAGTGAAGGAACTGACTAATCTCCATTGTAAATGTCTTTCTTCAAAAGAGATTGATTTACTCTCTTTATTTTAGTAGTTTAGAAGTTGTTTTTCCACTAAAGCTGTAATTAGGTCTGCTTTTCACCAGTGTTAGAAAGGGTTAAAAATAAGCATATGAGTTGTTCTCTTATCTTTAATGATTCATTTATTCCTTTATTCATTTTTCTTTTGAAACCTTCATCTTTTCAGTTAGTTTGTACTGTGGAATATCTGTCCAGTTTTATTACTTTTCAAAGAATGAATGTGCATATGTTTATATCTGATGATTTCTGAGTAATAATAACCCTTTAATATCCCTCAATTTCCTTTTTTATTTGTTTAGCGTGTGTCATTTCATGTTAGACTCCAATTAACTGCAAGATACGTTTTGGGGATTTGAGCTGAATGAGTGCATAAATATTTACCTTTCAGTTGCCTAAAAATCATAGTGATCATATAGTGCAGCCGGGCATGATAGAAGTCATTTGCCATTTGCTTTTAATGATAATGTTTTTGCCTTCTGTTACTCAAAAGTGGAATATGAAAGTTGTGTGAGGAAATTAAGACATCTTTCTTTATTTGTGTGTACTTAGACAACCAACGAGATACAGCTTAACATCACATGGGCAAGTAATCTTATCTTTGTGCTGACAGCATACTTACACTACAGAGTTAATGATGTTTTGTTTGTTTAATGTTTTGGATATCTGTGATATCTATAAAATATGAATTTGAATTAATATAGCCTGACAGTAATTTCACACATGACCCCTAGGATTCCTTAACCTTTCAACATTGTTGTGATCAAAATGTTCTCACTGTCTGTCTTTTTATTTTTGATCTTTCCCCTTGTAGAACCTGTTACCCACAACAACACCACAAGATGCACAGCAGTGGCTTCATAGAAATCGATTCTCGCCCTTCTCCCGGCTTTTCACCAACTTCTCAGGTGTGATACTTCCTGATGGCAAAAAAGGAACATATCGGGTCCCCATTAGTTATCGTTCAGATCAGACTAGGTTCAAGACTTGCTTGTGTTTCTCATCTGGCTATTTTAAAGCTAGCCTGAGGGCACGGTCACGGTCACACCGCACCTTTATTCTACCTATGAGGGTGAATTCTGCCAATGCATTTCAATGGGAATGGAGCGGTTTGCTGCCATTTGCGGATTTCTGCAACAAACAAAAAAACGCTCCATTGCATTGGCAGAATCCGCCCTCATAGTAGGTAGAATAAAAGTGCGGTGTGACCATGCCCTAAAACATGCCAACGTGAATGTCAACACCCGGACTGCCCACTGTAAATACACATTCTGGTTGTACATACTATATTCGTTACTATGTAACGTATGTTCTTTTGTCACTGTGGAGTTAATAAACACATGCAATCTTTTAAAGCTAGCCTGCTATTTGGTGAAGGAATGGACAGAAGAAAACACTAATCATGGAAGACCAGTTCAGCCTGTTGTTGACCAATTGTCAATAGCAGGCAACAACAGGCAGTGTGTATTCACACATGGTGGCCATTTTGACAGCCCCACCCACCCATCTTTTAGAATAGCGTGATCATGTTGAGAAACATCACATGATACAGGAACGGTAGTAGAGAGAGATATTCAACAGACAGAGCATAGGAGATCTAAAGTATGTACGGCAGCTGGATCAGCCACCAGGACATGCCTCTCATCGTTGAACTTAGTCACATGTGTTCAGCTCTGGGTGAATCTATGTTATGAAGGTTCAGAGGTTATCGTTGTATGTAACAGGGGCAGACCTGTTGAAGCTGACACGGGAAGATGTCATTCAGATATGTGGCCCAGCGGATGGTATACGACTCTTCAATGCACTGAAAGGACGGTGGGTTTCCTCCTTTCATTTCATTCCACTGTCAAAATGTGTGTTTTAATATTGTATTACCCAATAAGCTGTCAGGTTTCTTGACTTAAAAGGTGCACTTTGTTGTTTTCTTTCCCCATGGCGATCTTCTATGTGTGTAGGGTGGTAAGACCAAGGCTCACAGTCTACGTGTGTCAGGAGTCTCAGCAGGCACGAGAGCAGCAGCAGAAACATGAAAACGGAGATGCCGCCAGCAACACTTTCTTTGGTTAGCCCGTGTTTGCTTTAATGCATGTCTGTTGTAATATTGTGCAAACAAGAATGTGTGAAATGCATTACATCCTATTTTTAACACCTTTACCGCCGGGCCCGTAGTTCTACGGGCCGTTAAATCCAACGGTTAAGCGCCGAGCCCGTAGTCCTACGGGCTGCGGTCTTTTCGCGCATGCGCGGTCCGGGTGCACTTTCGGAATTTTTTTGATCCACTTCCGTTTCCGGTTTGATGACAGGAAATAGAATTATTTGGGATCCGGTTTCGACGATCACGCCCGCTCCCATTCTACAGACGAAACTGAAACTCAATTCTCTTCCTGTAGTTTTTTCTCCTCGCATTTCACTGTTTAACGTAATCCGCTCTAACTACAGTCATGGAAGTCCGTTTGACATGCGGTCTTCACTGGGAGATACAGGGAGATCTCGCGGATGTAAACAGACCGTTCACGGCTCAATCTTAAGGATTTTAACAAGATCTATGGCGACATGAAAAAAACAAAAAAACAACAAAAACACCTTGGCACTGGTGAGTACATTATGAGATTAACCTCTGGCGGTGGATGTGTTAATAAGGATTCATGAATTATCGTATGCATGACGTCATATAATATTATTGATACAAAAAGGCATAGTCTCTTATAATGAATGTTTAAATGTATGTTTGTAAAATAAGGTATTCATTGAGAGTTTATGGCGAAAAAATAACCCAGAAGGCTCTGCTGAGTGCTCACACCTACTTACGTAATTGCCTGCAGTCTATCACGCCATCTACTTGGAGGAGCTGACGGCTGTGGAGCTCACAGAGAAGATTGCTCAGTTGTTCAACATCTCGCCCAGACAAATAAGCCAGATCTTTAAACAGGGTCCCACCGGCATCCATGTACTGGTCAGTGATGAGGTAAAAGCCGCCTTTCCTCTATGCCACACTCTGCTCTCTGCCTGCATTAAGGCTAGACCTATTTATTATTATTTTTAAACATATTTTTGGGGGCTTTTTCTACCTTTTTATTGATAGGAAAGTAGACTGACAGGAAATGGGGAGAGAGATGGGGGATTACCAGCCTAGGTCCCCGACGGTTACGCCAACCGTCCAGGCCAGGCTAGACCTATTTTGGTCAGTTAGGAGGTTGAGGCCTGTGGAACAGAAAATCATCACAATGTATATTAACCAATTAAGCACCATTATATTTACTGTCATTTTCATTGCGCCGATCTTCAAGCTCGCAACGCGTCGCAGTGCTATGTGTTGTGAGCTTGTAGATGGCAATTATTCACTATTTTGGAACTCTTTTGAAAATCTGAAAATTCTTCACCTATAATGACATATCCAAAATGGGGGCGGCAGGGTGAAAGTGGTTACGTTTTGAGTGTTGGGATGAGATGACCTTTCCATATATCCTAAAGAAGACTTGGTTGACGAAACGTTAGTTACTGTTATAAATCCACATTGCCTTGTAATACGTTTCCTTCTGCCTTTGACACCGAAATTGTCCCTTCTTTACAGATGATACAGAACTTCCAGGACGAGGTGTGTTTTGTGTTGGACACAATGAAAGGTATGTGAGCTTTCACATACTCTCCCAATTTCTGTTTGGGAGAGCTTTTGTTTCTAAATTAAACCTCAGCCATCACCTGTGATGTGCTTTGTCTTTTTAGTAATTGTATTTATTATAATCGGTCCCTTATGTATTCATTTTAATCACCAGATGAAACGCATGATGGCTACCACATCATCTTGAAATGAAGTCTGAATGGGAGAACGGTGTCTCCTTGCTACCCGTTTAAAACCTATCCTGACAGTGTCTCTCCAGCTTCAGCATCCGCGCTGTGCGTGGAATGTGCTGGAGTTGACCCCACCCCCCCATGCGTCGGACACACCCAACAACTCACTAGACGCCGCTGTGGGGAACGTACGACTGAAGCACCTAGCCCTCTCCTTTCTTACCTTTTATTGTCTTAAGCCTTCATACATCATTGTGCGGCCGTGTTGCTCTGGGAGTTTGTCAGTTTGCCAAGTAACGTGCCAGTATGATGAAGTGAAAGTTAGGCTTTACTGTTGAAGGAGTGACTCTGTTTCAAGTTGCTAGATCGAAGCACCTCGCACCTCGCACCTCCCTGCCCCCCGGCTGTCTCTTCTTAAATGGTAATATCCTCCCTGTCGCTCATGTCTCATGAAGAAGAGCATCTGGTGTGCCAAAGCGCTGTGCGTCAGAAGCAAATAGTCCCCCTTACCCTACTCTTACAATACTTGACCCTCAGCCTGTAACACCGCATGGTTCCCCTTCCTTCTGCTAGGTTGCTTTACTGGAGCCACATTAGCCTGGAAGGAACATGATACTGAGAGGCAGCATCGTGAGCAATCAGGACATAAAGGGTAGTGTTGGCTCATTACTCAAAAGTAATTTATTACTCGTCACTCTTTTCAAAAGTAATATTGTTACGTTACTTATTACTCCCTGCCAATAGTAACTAGTTACACTACTCGTTTCAACACTGCAAAATCCTCAGTGTTGGAACAGGTACGTTTGGTTAAATTCGTACACTCATTGGAGTTAAACAACACGTTTTACTGTGTCAGCATAAAAAAATAATTTGCAAGCTACCTAGACAATGACCATACTTTGAACTGAAGAAAGCATTTAAAGTGTTTGACTGTCTCTTCAACTGCCGACATCAGGACTGCTAAACATAAAAGCTTTCTCAGATCAATGATTCAGTTGTGTTTGCAGCATGATTTATACTTGAGTGTGTGCCATTGTTGCACACCGAAAATAGCTAATCTACAAGCTCACAATGCGATGGGTGTGCAAGCTTGTAGATCAGCTATTTTCGGTATGTGACACAGCGTGCAACCCAGCATAGTTTAGGCATACGAAAGCTGCTGTGGCATGAAAACGGATCAGGGGAGACGCACACATATTGATGTCTGCGTGGAGGTCATACAGATTCATTCACTTTATGGACTTTCAAAACGAGGTGAGGGAAAATGTATTTCTTGGGGGAAAGTTAAACTGGAGTCTTGAACTGACTGTGCTGTTGTCTGTTACTCCAGACAAAATCAAAACCTTTACTACACGCAAATCACACTATACGTACCATGTCACGGCCCGCCGTTCCACCAAGGGGTGTGAAAAATTTAACGAGTTACTTTTTGGGGAATGGTAACTGTAATATTATTATTGAAATGTTAATGGTAATTAGTTAAACTACTCGTTACTGGGAAAAGTCATATTACAATAACACTTTACTAGTAATGCGTTACTGGTAATGCGTTACTGTCCAACACTGATCAAGGGACACCTTGAGGACCGGTCTTCTGTCCTCGGCTAATATCTGTGCTTCTGTAAAGGCTAACGGTGTCAAGCATTCTCCTTTGCTTTGTTACTGTAAGATAGCGTGAAAAGATTTTCTATACCTCTGTGTAATATGTGTTTATCACATTGTCAGCCACCATGATTTTTACTCTTCTCAAAGGACAATGAAACGCTATCTACTGTAGTGAACATAGTAGCAACACCAGCAACCTGTCTACATGTCATCCCTACCAGTGTGTTTGGCACTTCCCAAATTAGTTTTTAGCCATTTCCCCTGCATTTGTTTTGACTAGCCAGTTTTAAATGTTTTGTGATAAATCATGTGTTACTTTGGCTGTTTTATAATCTTTTTTTTAGTTTTTGTTTTTCTTTTTTTTTCTTCTTTTTTACACGTTCTGTTATTTTTTTTTTAAATATCGCCACTTCCAAATACTAATACATGTAGTGGGTTGCTTGGCATACCAAAACTGCATGTGGAAAGAAAATAGTTGGCCTCAGTCCATTGTGCTGAAATGAAATGGGTAGTTTGACATTTTTAGATGTTCATCTTTGGCCCATCTTGTCAGAATGATTAAAATACTTACCCATAGGCTGTTTGTCTTTCATTTCTCCCTACACTATACCCATCAAGAAGAGGGTTTGGATAGGCCTACTTGTGTGTGTGTATAGACTGGTCTTAATTTAGAACGATCTATTCTAGGACATCTAAGTTAAGTCAAAGACGTGGGGACAAATTACATTATTTATATGACGACTGCTGTCCTCCAGTTTAGGGGTGGTTATAGGTTACAGTAGTAGAGGATATGGATAGCCATTTTGTTGCTATGGAAATGGTCTTTTGTTTTATTACAAAGGGTGGTGTTCTCATTAGAGATAAGGACTAGTATTTTAATCATAAATAGGTCTGCTTTTGTCGACGTGTGGTGGTTAACTTTGAACCAGTGCCCTCGATTCTGACATCTTTGCGACCGCAGCATGGACAAAGAACCCAGTACCAGTAGGACTACATTTCCCAGCCTACGTGGCGCAGGGCACGCTCGTGATGTCACAATAAGTATATATGGCTTCAGAGCAGAATTCCTTACTCCATTGTTACATTGTAACAAGCCGGGGCAGGGGCGAGGGGGAGAGGGACGTCATTTTGCCGGACAATTCGCAACATTTTGGACACCAAAATCATAGGCGCATAACCCAATTTCACACTCGACGAACGGCTGGCTAAAATCGAGCTGACCAGAAGCCGCTCCGGTGAAAAAAAAAAGGATAAACGAGCGCAGATATCGGCGGATTCTCCATTGCAAAGCATTTTAAAGATTCCGACCAGGAAGATAAGACATTCGGGCAGTTCTGAGATTCGCATCGGAAGCAATAAACTGCAACTAACCTGTTTGACGTCCCTCTGTTCCTCCGTCTGCCCTTTGGTTTAAATAGAATAGATAGGCATGCGGTGTTTAAATAGAACTTGCACTAACGATCTCTACCTTTTCTTGCTTTTCTAAATCTGGTAGTGAGTAGAACAATGAGCATGAAGCCTAAGTAGCCTGGTCAGCTCTGCAATAGTGTTGCAAAGTGACAATCACACAAGCTTTGATTCAAGTCACTTTGGGTCACCATTTGTTCGGTCCGCTGTTGTACAGTAGGCTACAGTAGGCAACGTTGCACGGTTTAGGGTGGACGTTTTTGGCAGAAAGAAGAAGCATCTAAAACCAACAGGGCGTTCCAAGCTTCATGTGCAGCTCGCATTGGGAAACAACGAGCAGCAGCGAGTCGGTTGGAATCAGGGTTCCTAGATCTGCCTCAGGTAAGAACTAAGAAGGTTTAGTGTTTCATTAACTGGGCACTTTGCCATTGTGAAAATGGAAATGACCTGGTGTTCTGGAGGGGGAGGGAAGCAGAACCCAACCTCCCCCAACTGTTGTCAGTTGCAGCATCCTGAAAGCTTTATTACTGCACGCAATTAATTGGTTTTCTGGGTGTTAGTATTTATCTGTGTACAAATGTAACCAAATGGTCCCCGCAAGGATTACACGTGTACACTCAGAGCTACAGTACAAATGAATAGATCAGTAGATGATCAACACTGAGTATTTTACTGTGATTTTACTTTGTTTATTATGATTAGTTCATAACCTCATACCATTCAGATTACAGCTCCATAACTCATAATGGTAGGCTACTCACAATATTCCTATATTGGCCCAGCATTTCTAGCAATTGGCACTGTAAGGAAAGTATTACTGGGGCTCTAGTCTGGGTGATCTCCTATGCAGTAATATAATTATAGAGTATATACAATAGAACATGGCTGTCACATCCAAATCAACTAAAGAAGACAGCTTGTATTGCCCAAACCACCATTCTGGCCTGGTTTGACCCCTGCTTACTGATGTAATTGGTCAGACTTGCCTTCTGCTTTCAAAACACTCCACCACTGAGGTCCCCTGTGCAGTTTTGAGCCAAAAATAAGAACAAAATACCAAACTACAGAGATTATAGTTGCTTCAAGGCTGTTCATACGAAAACCCTGCTTGTCTAGTTGCCATGGTGACGTTTCCAGACTTGATGATTTCAGAGCGGGGATTTCATGTGAGACGGGGGAGAGACTGAGGCAAGGCAGTGATGAGGCAGGAATACAGATGAAAAGAAGAGAGAGAGGGCCCAGAGCTGGTGGCACCTTTTCAATGGAATTGAAGAATTGACATTTCCTATTAGATACAGTCCAATGCAATCATCCTGCACTATTCTTTGGGGGCAAACCAATGAGAAGTGTTAAGCCCGAATTATACTTCGTCGGATGATGGTGTTGCTTGCCGTATGACAATAACGGATCTACAAGCTCACAGAGCGTCACGGATAGATCTGCTATTTTATGACAACATCATACGACGGAGCATAAATTAGGCATAGGATGGTTTGTGTTTGTAAAAACAAAAAACAGCACTATGAATGTCAAAATGTGTGAATACAAGTCAGCCATGTTGATTTATTTGACTCCGTACTCATCCCATTATCTAGTTAGTACATGCACCCGATTTCATATGCAGAACACTGGCATGTGTCCAAAGGCTTTGTCTCACAGGATGTCTCACACTGCTGTCCTCTGCTTCAGACACCAAGCTTCCATGGAGGCAGGTCCGTCCCTCAGCCTCAAACGAAGATATGAGGAGGTGGACAACAGCTCTCCGTTCTCGACGCCCAAGGATTCCGACGATGACATCTCCAGCAGTGATAGTGCAGACAGCTGTGATAGCCTCAACCCCCCTTCCAGCACTACCTTCACACGTAAGGGTCAAAATAATACAGCAGACACACACACACACACACACACACACACACACACACACACACACACACACACACACACACACACACACACACACACACACACACACACACACACACACACACACACACAGTCACTGTCTCACAGACACACACAGACAGACAGTCACTGTCACACACACACACACACACACACACACACACACACACACACACACACACACACACACACACACACACACACACACACACACACACACACACACACACACACACAGTCACAGCACAGTCACTGTCTCTCTCACACACACACACACACACACACACACACACACACACACACACACACACACACACACACACACACACACACACACACTGTCACACACACACAGTCACTGTCTCACACACACACACACACACACACACACACACACACACACACACACACACACACACACACACACACGAAAGCATTAAATCGGCCACTGAACGCGAGTCACAGCTCAACCTAGCCATTTGTGACACAGGTAAAAAATGAAATCACTCATTTTCTTTTTAAATCTTTTGTTTGTTTGTAGATCAGCTTTAAATGAAGAATCCAGTAAATATAACAAACCGCAGTTTCAGGATCACTGAACACATAATACATCATTTGTCCTTAAGCTAAGCTCTGTGTTAGTGCTGTGAGATAACAGACATGTTATGTGACATAACAGATCATTGACAGGCTTTTTCTAAGCTTCTTGAGTTGACTTAATGTTAAAATAAATATATCTTCTTAGCTATTTTCAGATTTAAATGTATGGCACATCATTCGAAAGCTTACAAGGTGTACTTTCATAATCTGTAAAAAACGGAAGTGTGTCCTACATGAGACACATTATACCATATGCTGTCACATTTATAGAGTCTCCCAAAACATTACTTTTTATGACTCAGTCATTACATGGCAACCCTTTAATCTCTCCCCACTCTGTTTTGCCCTTGTCCAGCGACGTCCATCCTCAGACAGCACAAGCTGTCGCCTGGAGGGAAGCGGGTGCGTTTCGATGTTGTGACCGTTTACTACTTCCCCCGGCGGCAAGGCTTCACCAGTGTGCCCAGCCAAGGGGGCAGTTCCCTGGGCATGGCCCGCCACCACTCCTACATCAGACACTACACGCTGGGCGAATTCGCCCGCGAGCAGGAGACCAGTCACCGGCACACTCTGCGTCAGCACCTGCGGCAAGAGAAGCTCAATGCCCGCAAGATGAAGGTATAGTATACAAGTGACCGTATAATACGGTCACTCGTTTCACTCCAGAGGATGGCATCTGCACAGAAAAATCCTAAGTGTTCATTAATTTACCTCTGAAAATCCGTCCGGATTTTACTGTGTCAATAATATAGATGCAGTAATAATGATTGATGAATCATAACTTCAGCTCAAAACTCGTTTCACTGTCTGACTCTCCCATGTGCTCTCTTCAACCTATCACACAGCTGACACGCAACGGTACAGTGGAGTGCGCCCAGGCAGACCTGCTGACACTGGACGACGTGTCAGACGAGGACCTGGACGTGGAAGGGGTGGAGGTGGATGATTGTTTTTTCCTCCAGCCCCTGCCCACCAAGCGGCGCCGCGCCCTCTTGCGAGCCTCTGGCATTGCGCGCATCGATGCCCGCGAGAAGGCGGAGCTCCGAGCCATCCGGCTCTCACGAGAGGAGTGTGGCTGCGACTGCCGCTTCTACTGTGACCCTCGGCACTGTGGCTGCAGCCAGGCTGGCATCAAATGCCAGGTAAAGAATGTTACTTTTTGTGTCTGCGTGTGTGTGCATGTAGAAAAGAAAGAGCCATTGATTCAGCACAGTTCAATTAATGTCACCTTGCTGAGGAGGGTTTTAGGATCATGTTGCCTCACTTCACCTAATTATGTAATTGCTTCCTTTGCCGTTATTAATCCACCGTCTGTGCTCTTCTCCCACTCGTCTCGTCTGTATCAGCTCCTTTTTTATCTCTGTATGTTTTCTTTACCACTATACATTATGCTACAATACAAGACAACGGTCTTCCGTCTTCACCTAACAGTAGCCACCTGCTGTCAGAAATAATTTTAATCAGCATCAGTTTGCTGCTGTGCAAATATTAACTATAATGACTTTGTCACATCTGTGTGCTTTGAATACAAATTTTGATGACAATAAACATAAGACTAACCAGCCATCACCTAAAAATATCCAGGTTGAATCAACAGCTTATACCTCTTACAACCGAGGATCTGGATGAACTACAAAGGGAAAGGAACATATTTTCTTCATAGAATAAACGTTTTTGATGAGCATCATTGACATCCTTGTTTTGGCATGCAATCGTATTGATATTTAGAGAGGTTCATGTGCTCAGTGGAGCGTATACTGTATCTCTGCTAGGAAGTGTGGCCAATCTATGATGTCATCTATGTTGTATCTATAATTATATAACTATATATTTGGACAAGGTTTCAGCCTGATACCACTGCCATTCCTTCCATTATAAAATTAATAAAGCTAAATAGTGAAAGAAAAATATGTGTGGACTGGAGGTAGTTGCCTACTGGCAAGAAATGTGGCGCTGATCAGTTCAGTGGTTTGCAAGATTAGCCGTGGACAAACAAGCAAACGGGCAAAAACATAACCTCCCCTTTGCCTTTGACCTGGCGGAGATAATGAATGAAATAACACACAAGAGTGCTATGCTGTGACATGCTGGCTCTGGTGTGTGCTGAGGTTGTAGGTTCAAGGCCAAAGGCTCTTACACTCTTTTTTACTTACCGTAAATAAAATTGAAATGCAAGCTGTATTTTCACATTTGCTTGTTTGGTCAGGTGGATCGGATGTCCTTCCCATGCGGCTGTTCTAGGGATGGCTGTGGCAACTCTGCGGGCCGCATTGAATTCAACCCTCTACGCGTGAGAACCCACTACCTGCACACCATCATGAAGCTGGACCTGGAGGAGAGGAGGCTGCTGGGACAGGCAAACGGGGAACGGTACACCGAGTCCGACCTTATCTCTTCCCCGTCTTCCACGTGTCCCCCGTCCCCCGAGGTGTCCCCGGCAGCCGGCCTGGACCCTGAGCTGGAGGCCGTGGCGGGGGTTCAGGAACTCCTGGCAGAGCAGGACATCCTGGAGCGCGAGAACGAGACGGCCGTGTTGCACCTGCAGAGCGCCGAGGAGCGGGAGAGGAGGCAGAGGGAGGAGGCCGACCTGGGGCAGCGGGCGCTGTGTCTCCTGCCCGGCGCCTTGGGAGTGGGGCTACCGGAGCAGGACGGGATGGAAGCGGTGGAGCAGGTTCTTCTGCAGGGGCCGTTCCCCACGGGAGCCACGGTGCTCTGCATTGCCGACAACCAGGAGGAGAGCCCCCCTGACCTCCTCAAAGACTCCACCTCCCTGCTGTACTACCAGGTCGGCCCCATGGAGTCGGGGCCCTTTGAGTCTCTACCCGGGGAGGAGAAGGACGAAGACGTGAAGGAGAAAGAAGATGGTGGTGGGGAGGCACGTGTGGCGGACAGGGGACAGGAAGGTGACGGGTGGGACGGCGAGCATGGAGACATCACCTGCAGGCAGGACTTGGGAAATGCTTCGCTCGCTGTAATCGGATGCGAGAAAGAAATGGAGGATAGGCCCCCGCCTCAGCACAGCCTCTCTGAGGAGCAGTGCCAAGGGGATGCCTACTTGGCCACGGGGGGAGACATCTACCTACTACCTACCGAGGTTTAGCGCCAGCCCCTCCGCAGATGTTTTGCACAATAGCTTCGTCTAAGCTAAGAATAACAATTCACGTTTCATGATTTTGTCACTGCTATCGTCGAGAGTTGTGTTACAGGCTGGAATCGTTTAGTAGTGAGTAGTGAGTCATTGAGTTTTTGTAAAAATGAGCTTGAGCATTAAGTATGTGAAGGAGGGGGGATTCTGAAAGCACCCACAGATCTCTCCCCAGAATTAACATGGATGCAGTTACACAAGGAAACCCTCTTGTTCGAATGGGAGCAGCAATCATGGCCTTATTGGGGGAAAGAGCCTTTGTGTGTAGGAGTCACTTTGTAACTGAGAAGTACAGCAAGTAGAGCTTTGTTAATTCCCAGTGCTAAAGAAAATGGCAGTGCGAGCTCTAACATAAGCCTTCTGTGCAGTGATGTATAAGATATCTACACTACAACACCACTGTGTGTGACAAGCTGTCGTGTCGTTCACTACATGCTGTTTAACTCTCCATTACAGCAGCAACATGTAATATTACAACATTACACTGCAGTCTTTCAAGCCAAATTAAGGCCACTGATAGTATCCCCCTATGAGAATAGACTTAGCAATCCTGGAAATACTTGTTTTTTCGTGTACTGTATATGCATTTGCAACGGGCAAGCCAGAGCCAAGGTAGCTGCTTATATCATGGGTACGCACATTGTGAATGGAGGCTCCAGCGTGTTCAAACAGGACATAAAGGATGAACCAGCTAGCAGCAGCAGACTTGGATTGGCCGTAGCTGTTCCTTATGCCTGATGGTTGATTGTGCGCTGGTGTCTCAAACCGAAAATTGCAGATCTACAAGCTCACAACGCGTGGTGATGCATGAACCTATATCAGGCTTTAGGTTCACCTTGGACTGCTGCACGCAAATGTGTTTTTATTTATCAAAACAACAAGTTTACCCATTATAGTGACTATTGCAAAGCTTATATTACACTTATTTCAATATGTGTCTTTTGTCATTGCCTTTGGTTTGAACAAGCATAAGCCTAATTTACTCCACAGTAGCCTAAAATAACTGATTTTCAAGTGAAATATTTTCTAAAATCATTTATTTTAGGCAAGCGACACCGTCTCTGGAGTATAAATTATGCTTTAGACCTTGTGGTGTTTTTTTTATTTTTTTATGAAAACATGATTTCTTTTTTCTGGCTCGCATTGAGATTGTCAAGCAACACATAGTCAATCTTACCATGTAAAGCCTGATTTATGCTTTGGCGGAAAAGCGTTGTACTATGACAATAATAGCGTATTTTCAATGACAATACGTTATGTTTGTTTTATGCTGAAAGGACAGAATAGATCATCCCATGATCCTTGTATCTTCACCTCATTTAATGGCCTGTACTGTAAGAAAGAGATTATTCTGAATCATGTCAGATTTCACATTAAGAAAATAGCATTTTAGGAGCCAACAGAAATGACAGCCTGTGCTGTTAGTTATACAAAATGATGTGATGTTACTAATTTATGGAACAAACTATGACAACAATCTGCATTTGTATTTGTTATGTTTAATCTGTGTGTGTGTGTGTGTGTGTGTGTGTGTGTGTGTGTGTGTGTGTGTGTGTGTGTGTGTGTGTGTGTGTGTGTGTGTGTGTGTGTGTGTGTGTGTGTGTGTGTGTGTGTGTGTGTGTGTGTGTGTGTGTGTGTGTGTGTGTGTCTGCGTCTGCGTCTGCGTCTGTAAATGTGTGTGTGGTGCATGTAAAGCACATATGGATGGGAGACAAGGACAGTAGGCGATACATCGGTAAAGAATAGATATTTTATTTCACGAAAGGTGCTGTTATAGATTTACAATTTTGCCCTTTTTTTTCTTCTTCCGCCATCATGAGAAATGAATTTCAAAGAATTGTTTCTTGATGGCTGATATAAGAATTAAATGTATTTGAGAGCCTATGGCAGAAATTTGAAAGCTGTTGCACTGCAAATCATTAATGGTGATTATGGAATGAAGTGTTTTGTCATTTGAATATGTAAATGCAATTCTATAACATTTCTTGTCTTTAAATGTCTTTTTATGCTATGTCTAATTAATATGTAAGTGTGCCGACACTTCTTACACAAAATCAGTCCTTTGTTGAGCTGCTTGTGTGGCCGTTGCTTTGAGTAACGGTTTGCCTGGCACAGGATGTGGTACTGTGTATGAGATGTTTGATGTATTTTTTGTTTTGTTTGCCTTTTTATTGTCTTAATATAACCATGCTTAAGAGTTGCACCAAGGCAGTGGTTTCAAACCTAATTTGATGATACGTTCATCGACTAGATTTTAAGACAATGGTGTCTTAGAACTATTGTGAGGCTGAGGATGTGTGGCGTTTGTTTGACATGCCTTGACAAAGTACCATCCTTGAAGTAATGGTAATTACAAATGCCTGTTGTTGGGTCTTTGTCCTTGGTTTTCCAGTAATAGAAAAAGGTTTGGGACCTCTGCATCAAATGAACTCCAATACACTACGTGATTGTGCGTTTGTCTGTGTGTGAGAGCGGTGTATGATTGTTTAAAAGACTGATGAATTTAGACTTAATCTAAACGCTGTGAGAACTACTCTCATGCTAACCAATGCCTAACGTGGACAGAAAGGATTTTTGTTTTTTTAATACAAAAATGAAAAATAAAATACTCATTTAAAAAAAGATTTATGTTGTTGGCTATTATATATGTCACAAACTATAGTTTTGAAGATTTAAGGCCTTAAGTTGTATTTAGCAATGTGTATATATATATATATATATATATACACATACATACATATATATATATATACACATACATACATATATATATATATACACATACATACATACATACATATTCTACATACATACACACTGTACATATTTATAATGTACAACAATATTTATATCTACCACTTAATTAAGCAGCTCCCATTTTGTGAAACAAATGTGTTGGTTATACTGTTGCATTATAATGGTAGAGAGATCTTTCAGGTTCGTCTTTAGCTGAACACTGACAGGTGAGGAAAAATAACAGAATGAAAAGCCTTTGTTGTCTAACTGAGACACTGAGTCATGACAGTGAATCATAATGTATGTCTGGTTGAAAAACGGTTTGACCACTAGATGGCAGTATAGATTTGCCTGGTGCACCTTAGACCTTAGGCTCAATTCAGCTGCCTGTCTGCATAATTGTTACCTACAACTCCGCCATGAGAATAAGTCTGGTGACGCGAGGTTAACAACTTGTCCTCTATCTGTGTGTATATACAACTGAGTTTGGCCTGGAGTCTGTTCAGTTTCAATTCAGGATTAAATTGTCCATGAAAGAAGCAGATTGTCCACATAAAGTGGGGCTTAACAAGAGGGGGTTTGTGAAGCCTTGAGTCCCATCCAAAGGCCTTTATATTACTGAGATGTTAATATAGCCCACTCCAACAGACCACATAGTTATGCCTCATTTCTTTATTATTTATTAAAATGTATTTAGTTACATAGCTAAACATGCTGAGAAAAGAACATTATTTATCTGATGTTCCGAACAGTACACCAAAACTCCCAGTCCCTAGAGCTAATCAAATAGCATTGCCTTATATCTTTCAAGTTTCATGGTGCCTCACTTTACTGTAGGCATAACGACTGGGTGGGGAAGACGTCACGTTTTGCTCTTGTCTCTGGAAGTGCTGAGGTCTGAAGTGGGCAGAGACACTTTTTATTTTCTTTGCCTGATGCTAAACTAATAATCAATAGAGACTAGTCACCTGACAGGTGCATACATGCTGGTACTACTGGCCATGTGCTTTGTACTACTGTTTTAATCCATGCATATGATAATTGCAGTTTCAGTAGCCTATGCTAAACTTGACCACACCTGAAATGTACTGACCAGTGCTCTGGCTCAGCTTGTCAAACACCTAGCCTGGTAAACCCCACTCCCTCCGGAAATCTCATTTGCATCTGACAGATGAATGGGATTTGTACAAGAACCAGGATTCAAAGTGAAATACCACTTTCAGGGAACATTCTAGAGGAGGTAGTGTTACCACGACTGACTGGACAATTCCTATCTTGATGAGCAGAGTGTTTGTAGCATTATTCAGAGACAAAAACAACTTCCAATTAGGCTCTTTCAGGATTGTATTTGTCCTGAGTGTTGTGACATCTTATTGTCCTATCATGAAGCCACAGCTTCTGTAAATCCTATATGCAGGAGATGATGGAGAGAAGCAAATAAAGGAATTTCCTGTTTGTAAAACGTGTGGCGTGCACAGACATTTTGAGGGGTCAAGGGCACCTTGTGCGGCGTGCGGAACCGCCGGCTGCCCTAGTAGTGTGATGTTTATTACAGGCACATCTTGTACGTCGTAATTGCATATGTATTTGTTTCAATAGCCATATGCTGTCTGATACAGATGTGTAAACTAAAAAAATAAAAAAGTTTTGGTAGCACTTGCTATGCATCCTATGTGTATAATGCATCATGAACATACTTATAAGGCATTATAATCTTCTCATAACCCTGTATAATCAGATTTATAAGAGCTCATAAATACTCATAATGCTTTATTACCATAACCATAACACATTATAAGGCATTTTATAATGACTTATAAGTATCAAGTGTTATAATACTTCACAATTGCTGCCAAACGGGTAACAATTTCTATGCATCCCAAATTATTTCTCATAGTTATAATCCATTATAATCAATTGATAATGCTTTATTATCACTGTTATAATGTGTCATAATTATTATAATGCATTATTATAATGCATTATACTACGATTATAAGTTATTATAAGCGGTCATTTGTTACTTTATGATCATTTGATGAGGCTTTATTATCACGTTTATAATGCCTTATTATCACTTATAAGGCATTATACTGTGATTATAAGTTATTATAAAGTGAACATTTGTAACATTATGATCATTTTATAAGATGTTATTATTACATTTTTATCGCCTTTAAATCACTGTAATAATGCATTATAATTACTGTTATAATGCATTACACTATGATCATAAGTTATTATAAGTGGCCATTTGTTACTTTAAGATCATTTAATAATGCTGTATAAAATGCCTTATACTCACTGTCATAACGCATTTTATTCACTGTTATAATGCCTTATTATCACTTATAATGCACTATAACTGTGATTATAATGCATTATAGCAGAGCATTATCAATTGATTATAATGGATTATAATTATGATAATTAATTTTGGGTTGCATAGCAAGTTTTACAAAGTGGGGAGCAATTATGAAGTATTATAATACTTGACATTATAAGTAATTATAACATGTTGTATAATGTGTTATGATTGCATTATACGTTGTTATGAATATGTATAACTGTAATCATCACATGTTATAAGCATAATACAATCCATTTATACTTGAACTTATAAGTCATTATAATAAGCTTTATAATGTGTTATGGTTATGGTTATAAAGCATTATGATTATTTATAAGCTCTTATAAATGTGATTATAACGGATTATGATCAGCATTACAATGCCTTATAAGTATGTATATAATGCGTTATACCAGCCTGATCTCCAGAGATCTCCGTAACATTGCACGGATCCAGTGCACTTCATTCCGTGGATAGTCACCTAGAAACCCCGAAATTGCGTGCATATGTACGGCGAGTCCCACGGTGGGCGTAACCAGTCGCAAGCAGCAGGGACGTGCAGAAGGATTTGGAGAGGCAGGGGCTGGAATTTCTCAAGGGCACCTATTGGACTTTACGAACAATTACCATACTTGTAGGCCCAAAAACCCGAAACAGTATCATAACGTGCTTAATGTCCTCAAAGTCACGCACTCAACAAGCTTTGAACTGAGCAGATTGGACCTTCTGTTCCAGAGATAATGGCCAAAACAACTTGAAAACGGCCACTTTCGCCGGTTTTCGATCGCGATTTTCGATTGAGTTTTGGTCATTTGTCGCCCGTTTTTCTTTAATAACACAGGCTAGGAAGGTCGTACGGCGACAAACTAGATACCTGAGGAAAGTTCACTTTGAGCTGCATCCAACACATCCACTGACATTTCCGTCAGCTTTACCGATAGGCCGCAAGGGGCAGTTGAAATATATTTTTGGGTAAAAAAAAAAAAAAAAAAAAAAATTGTCTGGAGAGGGCACTTTTTTTGCCGACGGGTAAAAGGGCAGGGGCTGAAGCCCCCTTTCATCTCTATGTGTGCACGTGCATGGCAAGCAGTCCCCACAACAAAATTTACGATTCTGTGCCTATCGGTACATAACTCAAACGGCGCTGAGTAGGCACAGGCGAACGTCACACCGTTCAGGACGGCAACTCGGTCGCCTTAGCTCCCTCGGTGGTCCTTCACGGGGTGACAGTTCGCCTGTGACTGCGCGCCTCCGTCATGGTTTAGTCACAATGGGGGAGATGCGAGGCGGCTATGCACGGAATTTCGGGGTTTTCCGTGTCTATTCACGGAATTTCAAAAACGTCAAAAACGTTCAAAGAGAACGTTTCCTCTGGAGATCGGGTTGGTTATACACATGGGATGCATAGCAAGTGCTACCAAAGTTTTTTTTTCTTCCAAAAGGGCACTTCTGGTCCAGAGGGCAAAGGGCAGGTGCTCTAGCACCACCTAGAGTCTATCTGTGCACGTGCCTACATTCAGTGCATCATCCACACTGTAATCTCTAATCTGGCTCTGAAGAACCTAGGCCTAGGCCTGCATACATGACTGACATCATAGAGCTTCAAAACATCACAAAACCTCAACAGGGTCTGAGGTTTTCTGAGGAACTCAAACTCTTCTGTCCGGAATGTCAACAGTCAGTGTGGGTCTTCATTCAGAAAAACACACCAACCACATTTTCAGACCTATTGATGAAGCTACACTGGATAAAGAAATTGATGTCCAGAAATCACTGAAGCCTTTAGAGGAGAAAGGTATTTAATTAATTTGAAACAAAATGTGACCAAACAGCAGAACACGTTAAGGTCCAGACCGGGCACACTGAGAGGCAGTTTAAGAAGCTTCATCAGTTTCTAAAAGGAGAAGATGAGGCCAGCACCACTGGGATGAAGAGCAGCAGAATAGTCCATTTTGACAAAGGAGAATATTGACGGTCTGGGCACCTGGGCAACCTTACCTTCAGAATCTGGGACTAGATGAAGAATACTGTCTCCTACACTCCTACGATTCTGAATGCATCATGTCTGAGATGTAGAGTGTGAGATGTGGAGAATTAAGACAGCAGCAGCCTGACAATGCTGAGAGGTTTGACTAAGTTTGCCCTGGGTTCTGAAGGCTTTTACTCTGGGACTCACATCTGGGATGTTGAGGTTGGAGACAAAACACGCTGGACACTGGGTGTGTTTAGTCTTTTCAAACAGAAGGGGTCAATTCTGGAGAATAGGGTAAATACATAGCATGCTCCACTGATCTCTCAGTGAAGCAGAAGCAGATTGGTGTGTGCATAACAATAGATTTGCAACCGCCCCCTTTCATCTTCCTTTTTCAATCCGGTGCCGCTGATTTATACTTCGTCGTATGACGGAGTCATTCGACAAAAGTAGCCAATGTACGAGCTTGCAACACATCATGACACTGTCGTATGACAGAGTTTAAATTAAGCATCAGTCTCCTCTCTATTCCTTATGGCTCCTGGACAGAAGCAGTGGTGGAAAGTGTACATGTACTCAAGTACTTTACTTAAGTACAATTTTGAGGTATTTCCAATACTTTTACTTCTACTCCACTACATCTCAGAGGCAAATATTGTACTTGTACTCCACTACAATTATTTGAAAACTTTAGTTACTAGTTACTGCAGATATACATGATTACATTATAAAACAAACATTAACCTATATATAAAATAGCTCACGGCGCGTTGTGAGCTTGTAGATCTGCTATTTTCAAACATTTCAGTACTTTTACTTTTGGTACTTTAAGTACATTTTGATACCAATAATTTTGTACTTTTACTCAAGTACATTTTGAATTCCAGACTTTTACTTGTAACTGAGTACTTCTACATTGCAGTATTGATACTTTTACTTAAATAAAACATCTGAGTACTTTTTCCACCACTGGACAGAAGCAGCTTTCTCTGAGGGGGGCCATTGCTAATAAACAGGCTTTGAAATGTAATTCGTTAAGAGATTATCGGCTACTGATTACTGATATATTTTGAATTAATTAATTAAAGTAATGTAGCTAAATCTTTAGATTACTTTCTAACTAAAATGTTCAAATGAGGATAGTTTATAAAAACTGGTACAAAAACATTACAGGAGCACTCAACTCAAGTTCCGTGTTTGCTTGTTCAATGTAACATCATTGAAGAAAGTCATGTTTTGATTTTAAACCAAGTCTCAAAACTAACACTGCCAAAGGAAAGTTATCTTATTAGATAACTATGTAAAGTGGTAACTTCACCTTGAAGACTTTATTGCACGCTCTAGTTTTCCCTGAACTTTGCCAGTACGATATAAAAATTTGATAGAACCAGAGCAGGGAAATATCCAAAAGAACCAAACCTTCCACTTGCACACAAGATATCTAAAAACCTAATCGGTGGACTGAAACTTACTGAGCACATTCATGGTGAACACTAAGCATTTGAGTGACCTTTGTTCAAGGGCCTCCCTCAGGCCAAAATGTCACAGTATGCACATAAGATATCTCATAAGGTTGAAGCTTGCTGAGTGTGTTTTTTTTACTATGGTACTATATTTTATTTCACTTTAAATCTTTTACTGTCATTTACAATAGTGTATTATACAGTGAAAATGAAAATAGCCCCACTAGTGATAGTGCGGGCCGGGGCTATAAGGATGGCAATGCTGTAGCTAGTGGGACTATTAGACGCTTAGTAGTTGATTTTAGTTATGATGCTTTTTTTCTAAATATATTTGCGTGTAGCCCTTTTGTAATGACCAGATTAGTAATTATAATTTACCACAATTTATCGATTCTGTTACGTAAGTTCCCAACCACACAAATAACTCACACGGTGGACAGAGGTCAGGTCACAGGTCTCTGCTCCAGGGTCAGAATGCAGACACACCATTCACTTCACTTCAGTATGTCAGACAAGAGAATACCATTGCAGTACAACACTGGCACCAAGTACAAACATCAAAGTCACATCACCGTTTGTTAGACTTTTTCCAAATATAGCTATTGTCTCTCTGCTTTCACATGTGATTTTATTCTTGTCCTGGCCCGTCTAAACTTCAATCTATTTATGCCAGGAAGTGTGTGTGTGTGTGTGTGTGTGTGTGTGTGTGTGTGTGTGTGTGTGTGTGTGTGTGTGTGTGTGTGTGTGTGTGTGTGTGTGTGTGTGTGTGTGTGTGTGTGTGTGTGTGTGTGTGTGTGTGTGTGGTGTGTGTGGTCCAAGTCTGCCAACATGCCATTAACCAAGGCAGTGAGAAAATACATTAGGCACCACACACCCACACCCACACACACACACACACACACACACACACACACACACACACACACACACACACACACACACACACACACACACACACACACACACACACACACACACACACAGATAGGAATTACGGCAGGAACAATTGTGGCACCGGTTCATGTCTCCCAGAACTATGCATGCATCATGTGTTTAGCCTTTCCTGCCAATGCATTCATTGTTTTGCTTTTCCAATGGCCGGAAGAGCTCAGCTGAAGGCTGCTGATGACGATGATGATGGAGCTCAGCTCTGAGCCAGAGGAAAAACTTTAAAGAATTTTTAAAGACATTGTTCTCATGGGAACGTGTGCAAACCCGTGATAGTAGGGCTAGGCAAATAACCGAAAATATATTGAAACTGACATTTTTAACCAATAACCGACTTAATATTGCTCATGTCGGTTAATTGAAGAATTTGATCATTTATTAAAATCTCGGAAGTATCAACGAATCGACATGAACATTTTTGAACCGTTTTTTTGTAATCGACAAAATCGATTTGTCTGATTAACCACTTGAGTCCTGTATTATACAGCATTTCGTTTTACAATGGTGGCCTCCAAAAATTGTGAAAATATAACACATTTACAAGCTCACAACGCGTTACATTGCGACACGTTGTAAGCTTTTAGATGTGCTATTTTCACTATTTGTCCTACGTGATAGTCATGATGCTATATCCCATATACACCAACTATGCCAGTCAACCTCTAAGCCGTTGGTTCTCAAAGTGGGGTCCTGGCTTATCTTTTCAAATAGGGGTCTGCGGGCTAATAAGAGTCTATTTGGGGGTCCTTGGCACGAAAAAGTTTGAGAACCACTGCTCTAAGCTAAGGCAGCGATTCCCAATCTATGGGTCGGGGGCCACTGGTGGGGTGGGGTGAGGATGTTGCAAGTGGGCCCCTAAATAATTGGCATACACAAAGATTTTATTGATTATATAACATTAATATAAAGAACAAATATGTAAAAACAAATGTCACAGCAATTTTTCTTTAAAACCTTGAAAAATAAGTTTTCATTGTGATATCAATAAAAAGGAGCTTAAAGTGTACAATGTTAGTTCCATTGATCCAAGCTGAACACAATCAACCGATTGATCATTAAAATAAACATACTCTGAAAATGCATGCTACCCATCCATCTGTGGGGTCATGAACACTTTCCAGATTTTCAAGTGGGCCCTGAACCAGGGGTTGGAACCCTTGTTCTAAGGTATTTACAAACTGTGTCATTATGTTGGGTTCTCTCCGTCACTGGACAGAGCATTAGAGGGTGTTTGGGCATCAGTAAGGCCTGAAGTGATGTCCAGAACAGAATGGATCAATGCCACCACCACACCACTCTAGTAGTCTACCAGTCTGGGAGGAAAGAATGCTCTCTCTCTCTCTCTCTCTCTCTCTCTCTCTCTCTCTCTCTCTCTCTCTCTCTCTCTCTCTCTCTCTCTCTCTGTGTGCCTGTCTTGGTCTAGTCAGTGCTATGCCATCATTAGAGTTTTGCTGAGCACAATCCCCTTAAATGGCACTAGTCATAAAAACTGGACCATGGTATTTTCCCCTGGTCTGCTCTGGTCTTCACATGTTGAATGAACTGAGAGCTAGAAGGAAATCCAGACACAAAGCTGGGCAGACCCAAATGTATCCCAGAGACCAGGATGAAGGAAGGCAAGGCAGCATGTACTGTAGTAGAGATGGCGACCTGCGTCAGTTGAACCTAATAAATACAAAAAATACTGACAGATTTCAGAGAATCTGTCATTTTTGGCGAGCAACACCCTCATGTGAAATATTAAGCTCAATGCTGTCTGAGGAATATGTCATTAATCTATGATAAACCAGAGTTGTTTAGCTCATGTCCGACACCAGTGGTGTGCCAAGGTACTTATCCGTCAGAATGGGTTATATAAAGCCCTCGCTGTATTCACAATTTTCTGATGCATTCCCTGTCACGGATGTCTGAGATAGTAGTGCTGATCATTAAAGTGTGGCATATGCCATGCTGTACAAGAGATTATTATAATTTCTATGCTATATTCATGTTCTAGTTTTCATAGTTCTATGTTCTTGTCTTCCCCAGCTCATTTATAATCACCCCTCATGTGTATATTAGTCTTGTTCCCCAGTCAGTCTTTGACATTGTCATTGTTTGGTGTCACATCATGTCAGTTTGTTTATGATGTCTGTTCTGTTCACTTGTATTAAAACACCCAACCATTATGGTTTTTGAACTCTACCTGCCTGGCTGTCCTACATTTGGGTTCTCACCACTCCAGTATGTGACAATTTCCTGCTATCCAGTAGCATAAAACCACTGATTATCTCCTTCCCATCCCAGCTCTTTCCCTTTGGACCAACCTACATCATGTTTCAGGACTCAACACACAAGGGGTGTGTTTTGTGCGTGTGAGCATGTGTGCATGCAACCAAAATTAATTTTCATAATACAACTGTGACAGCTGACTATTGTGACGTGGAAGAAACTTGAACGCAGCCACAATGGGGGCCAAAACCAGAGGCTTTCAATTCTGTCATCATCAACCCCAGCACAGCGATGGCACTGCCAGAATAAGCATGAAAGGGGAACAAGACAAAGGCGAAGCATGACAACATTGCCAAGCTGCTCTCTGCAGAACCAGAGAACCAGCTGTGTCTCCACAGCTGTGTGAAACATGGAGTATGTTGCTTTGCCTTCAGCCCTCAGAGGACATCTTTGTCATGCAAGTGTCCCAAACAACGACTTAGAGACACACACCAAAATGTGGAAGACGGATGGGTGGAAATCACATTTTTGTCATGTTAACTGTGTGTTTTCATAATTATAATAATAATCATTATTTTTAATCATACATGTTGTTACTTTTTACTGTTCTGTGTTTCCTGTCAGGTCTGTTAATAAAAACCATGCCATTACCAAAGCATTTGGCTGCGTGCCCCGCTCTCCTTATGGCGGAAGTTTGAATGTCTATGTGCTTACATAGTCTCTTTACAGACACCAGGGGATAACCTCAACTGAATGTTTTCTGTCTTACACAAGAAGCCAAAGGGGGTGACTTCATTCTTGTTCTATCTGGGGGAAATTCAAAGTCAGAGTCTTCTATAGTATATTGTGCCTAAGCCCTTTTGTCTTTCATGATGCATTTGATTTATATAAACACAAGGGAGAAGTCTCTTGAGACTGACTGTATTTGATTTGGCACAATATGTTGGATTTTGGCATCCAACTGCCGTCTTCTTGCTCTGGTATATCCTCATGATCCCCTTCTCTAAACTCCAACAACACATCATAGAGAATCATTGCAGATGATGTTAATGTGACCAGCGATGGCATGGTTCAGATCTGGTAATGATGGATGGGCAGTGAGATCATCTCCCTAAAGTGGGCGCATTATGTCATTACAATAATGCCATTGAAATATTGCATTACTTTGTGTGCACCAAGAATGTTCTTGAAGCGACTCCCACCCTGGCCTTCTTTGACAGACTCTTGTAACCTAGTACAAACATAAATCATGTTCCTTGTATTGCATGGTGTCATCATCTGTGGAACAACTTCCCTCTGTACATTCTTTTGGGATGTACAGTAGAGTGTGAAGTAAGAAGGGAGTTACCTACGCTTCCATGAATCGTTTCATACCCTCGCCTCTACTTTGGCAGGCTGCCAATTTGGGACGAGATAACCCATAGAAGAGAAGCACATCCCAGGATGTACATGTATGGATGTCTGTCTCTGTATCACTGAGTGATTATTGCCTATGATTGCTGAATCATCCGGAAAACCTCAACTGGCGTGTTTGTGTGTGTGAATGTTCAGGATGTGGTGAAGACACTTACATGGGAAAAACTTTACTTTGGAGGATTATCTCATACAGCAAAATATATGCTGTCACGGTATAATGAAACCAGATGCCTCCCACAGGTACTTTGTGTGGTCCTCTCCACTGTCCATTGCATTTAGTCATACTTGCTCTCTACCCAATCCTGACATCCTTTGACAGACAGATCATCTGACACTATCAGATATCATCTGGGATTTTGGATATCAATATACATCGTGTCCAGTGTTGTCTTTTCCTGATTTCAATCACTTGAGCCATTTTTTATACTAAAAAATGGCACAAATTACTAATCCACAAGCTGAAAACATGTCATATATCAATATGTTGTGAGTTTGTAGATCTGCTATTTTCTTTGTGTTTGACATTTTTTTATTAAATTGTGATATTTGATTTGATCCATATCGCCCAATCCTACTGATAGTGTCTTAAATATTGGTATTGGAGAGCACCACTCACTCTGATTTATCATTTATTTCGCAACAGCCAACTAAACACACAAATGTTTCAGCCCGGCAGAGTCTTCCTCAGCTTGTGTGCAGATGTGGGGTGAAAGAAAACAGTGATTACATTTACTTCAAGAACCCCACCCATATATTTACAAGCACTAAAAGTAATCAACAATAATATTATAACATACAATCTCATTTAACCTTTTTTTCCCTTAACTTTTCTATTCACTGTTTCCGAGTCACAACACATTAGGAAAAAAATACATAAAAATGCTGCTTATTTACAAGAAGTAAGCCTAACTGAAATCAATATTTAGATTTCCTGGGGCCTGCATCTGACACACTGTCAGATGCTGTCCTGACAGCAATAAAATAGCAGATCTACTGTACAAGCTCACAACGTCACATTGACGTTGTGAGCTTGTAGATTAGCTATTTTCAGCGACTAGATTCGGTGTAGAGGGAAACAAAGAGCGGACCAAGTAGGCTACAGATCAGGCCACGATCAGGTTTACCAAGTATAGAGGACAGGGTTTGGCTAAAAAAACCTTCTCTGTCACTGTGTGACCCCGGTCACCTCAGGCCAACGTGGTCAAGAGGGACTTAAGAACTCAAGTGTGGGGGAAGTCTGTATTAGTAATACAGTATTACCGAAGCGATGGGAATGAGAGAGATGCGTTTTTGTAAATATGGGAACTTCCTCTCTGTGTGCCCTTATTCCCTGATAGACAATTAAGTGAATCATGTAAAAGACCAGGCTTGCTGGACACAGACAGTTCAGACAGGTCACTCCTCATTCTAATTAATGCCGTATTTTTACAGCCGTTTTTCTTTTTCTCTTGCTAGTGTAACGGTAGCATCGAAAGCCATTCTCAGCGGAAGCAGGGGATGTGCTGTTTATTGTAGTTCAGCTTTCGGTACACAACCTCATTAAATGATTGTTGTATCCAAATGACCTCATTTCCTGTTACACAGGGGTTCACAAGTATACCTGTGAAAACAATACTTTGCCCTGTCCTCTACACGAGTAAGAGTTTCCACATACTGTTCTCAACGGGCTAGGCCTTTCCCCCACCTCTTGTAGTGTCATGGAAACATGTATCCAGACTAGAGGCAGTCTTTTTTGGCATGGGAGACGCGGGCTCTTTCCATTCATGGAATAATCTGCATGGGTGGAGTTTGATTAGGAAAAGGCGCAAAGGAAGGGCACATGTGAGGTTTTGCGGAAAGCTGAATATTTGCCATCTTAGAGACTTACAGACTACCTGCGTTGTTTTCACACAGAGTGAGAAAGCATAAAGGTTAGGGACTCCAAGCCATTTAATGCTTTTTCAGTGTACTGAGGATGACTACATTCTCACACCGCGGTTTCATTTAGTTTGTTTGTTTTAGTTGTATAGTGCCACAGCAAGGGTGCTGCCAGGCAGGTTCCTGTTTTGGAGAGTTCAGGGTTTGTGAGTGAATTATATTCCATCTACTGTATATCTACCATACTACTGCTGCTGATGCTGCTGCTGCTGGGTGGGTTAATACAGACCAATGACAGACACGATCCCAATCACTTTCATTAACCACTTTAACACTGACATCCCAATTTTAGGCATATCATTTTGGTTATGTTTGGGGACATATTTAGAAAAATTGTGTAAAGGTTTGTTTGAATACAGGGCTTAAGTCTTAAATTGTGTTTTGACACAACATCTTAAAACCTGTAAGACAAGACAAGGCAAAGCCAGGAAAGTTGATTTGTATACCATATTTCATACACAGGCACTTAATCATGCTTTACACAAGGCATTAAAAAGACTTGCAAAAGTCATGAATATGAAAATTATAAAAAAGACAATAAAAGAAACAGGTGTAAGCTGAATAGTTTTCTTAATAAAAAAGGCACTACAGAACATCAAAGATTTTTGTATGGATGTAAAAGTAGTCATTGTTGGCACGAGCCACAGATCGTCTGGAAGTTTGTTCCAACTCTACTGCATAAAACTGATTCTGGGCATGTCATAGTAGACGCCAATTCTGTGTCGCCATTCACAGAACAATTCACAGCCAATCTTCAAGTTCACAACACGTCACAGTGCGGCACGTTATGAGCTTGTAGATCGGCTATTTTGGGCAAATAGATTTGGTGTAGACTAGAGGGGGAAAATGAGGGTGCCAAGGATTGAGCCCTGCGGGACCCCGGTCAACGAAGTATGTAGGGTTTAAGAAGTGGTTAATGTGAGGGAGTTTTGGATTCACATGCACTGTGGGGCCTCATTTGTCTGGTATCTCAGTGGTGCCCATGCGTGCCAGGACTCTGGCCCAGGCTCAGATTACTGCTGGGAAAACAGGCATAGCATGAGTCCAACAGGTGATGGGCTTGATGGAGGGGGTTGTCATAACACTCCAGCCACTTCTCCACCCAGGGAAGTACTGATCGAAATTAATTACGCATCGGAGATGACCTCAGAAGATTATTTATAGGCTCTCTTTGGGGTGTAGGGAAAGTGGATCCCCTGAGAGAGATCGAGGTATAAGGCTTTGGTCCAAGAATAAACCTCTTGTCAGGACATGGGACAACTTGCCTTCCGCTCTCTGGATTCAGGGAAGTAATATGAGGAGAGTTAACCGTTTGTCTCTTTAAAGATTCTGGCTACAGGTTTTTATTTGTTGGTATTAGTATTAGTTTCTTTTCGGTTTTTTTTTAACAATCAATAATTGATCAAAATGACATGCATGGCCAATTTAATTAGAATGAACATAAGGTTTTTTTCTATAATGCTCCAGAAAGCAGAATTATTATTTTTTGTATTAAAGTTCCCACCTTCCCTTTTCGGAAACCCTACCTTTTTAGTATTTTGGGATGACGGTCATCCCAAATACAAAGAAGGTATGCACTACACTACAGGGTTCCGAAAGGGCTACTACCTTCCCTCCTTCTTCTCCCTCCCTTCTTTCCTCCCGAGTCCTGACCGCCCTTCCATACTTTCTTCCACGTGCATTTTTGGAGAAACATTAGTGTTCCCAATAAATCACTCAAAATCAGGATAGCCTACCAGAGAATTTCCCTCTGAAAGGCAACATTTTACAGCTGAAATGTGGGTTCCTGCCTTACCGCAAGCACTAACACATGACCTTTTTTCTTTTGTACAGTGATTTGTTTTTGATTTTTTTCTCCATTTGAAGTGTCAGAGGAGATCAGCACTGGCATGTAGGGTCACTGCCGTCTGGAATTGCTGGATAGCGAAAATTACGTAGATGACCGTATCTTCTTTTTAATGACCTTGACTGGAATGCAGAAGTGCCATTCTCACTCGCAATTTGTAATAGGTTGACACATCTGCTAAGAACATTTAAAACAAGGCAGGCGCACTGTCAGAAGTCAACATGAGCCCTGTGAGCAAGCCGTTAGGCAAGCGGGTGGTCATGCCAGGCAGTGGGAAGTCTGCTTCTGCTGTCTTAGCACAGTTTGAGTTACATACAGATAGGCAGAGCATCGTACATCATCCGTCCTCGTCAACATGCGATGCGACAGGGCAGGTACGGTTGCGTCAAAGTCTGACGCAGGGGAGTCCCATTGTGTCAAATGGGTGCCACATGGTCAATTCCTGTTCCAAGGCCATACCCAGTTGACACAAGGGGTGTGAGAATGTGTTGCCAAAATAAAGTAGTCTCTGAACATTCAAATCTGTACTTCAGAAGCTCTGAAAATGAGCGTATTGTCCCGATATTCCCCCACTTTGCCTGTGCAGTCTAGTAAATAAGTCTGAGCTGCTTAGCAGAAATGGAAATGCAAAAATGTATTTTAAAGATATTTTAAAATAAAGTTTTGTGAACACTGCTTGTGATTGGTCGACTACCCTTCCGATTTAAAGCGCAGATGACAGCTTCCTGTTCTCAACTTTTATGGGGTGGAAATACAGATTCTCTGAAGATTGTGGGAGAGATGGTGAGGTTTGAGAGACGACTCATAAAGGCTTCCATGAGGAACAATCTGGTTTGACACTTGTGAGATCTCTCAGGTCCTCTGACAAAGAGGATCTGGATATACGCGCGACCACCAGACTCAAAAACTAGTTGCTTGCAGTGGTTGCTCCTACACTGTGGAACGCTCTACCCTTGGCGATAGAAAATGCTGAGTCAGTTGACAGTTTTAAGTGCTTGTTAAAAACACATTTGTTTCGTAAGCATTTTCTCTTATGAAGTTTTTACCTGCCTCACTTGTGCAGGTCAATGTTTTGCTTTATTTCTTATTGCTCTTATGTGCTTTGTTTTAACTGGTTTTAAATTGATTGTTTATATTCTTATCCATTGTACAGCACCTTGTAACTTTGTTTTGAAAGGTGCTTTATAAATAAAAGGTATGTACTTACTTACACTTCCCACATGGTACCAGACCAGTGGTTGTGGTTCATCTGCGTGTGAAGAACTATGCACTCTGACCATTTGCATGCAACACCATTATACAACAAAGTATAAATCAGGCTTAACTTGGCTGGTCTCGAACCTCCACACAATTTACGCACCTCCCTGTCAGACTACATCCTGAGAGCTGATCAAATGATTTCAATTCTAACCCCGACCTCACTCCCTGGGATTAGGCTCCAGGGGAGGGAGAGCTGAGGAATTCAAACAGCCATAAATTATTGGGGAGGTAAAGTGACCTGGAGGCCTGTTGTTTGGTAAATGATTCAATTTTGACCTCGATGTGCCACATTTCATTTTGTGTAAGCAAGCCGCCACTTCTGAGAAGAGGCCAGTTCCTAGAGGTTTTGAGACCTTCAGTGTTGAAAGCTCATTGTTCAAGCTTAAAATGGATCTGACCAGCAGTGTCTTCCAGGTCCCGACACAACATTGTCATCAGTGGCTGTATGATCCATTTAGCAATGCAGGACTTGAGGAATTTGAAGCTTTAGGACGTTGGTATGGACTTCCCGGGGATGTTTTGGCTATGTGAGCGGAAGCACTTTCGTTTCGCTCCCACCCTCTTCTCTCAACAGACAGAGGGGCCCAAGCTAGGGTTCTCGAGTAATCCCTGTATTCATAAGAACAAAAAAACAAACAAAAACAAAACAACAACAACTGTATGGTGTTGAGAAAGGCTGCTGTTGCAACATGTCTGCCAATTAATATGACATATAAATGATTTGATCGTCTCCTTTTTTTTCCATTTAGAGAGGTTGCATTTACTATGGTCTTTTTGGAGAGCCGACACAACGCTTGTGACAACAAGCAGAGAGGACAACTGTGGCATTGAAGACTCTATTAATCCCCGTGTTCCCTATTCTTCATATCTTTAACAGCATGGTGGTGTTCCACGAGCGTTGTTTCCTTTGGAAATGCCCTTTTGAAGATAATATTGCTAAGTCATATGAACATGTTCATACACGCACGCACGCACAGTCGCACTCAGCCACACACACACACACACACACACACACACACACACACACACACACACACACACACACACACACACACACACACACACACACACACACACACACACACACACACACACACACACACACACACACACACACACACACACACACGCACACGTAAACGCACACACACACACACACACACACATGCGTGTCGACCCTGCACTGCACTGTGTTGGGTGTCACCAGATTAGAGGCCTCTGAAGTTTCTCTCTATAGCATCAGCCTGTGACCCTGGGGCCCTTCCCTGAGCGCTGGCCCCTTCATTAGGGCCCCTACAGAGTGTGTCCAGTCACCCGGGGAGGAGAGGTCATCCCCATGCACTTTTCTAATCACAGCTTCTCTCCAGCTGACTCCCTCTGTAGCGGCAGCAGCAAGGTGAGTCAACGCAATCTTTGTTGAGGCACCTGAAGACCCCCCCCCCCCCCCTCCCCTCCTCTGAAAAAAACCCCTTATTTTTTACTGATTAGGGGGTTTGGAAGTGGAAAAACAGTGAGTCAGAGAGGCGCTCTTTGTTGAGGTTGGCCTTATACGGCTGCCGCTTATTCATTACGTCAATGTTCTCTTCCTTTCTTTCTTTGTTATCAGTGAGGGCTAACTCTTTGTGAAAGGTTGTTTGGTTTATCATTATAGTAATCTTTAACAGGTGGATGTGTATTTAGAGGTTTCTGGTCACCTGTCGGCTGTCTCCCTATCGGTCTGCACCTGCGTAATCCTGATACCTCATCATGTCGGGGAGAGATACTTGGGGACGGTCAGGGCAGGGATCAATATAGAGGTGAGGATGAGGGGTAAATGATGAAGAATTTTGGTGGAGAGGAGCAGCGGAGGGAGGGGATTGGGGGTGTTGTTTGGGGGATGGGGGTGACAGAGGTTAGCAGCAGTAGAGCTGATATTATGATTGCAGGAGCCTTAACGCATTCAATCTGGGAACGCGTCTCTCTCATTTTAGATTTCTTTGGCTATTAAAAAATAGCAGCTTGAGCTGAAAATTTTATCGTGACAATTCATGCAAATCTTTAAATAAATATTTTTTAGAGCTAACATTTGTAAAATATTTAGTTCCAGGGACCCCCAGAAGTAAAGATTTGAGTTACAAATGTTCGCTTGAAAATATATATATTCAAAGATTTGCACAAATTTTGACGAGAAAAATAGCAGATCTACAAGCTCATAGTGCGGCACTCGGTGCCACGCTATGAGCTTGTATACCTGCTATTTTTGAATAGCCAAAGAAATCTAAAATGACAGAGATGCGTTTCCAGATTGAATGGGTTAAGGAATCTGTGCCTCTATCTAACTTGTTGTCTTTATTCATTGCAGGTACAGGGTGTGTCCCTCCCTATTAATAGAGAATGATGCAAGCTAGGGGCCCACGCTGTGTTAATGAGGAGCCCCACTGTCATCCTCCCAGCATGGCATGGGTCTGGGAGGAGCCGAGGAGCTTTACTCTACCAGAAACACAGACATCAGAAGTTCCATGTATCCTACATTAAAGGGTTAGTTCAGATTTTTCGAGTATTTTCTGTAGGAAATACTTACCATTAATCTAGTGGTTGCAAAGGTATTAATTGATTGCCCCCGTGGTCAGAGTTTTTGTGTCCAGAATCACTGCGCCGCGGCAGCCTACTCACCCACAAAATATATGACACAACAAATAGTGTGACAGAGGGGTCGACGAAACCTGCACTATATTGTAGAAATAGGTCAACAATACAAATGACACTAGTTTTTTTTATTAATTCATTTTTAATGAGCGCCCCCCCACCAAATCTACGAATCTACCGGAACTACTTAATATTCATCAGAACCGGACCAGAACCGGACCAGAACTCTGACCACGGGACTCTTGGCAATCAATTAATACCTTTGCAACCACTACATTAATGGTAAGTATTTCCTACAGAAAATACTCAAAAAATCTGAACTAACCCTTTAAGCTATATGCAGAAAGTTTATCCTGACTTCAGGTGGAGTTAAGCTGTAAATAAATCGGCCTTTCTTTTATCTGGTTCGTAGTGTAATCAAACAGAAACTCATAGGCATTAATTCATCTTTGTGTTCGTCGTCTGTGGAGTGCCCTGCCTTGTCATTTCTACAACTATGCACTTTACGCTACTTACAAAGAGAGAGCTGAGGAACGTTGGTCTCTGTGTTTACTATAGCACTCTGCAGCTAAGCTCTGTCATTTGTTACATCACAGTTTACATAGCAGGGGTTTCATACATTAGTGTATAGTCCATTACGCCCTACAATCTGTCTGTCTGAGCCCCTTTCATCCCCTTTTCAATTCCTCAAAAGGAAATTAAATTCTTGGATTTACAATGACTAGACTGACTCATGTCAGATGCACGTAAACCTCAAGACTCATCAAGTCTTTTGAATAACCACAACACAATAACCCCTCTGTTATCTGTGAATATTGTAGATGCCATTGACACACTCCAAAAGCACCTAGACTGTAAAAAAAGAATTGCTTATGAATCATAATAACACTAGACATTTAACGGATAGAGTCCTGAAACCTGTGATGCGAATTGACTGTAGTACTGCAAATTGGATTAATACTCATGATTTTTCCACGCAGCATTGAAAATATCCCTAGCCTCTACATCACCGACATGGATACCATGTTACTTTGATGTAGTCAGACAAAATGCCTATCTGCATGGGAACCCTTTTTATGGGTCACGCAAGTAAACCTTTTGTTTTATTATAAAATAATAATAATAATAATAATAATAATAATACTCAAAACCATTTCAGAAATTTGTTTAAAAGTTAATTTTCTTTTAATTTTTTAATTATTATTTAATTATTCAATTCATAATGTATTCTTGTACGTTTTGGTCCCAGGGAGACACTTAATTAATATTTTGGGTCTCAGCTGAAAATGTTTGGGAAACGCTGGCTTAGGGCAGTTGTGTGCATCCTATGTGTTATTTGTTTGTTACTTTCATCAAGTGTAGCGATTCTTTTACAAGTGGGTTTGCAGTTGGAGGATTGCGAACATAAAACAGGGAGCTCGGTTTCTGGGGAGTGCCAAAGACATATGTGATTATACTGACAGAAGATTTCTCTCAAGAGTCCATGATGTGCATGTGATGAAGATCCCTGGGACAGAGCTGCATGTTTAGTTTGAGGAGATACTCTAATATTAGACGGCAGAGGATCGTAGCCACTTAAACTCTATTTTATTTTATGCTTTATACTTTGTTGCATGATGGTTTCCTGTGAAAGTAGCAGAAATAGTTAACCCCTATCCCTTGATGCACAGTGCTGAAGAGACCAGCACAGCCCTTTTATTTGTATTTTATGCTTTTAATTCTTCCCACGCAGTGCTATTCCTTGCCTGTGATTTCATTTTTGAAGCATGTTTTTGCCACTGTCATAAAATAGCTGCTTTAACAGACGATTAATGTCCTAGTTTGTGTTTGGTGGCAGACTATACTCATTGTGGTGACATAAGGTCAACTGATTCTCACATTATAAGTAACACACAAAGACAGATTCTCACATTATAAGTGACACATAAAGAGAGATTATCACATTATCACTAAGTTACACATTATCTCAACTACATCCCATGGGAGGAAATTTCACACACCTTCTTCTATTCTCCTATCACAGTATGTCCCTTTCTGGCAGAAAGGGGACGGGCTGCCATCTACGGACACAAGGGCTGGTTGAAGCAAAAGTTGACATTCTTGTTTTCTCAGAAATCTGTCTATAAATACATTGTATTTATATTGCACTTTACATTTGAAACAAACCTCAAAGTGCTACAGTACAGAAAAAACAATCAAAAAAAAGGAGGGTTTAATCTTTTATTTTTTAAAGCAAGGGGGGGGGGGCAAAGAAAGCCTAGGGGTTAAAACCTGAATAGCTAACCGAATGCTTTATTAAAAAGGAAAAGTCTTTAGTCCCCTTTTGAAAGCATCGACAGACTGTAGTACTACGTGGTTTACAAGGAAGACAGGAACCATGACTGAGGGGAAGGTGTGATCCTACCACATATACACACACACACACGCACGCACGCACGCACACACACGCACGCACGCACGCACGCACGCACGCACGCACGCACGCACGCACGCACGCACGCACGCACGCACGCACGCACGCACGCACGCACGCACGCACGCACGCACACACACACTGTCACACACACACACACACACACACACACACACACACACACACACACACACACACACACACACACACACACACACACACACACACACACAGTGACACCCATCTCTCCATGCCACAATCCCACCCTGTTTTTGTTTCCTGTGTAGTACGATGTTTGTGGTTCGTAGTTTTGTAGTTTTTGTTAGCACCTTCAGCTGTGATGAATGACATTTAGTTCATACACATGAACATACACACGTGAACATACACACACATGAATGCGCGCATGCACTCACACATCATCACTGACCTCATAACAAAAGTGTGAGCCGAGGGTGTTACACACATAGAGAATATACAGTACTGGACACATGACATGACCAGAAAATATAAGAAATGGAAAAGAACAGAATAAGTAGAATAACAACAGATGCATCTCGTATCATCGTGCACAGGCGTCAGTCTGATAACACAGTTGATGGTCATATCATCAAGTGTATCAGTAGCAGAGAGTGAATCAACACATTTACTGGTCAAACAGTCAAATGTCAGTCCTTCTCATATAATCATAACAATCCCAATAATGACCTAGAGAGAGAGCCTGAGGACGACCTAGAGAGAGAATAACTCACCCATCACTTAACCAGTCAACCAACTAACGACTTAACCAACCGACCAAATAGTTAACAATTTAGGGGGGTTAGGGGAGCGTATATCTCCGCCAGGCTGGGTGGCCTACCCAGGGCTGTGTAAGAGGCAGAATCCGCAAGGATGATGTGCGGCATTGTCAACCCAAAAAGCATGTATGTTGTTGGATGCATGCACTTGCATAGTAAACTCTGTGTGGGTAAAATGATCGGGTATCTCATGGCAGGAAGTAGGGTGAAACAGGATGTTTTGATTAGAATCTGTACTAGGCGTAGGCTTTATACAGTGTGTGTTGATAATGTGTTTTTAAGATTAGGTGTAATACTGGAGTATAAAGCTCTCTATTTAATTGTTTGTCGTAGCAGCATTGGATCATGGCAGAAATTATATTATTGCATGTAACAATGTTACCATAATGCTCTTCTTCACAGCATGATCAAGTACCAGGAGGCACACCCCAATACGCTGTCTGATGCAGTAACGTCAAACTGCAAACCAACCAACAGCTAGTTAACAGACAGAAGTCAACCAACCATATAGTTAACCAACCAATTATCCTATTTTAAAATTGGCTTAAAGGGATAGTTCACCCCCCCCAAAAAATCCTATCGATTAGTCACCCCATGGAGACTTGAATTCATGGATTTTTTAAAGTTTTTGTCTCATTCCTAAGCCAATAATTTGATGACCGGCAGCGGTTCCGGTAGGAGACACAAAGAGTCTCCTTTGTGTCTCCTACCGGAGACCAAAATATGGAGTGTGTTGTCTAACCTCAATGTGTCGTCATGGCATCAGGCGCAAACAAATCACTCAGCTCCATATATGGGCACAAAAGGGGGCATGTCCATTATGATATATGAGCATACAGCATTATAGTATATGCTCATATATCATAATGGGCATGCCGTATATGCCATATACTGATGACATCAGGGATCTCCATATATGGGCATAAAGTTACGAGGACTGGAAGATAAAGACATCTCCATATGTGGGCATAAAAGGGACAAGGACTGACAGATACAGAGATCTCCATTATGGCATGTCAGCCCATATATGGGCATATACTGATGACATCAGGGATCTCCATATATGGGCATAACTAAATATTTTGTCTCTGACCATTATGTTATTGTACTGTCTAGCTACCTAATTTGAAAATATCAATAGACAGATAATTTCATAGAACTTTGTGTTACTCAACATTTCCGGGTTCACAATAATGCTATACATGCTGCCAAATACCATAGACTAACAATGGTCTTTTCTTAAAGATTATTTCACACAAAACATTTGCTATTAAACACTTTGTAAATTGTGTCATTTTGCTACTTTTTTCTTCTTTTTGAGACTATTAGTATCATTCACATAGCCTACTCATGTCTACCAGTCAGCACTGTACTGAACGGGTATTGTGTCACCCGTGGGTGCGACTCATCAGAACCCCACTGATTAATAGACATCTGTTTCCTTGCTCAGCCACTGAATTCTGCTCTCAGACAGTGGAAGTGAGTAGTAGAGGAGTCACAGACTGAGGTCCTGCTCCTCTGGACTATAACAATACCTCATTCTATAGACTCTCACAGGGAGCCAAGTAACCCATCTAATAACTCGATAGCTCTTTTTTTTTATTGCATACCATGTATATTCCCTGTTATGTGGGGGAAAAAGCAGAGAAAACCCATGTCATCCTCAGATTAATGGGGTATGCTAATAAGGGACAATGCATCATATCTCATGAATCTCAGGGGAACAATTGGTCGCTGTTCCCTCATGAAACATTTCAGTTTGAACCCCAAACCGAGCTGCACAATCATCACTCTTGTCAAAGTGGAGCTCCTCTATGACGTGGGAGGATTAATATCTGTTCATCATGCAAATTGGTCCCTGCGTTTTCTTTCTCTCCTCCGCGCAAAAGAAAAATGATTTCTCTTTTGGATAGTTCCAGTGATCCTGGACTGCACCAACACAGAGTAAATAAGGTGGTGGAGTGGAGTGATAACAACGCTCTTATCATTAACACAAAAAAGACAGAAGAGATTGTTTTTGGTGCTCCACTAGAGATACACAGATCCCCCATTACTATTCATAGTGAACAGATCAACCAGGTATGTTCGTATACATAACTAGGAGTAGTAATAGACCACCTTTTGTCATGGAAAGACCAGATTGAATCAGTGGGTAAGAAGACAAAACAAAGAGTCTATTTCCTTCGCCGTCTGAGATCTTTTGGTGCTAGTAGACAGATTCTTCTTTTGTTTTTCACTTCTGTTATTATGAGTGTTCTGCAGTACTGTAGTACCACCTGGTATGGATGTCTGTCTGTAGCTTTAAAATCACAACTGCTGCAGCAAGTGAACATTTGTTCAAAGATTGTTGGACAACCACTTCAGAGGCTCTATACATCTACGTATAATAACAGTATGATAAGGTTGGCAAGGAATATCACTTCAAACACTAGCCATGCTTTGTATGGAGAATATAGGTTGCTGCCTTCAGGAAGGAGATACGGTGTTCCTACATACAATAAGGTCAAACTGAAGAGGTCCTTTGTCCATCAGACGACATTGAGGCTTAATCAGGAGTTATAAGCCAGGGGTAGGCTGAGTGGTGGACATTGCTCTTGTCTTTGCATGTCTTTATGTATGTATTTCGTTGTTTTCTTGTGTCATGTCAAATGTGTGTACTGTTATATGTTGCATACATGGCTGTTGGGTCGCAAGACAAATTTCAGTGCAAACTGACAATAAAGTATTATCGTATATCGTATCGTATCGTATCGTATAAAATGTTCAGCACATGTGGATTTTTGTCTCCTGGCTGTCCTGGCATCACCTCCTGTTTGGTGTATCAAAGGGATCTTCAGAAGACATGAGATGTAGGAACACCTGGCAGACGGCTGTCAAAAGAACCAATTCGCACCTGTGGAATTCAGCCTCCTTGCCTACTGTTAGGACGCACGGCGTCGAGAACACCTGGATGCAGTCTGGACATGGAGTTCTTTCTCCCTTTGTCTCTCTCGCTCTGTCTCCAAGAATATCTAGCTTTCTGTCAATATGTCCGGCCTGCCTGTCTGTATATCTGACTACACGCGCGCACACACACACACACACACACACACACACACACACACACACACACACACACACACACACACACACACACACACACACACACACACACACACACACACACACACACACACACACACACACACACACACACACACACACACACACACACACACACACACACACACACACACACAAAGCGCAATACATGATAGATCTAAACACTGATCAGAAGAAGGTTACATTATACGGTCAAGCCATACAACTGCTGCACATGAAGAAAAAAAGATAACACATTGATGACATCCTACTATATACAGAAATTCATTCATAGTCTGTCTAATTGTATCTATCCTCATCTACCCCTGGGTGCTTGCTTGTTCTCTTGTAGGCTATTGTATTAAATCTGTAAATATGAAGGCTTGGCTAGGCCACATGTGTTAATGAGAGAGATGACATCTTCAGAGGCATCTCCAGTTCCAAGCACAGAAGAAGTGAGAACTCATGCTTTCTGAACGCCCCTCAATATGTTTTAAATCAGCATATCTCCATTTCACATCAGAGGGCCCCTGGAGCAAACAGGAGAACCTGTAAGAACTTTGCTTATGTGTTGAATATACCACATTCCTTTTATGCTAACCTTGTGGTGGATTTAATTGGCTGTAGGAGGTTGTGGTTCAGGACGTGGGGTATTTAAGGGATACTCTACGTCACCGACATGGAAATAGAAAAGTGCATTGGGAGCGAGGGAAAGCCTTACTCATAACATGGATAAGTGTTTAGCTCACACAGTGAGACGTCTCCATAGCAGTGTCACACTAGTGCGCAGCAGTGACTCTCTCAGCTGAGAGAAATGAGCTTCAGCCACTGTGAGTACATGACCCCACCCACCCTGCTGCCCTTATTGAAAACCTCTCCTCCACCTCTCTTACCAACGTCGTCAGCACAGCCTGCTGCACCACAACTGAGAGACATGGAAGCAATTACAGCATGGAGAGAGGCAGGCACGGGAACGTTTAAGCAGGCTGATCTCAAATCACAGCAAACCAAGGAAATCAAAGCTCAGGGTTTGTGTCAGACTGCCAGGGCATTGATCACGGCTTTGGGAGTTTTACAAGACAGTCAGAAATGAGAATACTGTTGTAGGCCTGAAAGCAGCACAGGCAGCTCCCTGCTTCTATTAACATAAATGGTGTATGGTGTGTATGTACCAATAAGACATGAGCATCGATAAATTATAACTTTCCTTGACTGCTGGTATGCGACTTGCACAAAACAATTTTTGTTTTCGAAATCTGGATCACCACCATGCAGCGACTTGGGATTCTCACAAGGTCGGTGTAATCATTTCTGAATCCAAATGTTAATTTTTCTCACCACACCTCACACTCTCATCCAACATTCTGTCTGATCCTCCCATCACACCAGTACTATTTCAGTTCATGTGGAACCTCTGCTGGGGACGAGGTTACCAGCATTCACATGAGCGGGGTTATTAAAAGGCAAAAAGCTGTTTATTCCCATACTTGCTCAACTCCCCAGCAGCCTCCGTTAGGCCAGAACACAGCAAGTTGAACTGGGTCCATGTGGTGCGGCTCGGCTGGAGTCTGGACGCACCCATGACGAAGTCTCCTCGGAGTGGGAGACCCCACCCCTGCTTGTTTCCAATGGCAACCAAAGAGTTCGCACACATCACATCCACACAAGCAAGAGTTGACTGGTGGACTCAAATGTTCCGGGTTGCTCTGGTCCCCTGGCGTAGGGCTGGGGGTGGGTTAGGTGAGTGTGTGCGTGTGTGTGTGTGATAGGGGCTACGTTGTAAAAAGGAAATCTCTACACTGACAGCTCCCGTAGCTAGGCAGAACGCACAGTATTCTGCGCCAAATCACTAATAAAAACCAGGCCCACAGCACATGAGGACTGACGTTTTCAGAGCACAGCTCCACACAACGCGCCTAGGTTGCTGCAGTGGGGAGAGGTAGGCCTAAGGGAGAAGCGGAGAGGTGGAGAAGAACGAGAGAGGAGAAATAAAAAGTGAAACAAAGAAAATAAAAGAAAATAAATATTTCAATTGGCAGCTTTTATCAGGTGTCATTCTGTCTGTCAGTCTCCCTCTATCCACATGTGAGATTCCATGGTTCCCTGGCCAAATAAGAATTACATATTTATAGGAGGTCATCCAATGTAGCAATTCAGTGAGATGTTTCTACAGAATTGAATTAGTAACCATAGAATAACCAAACTGCTCCAAATCAATGTGTCTTTATAGATGTGTAATAAATGGAGGATACATTAGTCACCCACAGATGCTAGACACAGATAGACTTTATTCTCTTGATTCCTCCCACACACACGCACGCACGCACGCACACACGCACGCACGCACAAACACGCACACGCACACGCACACGCACACGCACACGCACACGCACACGCACACGCACACGCACAGAAATGAAAGTAGCAGAGACATGAAAAGAGACACTGGGACGAGTGACGCATGATGGTAGATGGTGGTTTACTGGACATCATCGGGGAGGGGAGGATTACTGCATGTGTATAATATGGGACCTTGGGATATTGGATCAGATGATTCTTAATCATAATTCTGTGACTCAGATGCTACTTAGCGACCTTCAGGGCCTCTCCTCTCCTCTCCTCTCCTCCCCTGTTGAGTAGTCTCCTATCTTCTCTCTCTGCCGGGAGTGCCGGTCATGTGTGAGGCATCTAGGGATAAAGAACAGAGCTCCACTTCAGTCTCTCATTGCTTGTGTGCGTGCCAGGTCATGCAAGAACAGTGAGTGCTGCTGGTGCCTTGGAAAGGCATCGATAAACCATACATAGACATACACTGCCTTATTTAGAGTCACACTTAGATGAATGTTGTGTCACAAGACTGGGCACAGCCTTTCCAGAGGACTCTCCATTAGAGAGAGTGAATCAGCATTTTAACACAAACATTAAGCTACTAACGTTGATCCCCCAGGGTCATTAAACAGTGAGATAGTTATAGCCTTGAATGGTCAATTCCTCCCTGGGTGAGATATTTAGCTCCCAAGTGAAGCTAGACATGGGGGATGAATCAGTATTCAGAATGGCTGTGTCACTTCCTGACTAGAGGTTCAAAGTAAAGTGTAATTATTATGTTTCACTTAAAAATATATAGTATTATGTTGTTTTATTGAATAGTAACCAACAGACTTGTGGAAGTGCAGTAAACTGATCATTATGGGGCATTATTGAGTAACATTCCAAACCAAATGAACAGCTGGAACTTTTCACTGGGTTTCTTATCATCCTTTCTAGAGATGTTCTGCCTTATCAAACATAGAAGGGAGGATATCAAAACACATCTCACAGATTCTATGGTCAGTGATTCTAAAGTTATTTGGCATTTTAACCTGTTTCTGACCCAATCTGAGATATTCTCAGGGATGTATGATGATCCAGGCCCCATCTAACCCCTGTGGTTTTATGGGCAGACAGCCACTGGAAAGGAAAATATTTTTTCCTGTTGTTCTCTGCCTGGGTGTTCCACCACTATCGAAATTATTTCAGTGAGAGAGGGGAGGCGAGGCCCTATTTGTTGTTTTGTGTGTTTTGTCATTTTCTTTTCCCACAGGAGCACCTTCTTGACTGCTGCTCTGGTGTGTAGGTGGTCCTTTACATGCTCCTCTTCAGCTGCACCACATTACATTATTAGTACCAGTTGTTCTGCTTGTCGTAATCATGTAGCCAGGAAGAGGTATTTTGTCTTTATTATAATGACGAGTTAATGCAATTTTATTGCATGGTAGCCCAGCGGATAATGGTGCCTGATTAACATGCTTTTCTGTGCCTGATTAGATACATTCTCGAACATGCATTATAGACGGACTGTCAGGGACAGCGTTGTCACAACAAGTCACAAGTTTGTTTTGCAGGCGACATGGCAACACATGTCCTTAAGACGTCAGCTGTGGATTTGATTTGAAGCGCTGGCAGCGCATTAGCAGCACCAAAACATAACATTCCAGAACACAAAAGCAGGAAGACAGGGATTGTTTGACCGCGTTGAGTGGTAATAGGCCTACCTACTATAATAAATGAGCTATGGAGACATGGCTCTCTCCCAATATGGTGTGTGTGTGTGTGTGTGTGTGTGTGTGTGTGTGTGTGTGTGTGTGTGTGTGTGTGTGTGTGTGTGTGTGTGTGTGTGTGTGTGTGTGTGTGTGTGTGTGTGTGTGTGTGTGTGTGTGTGTGTGTGTGTGTGTGTGTGTGTGTGTGTGTGTGTGTGTGTTGTTCTTCGATAAAACATGCCAAGGTCACCCAGCCAATGTGGTATCCAAAAACATGGGTGTGTTAGAGGGGGAATGGTTTTGGTATTCCACTCAGTATGGATAAACCTGCCTTTCCTGAGTAAAAGGAACTGTTAGAGGATATTTTTGCCTGGAACACGCTGTTTAAATTTGGCATTTCATAAAGCCAGCAGAGTATGCTGGAGCAGATTCACTATTAACTATTGTCCAAAAGCTGAAAGGCCTGCTGAAACATTTTCCATAGAGATGTCCCAGAGCGCATCACTGCTCTAACAGGAATTCTGTTTTATTTTTGTCGAGACAGTGTTTTGCACCCTGTCCGTCCGTGTGTCCGACTGTCTGCGAGCAGCTAATCTCCGGCACTGTTGGCCCGGTCGCTGCGAAACTGCGCACACACTGCGCACACAATCTTTTTTTTATATTACTCCTACAGATTTTGTCCATAAAGCACGCAAATCGGTACACAGTATCTCTATAGTCATGTGATCAACACAGATCTGTCCGATTTTATATATTCCACCCTGATTGGCTAAAATTGACTTCCAAAGTTTGCAGGATTGGTCGGTTTTGAACAAAATGCCTCAAATCATGAAAGCAGCTTGCAATTTCCGTGAAAGTTTGCACGCACATTCCCACTAGGCCGAGGAAGAAATGCCACCCTTCTCACATGTTATACCTGTTATAGCAGCAGGTACATTTTTGCAAAACACATTTTTGGAACAAAATGCCTCAAATCATGCATGCAGCATCCGATTGCCAAAGGCCTAAGAAGAAATGGCACACTTTTCACATTGGCCTATTATAGCGCCACCTGGAGGCCACAATAACCTACGTGACCTGGCGGAGACCTGTGCTCCGAGGAGCACTTTTTCAAGTTTGTTCTCTTTTTACATTGCCTGTTTCCCGAATTTCTAACGGAAACAAAGGGGTACATTTCCATTTGGGTCCATTTGTACACTCTCAGAGTGAAATGATTGTGCATGTTCAGTCCATGCCCTTACGACCGCATTAAACAACATTGTCATTGTAATTGAACCAAACAGTAGGCATAGCATGGCATAGGCTCAGTCTACCTCTGAGAACAGGTGGAGATTTATGTTAGCTCTGCTGGGATATCAAAGACTGGATCAATATTATTAAGTTCAGGATGTGTCAGATATCAAGCAGAGGGATAACCTAGCGTTGGAACCACAATAATGTTCTGACCCTGGACCTTTTCATTAGAGTGGACACTTCATCCCCTCAGCAGTTTACTTGTGACCATGCTTTGGTTTGTTTGGGATGTAACCCCATCCTGACGGAGGACATGATCTGTGTCACGCCTCCGTGCGGCGCTGACTCCTCTCCTTGAGCCTGCCCCCCCCAAACAAACAGATATTAATACGCCAATCATTCCCAAGACCCGTTCATCCAGTGTTTCCGCTGAGGTTCGAGAGACCCTGACTCATAGGAGGATATCAGCTACTCCTCCCAGGCAGCTCCTCCAGTCCACCACGGGACATGACCTGCCTGTGACTTTTACATGATTAGAGCGATGACAGAATCCCTTTTGTATGTTGGTTCACACATGACCGTGCCCCCCACTTGCAGATACTCTAATGCACCGATCATAGGCTAAACTTCGGTTAGCTTCTATATAAGGCTGTGTGAGACTGTGTGACACCTCGCCTCGGTGATCTGGACTGCATTAACATCAACATTGACTTATAAGGAGGAGCGTGCCAGATAGCAGTGCAGGGGGGGTATGTGTATGGTCTTTATGGGAGACATTGTGACTCACCGTCATAAACATTTTTTTTTTTCATTTACAGAAGGTGACAGTGACGCACGCTCCTGCTGAAGTACGGTACATTCTTATGAAAGCTCTGCACAACCATGCTGTACACTGGCCTCTGCTGAGCACAGTCTGGACAGGACATAGAACACAATACGTCAGGAAATACTTAGTTGTTCGATAGGGTAGAAATAATGAAACTGTTATCAGCATGGAACAACAGATTTGACAATATACAAAACTTGCAATATTTATATGTGGCAGACTTTATAGAATGACACTGCATCCCTCGACAGCATCATTGGAAAAAGTAAGAAGACGGAATATTTATGTAATACATGTGCTTCCTGTCCATGACAGATTCTGCCGCAGGCAGGAAGAGACAGCTTGGTAAACAAATGCCTTTGGAAAACAAAGGAAGGTGGCAAGCAGGGCATATGGTAGATAGTAAGACAACATTATTTTTGAATAACATTCCTGTGCTAGCGCAAAGTTTGCAAATGCAATCTACAAAATAAAAGAGAAAATTATCATAATGAAGCTTTGTTTTCTCTATCAGGAAAAGAGGAGGTGGGCACGTTGGTCTTGTTCCATCAATCTCCGCTATAGGATCTTCTTTGTCAATGGAGGAAATATATGTCACTGTTCTCCTGATGGATTGTTGAAAGTGTGCACAATAGTGTTGTGTCTGCTAGTGCCATCCACCATTAATAACAAAGGGATTTAGATGTCACAGCAGAAGCAGTTGAAAGAGCTGGTCTAGTGACTTACACGTCAACTTACACCAGCTTCAGGGACTATAGTACATGATGAGGGGATTCTGAGATATGATGCGATGAGTATTTTTCTTTCATGTCACATTTTTTTTTAGAATAAAACAAAAGATTGCAAATGTTCATGTGTGAAATTTTAGCACATTTACAAAGCTCTATTAATCTGATCTTTAGTCTTAAACTACAGATTCTATAAACTATATATATTTGGGTTTTTTTTGTTCCCTTTCTTGGAGTGAAATTGTCATTCATGAGCACTGTGTCAAACATAATATATGGTCAAGAGAGTGGGCGTGGGAAACCTACAGCAGTGAACGCGGATCGAATGTGTATAATTGTGTGCACGTACATGCACGTGCACATGTGTGCACATGTGTGTATGTTTGTGAGAATGAAACAATACCCTCAGGCTCTGCAGTGGTCACACTGATTCACTGCCCTCTCCTGCTGTACCCCCAGATACACACTTTACAGCCGCATTCCTTCACTGCAAGGCCTCGCACACCAGCAGCCCCACAGCACAGCCGCCCCAATAAGAAAACACACAAGGGGGTCAGGGGGCGCACATTATTCTGAGAGACAAATAGGCCATGCAAATAAAACATGACACCCGTACCATGGAGGATGAGAATGCAAAAGCGGAGGGGACGTGTCTTTTTCAATGGTATCTTTGAATTGAGCCATTAACCAATCAGCTTGTTCAAATGTTTTTCCTTCCATAGGCTTTGTGAGATATAGTTAATTCATAGTTGGTTTAACCTTAGGGTTAGGGTTATCCTTAGGCTTAAGCCACTTTTATATTTAAGTGAATATACTTATTTACCCATATTAGCCTCTATATTGAATGTTGAATATTGTATATTTTTTCAATCTTCATCTTTATATTTATATTTGTAGAGAACGTACTATGTAAGTATGTCTTCACACTGTTGTTATGTGTCCAAGGCAAATTCCTTATAGTGCAAACATAGCCTGGCATTAAAAAATATTCTGATTCTGACTATGATTGTGATTCTGACTGTGATTTTGATTGTGAAGATGTAGCGGTTGTTTTGATTACAGCTACAAAAACAAAATAACGATGTGGCTTGAGACACAAAGTTTGTGAAAACGAGTCTTTAAAAGAGATAGGTTTCAGGGGTGAGAGTGTGTGTGATCCACATTGTGAGGGCTCACAGACACGTTGTAAATGCAGACAGGTCAGGGTTGGTATTAGGGGATAGTTATGTGTTATGGGATGTGGAATGTCTCTGGCAGAGTTTGTACCCCCACAACAGCACGCGCACTGCTGCTTTACTGCTCTGCTCCCTCAGACAGATTAGCGGATGTACATAAAACTCAAACTGCTCATTTTCAGATGGTTTGTGGCCACTTTAACAAGGTAATTGAACAATGGACACTCTTAGGATCATCTTGCTGCTCGCCCACATCGCCTGAAGTTCATGGGGGTTCCTCAATAACATCTCAACAATAAGAGAGATGGCAAAGAAATGCAGATGGAACCATGCTTGTGTTAGTATTATGGGGAGGATTATTTCGCCTTGTAAGGAGCCCTCCAGATGAGTCCCCTGTCTAAAACAATGGTATGATTCACTCAACCTCTACGTTGCTAAGAGATGGTGTTGAAAACAAGGGACAGCCAAACTCAGGAGTTCCACTCCTTCATGACAAATCTGTCGACCAGTAAGCAACGTCCCAGAGAGATCAACAACACCCCACCACCCTTCCTCTTTCAGTTTTACTGTACATGCACAATGTTACAGGGAGAAGGGGACTGGGATTTGTGCCAAGAGAGAGAGAGAGAGAGAGAGAGAGAGAGAGAGAGGGAGAGAGGGAGAGAGAGAGAGAGAGAGAGAGAGAGAGAGAGAGAGAGAGAGAGAGAGAGAGAGAGAGAGAGAGAGAGAGAGAGAGAGAGGGGGGGGGGGGGGGTTATGTATGTGCATGTGTGCACAGTCTGAAAGTGCAGGAAGCCCAGGCAGGCAGGCCTTTACATTGGAGGAATTTCCTGTCAGTTAGATGTGTATCAGGACATCACAACAGTGGAGTAGAGAGGATGAAGGGGAGAGACGCAGAGAGAAATAGGGAGGAGGGGAAAACATGGAGAGAGTGACAGGGATAAACAATATAAGGAGGAAGGAAGGAAGGAAGGCCAACTCTGTGTGCTTAAAATGTATTTTGATACAGGTTGTAAAGCTTTAGCTTTAAAGATCAAGACCAGATCCTGCAATGTTAGGCCTAAGCTACAGTAGTTCATTCCTCTCTATACTTTTCTTTTACATACTTTTCAGTTTTAAATGGTAGCACAGACCTTTATCGTTTCATAATCAGAAATCACCCTCCCATTATAACTGCAAATTTCCTTTCTCAATAAGACTTTCTCAGCCCATGGCTAAGCAGATCAGTAAAACAATGGGTCAGAGGGGATTTGCCTACTGCTAGGAACAAATAGATGAATTTATCCTGCTTTGATTGTTGTGGCTAGCGTGTGTGTACATAACATATCGCCTGTTGTGGCTTTTATTTGCTGTCTGCTCCTGGGGCCTTTATCCTGGTGCTAACAGTTGCTTAATGGCAACCATCAGTGTGGCTCTCCACCCCACCCCCATGGAGTCCATCAGTGTCAGGCCACTGTTTGTGTTATAGAGAGAAATGAGATGAGGGAGGCCTGGAGGGCAAGGGCAAGGGCTCAGGGAATAAATATATTGTATTGTGGATAGAGGTGCTGGTAAATTGTTGAATAAGAATCTATAACTAATTCCAAAATGCAACGGTTTGGGAAGAATTAACCACTTAGGCCCTACGATATATAATTTGTCATATGACAAATAGCGAAAATAGCTGATCAACAAGCATACAGATGTGATGTGTTGTGAGTTGGTAGATCTGCTATTTTCAGATAATGATATGCCCCAGGGGGGCCCCCAGGTTGCAAGTGGCCATAATATCTAGTTGATAATATAAATGTTGGAGGGCAGAGTGACAATAATCAAATAACTCCTCCATAGGATTTTGAAACACTGCCAGCAACTTTTAAGTCAATGACTAGAAGTTTCCAGGTTGGCTCAATGAAAAGCGTTCACATCATATAACATATAGCTGCATATAACTGTGCCAAGATAATAATAGTGACTGGCCTTATGGTTGTGCTATTAATAATTTGTCCCAGTGTATGGAAAGACACATGCTCAGTTGCCCAAAAGAGTGTGTAAATGATCATCAGAAATGTATATGTGATGATCTGAACACATTCACCTGTAAGATTACAGAATAAACTTCATAAAGCTCAGTGAGAGAGAAAAGTATGCATAATGGCTAGTTATATTATTTTGTATTACCAGCATTTACTTCTACTTTTGATACTCAAAATACATTCAGAAACCAATGACATCATCCATGGGGATTCCAAGCTTCCAAACTACAGCCTTGCTCTTCCTGGGAAGTCACATTTAAAAAAAAGTTTGAAATCTTGACCAAACATGGCTACCAAGGATGTCAATAGCCATCCTCTGAGTCACAGGGTGACAGGGAGTAGACAGAAATGGTACACATTTAAGAGCACTAGTGAGGACTAATTATACATAGGTTGAAAATGGGTACTGTATAAGACTTGACTGAATTGGTATTTTAATGGGTGACTTTCAGTTTTACTATGAGTATTGAATTGTGAGATAGGCTATCTCTGCTTTGAGTGGCAGGTAGGTAGGTAATTTGGCACCACTGATCATGTAAAACATAGTAGCCTACTTTAAAACAATCTACATTCTAGATTTGTCTACCCCAAAAAAGGTTGTCCAATGATAAATGATAAATGACAATTGATAATTGATAAATGATAATTCTATTCTAAGGCAGTCTTGTCTGACAGCAAATTCATGTTGAAACGGTCAACATAGCAGTCAGATAGCATCCATTGAACACTTGAGATTCATTGTTCATTTTTGGTTAATCTTATCTTCGCATCTGGTAAGCATCTCTCTCTCTCTCTCTCTCTCTCTCTCTCTCTCTCTCTCTCTCTCTCTCTCTCTCTCTATCTCTCTCTCTCTCTCTCAAATTTCCTCCGCTGAAAAGGATTACAGGGACTGTCCCGACCAGGACCACATGATACAACAATATCTAGTATCTACCACCACCAGATTAGCTTATTCTCAGATAGTAGCGGCTGAGAAGCAGAGTTGAGAAGACTCAGAAGAGTGCTCTCCGAACTTTTTGTGAATTAACAGGCTCCACCTCCCCAAAAGTTTGTCACGACTCAAGGAACTCCCTAGTACCGTCTAGCGTTGCCATGTCCGCGTATTATAAGTGACGTTGGGCTTCTTTTTCTGTGAAGTTGCTTGTAAAAATTGGTAATTGCGGGTTGCGGTTTTTTGGGGTTATTTCTAACGTGTAGGCCTACTTGCTTATTTAGGCTTGCTTCCATTTTTTTAATTATGATTTAAACCAGTGATTCTCACATATTTTCATGAAAATGTTTTGTGCCAGGGAACATTTGTGTTGTTAGAATGTTTCAAAAAAAATATTCCACATTTTATTGCAAGAGTTTTTTAAACTAGCAGATCTACAAGCTCACAACGATTTGCAACGCGACCGTTGTGAACTTGTAGATCGGACACTTTCAAATAGTCGATAGTCTAAAATAAAGTAGCCTGAATCGAGTGAAACGAAATGAAAATTCAGGCTGAATGTCAGGTTAAGTTAAGGTGTTAATGTGTTGCTTCTTTTGGGCTTGTTTTCCTGGACCTGGTTGCTTATTTCTCTCACAAAACTTGGCAACGCCTACTACAGTCAATTAGGTGAGGAGAGAGAGAGAGAGAGAGAGAGCGAGAGCGAGAGAGAGTAGTGACTAGTGAAGGAGAGAAGTGAAGTGAAGAAGAGAGAGAGAAGAGAACTGCAGAAGAAAGAGAGAGAGAGAGAGTAGTGAAGTGAAGAAGAGTTCGGTCTGAGGAGGACGCCGAGAGAAGCTGACGGAGCATTTATGAGATACAACCCGGCTAGAGTTACAGGGATGCAGTCTAGCTAGAGACTCAACCGCTATTTCAGGGTCTCTCTGTGGATTTCAAAGCGCTGAAGTTGGGGGGGACATTTTTGGCCTTTCAAACAAACTTTTAGTGGATTAATTTATTCCCTAAAAATGGGGATGAAAAGATTTCGCACCAAAACGCCGGGGACGGCCGTGGTTCTGATCCGCACGCTTCTGTACAGTATTGTTGGGGTTCTTCTGCTCCGATCATGTTCTCAGCCGTTCTGCGAGGCGTTCAACCTGGACGTGGAGAACCCCGCAGTTTACAGCGGACCCAACGGGAGTTACTTCGGATATGCGGTGGAATTTTACTTGCCCGATTCGAATAGGTGAGTTGGGTTTTTCGAGACGAAATCTTTATTTTGCAAGATGTTGCAAACCCCGGGGTGACATTATAAAGCAGTGGTTCTCAACCTTTTCAGGCCGTGACCCCCCAAAATAATCATATTTGAACTGGGGACCCCCACCCTGACAAGCATTTTGAAATGTATAGTTGAGGCATTACATTTGGTTTGACTCTGTTCCACAGATTATTGTGAAAATAGCTTGTAGATCGGCTATTTTATATTTATTCTTATATTATTTGGCCAATGTTTGACCGGTTTTTATAGCATAGTTTGATGATTACTTTTGATGCAATGATGGTCTTTTTATTTTTTATTTTTTAGGTATTAAAATGTCTTAAAAGTCCTTAAATTGTCACTTCACTGTCATCTGGGGACCCCCCCCCCTCAAATCATGTGGGGAACCCCCTGGGGATCCCGACCCACAGGTTGAGGACCACTGATATAAAGCAACGCCAGCTGCCTCCTCGCAAATTCCATTGCTAAGTATGGGGGTTTGTTTATAATGTTTTTGGGTACATTCAAGAGAGCATTATTGTGTTCCTGTATCGCGCACTGGAAATAGAAACTTTTTTTTTCTTCTTTTTTTTTTTACAGAACCCCCATAAATGTTAGAATCAAATCAGGGGTTACATTCGTAAACATTAGGCTACTTTCATGAGATGAGACGTCCATTGGCCTTGACACCGAGCCTACATTTTTGTGTACATCATTTTGGAGACTTTTACGCACTACGCACGCGCTCAGCTCCCATCCAATTATCTTTTAAATTGAATATGCACTGAGGAATTCCATGTCCTTAAGTGTGGTTGCAGACGAATCTGGTGTGTTGAGCCCTGAGCATGTCATTAGAAAAGAGTAGCCATTTCATCATGAAAAATGCATTAACTCAGTCGCAAAAGGAAAATAAACCCTTTTTGATATAATCATCCTCAAATTCTAAGCCAGTTGGTCACTGGCATTTTCATTAAATTCTGACCTTTGAATCTGTCTTCAGGCTTGAAATGCCCCACAAAACCAATTACACCTAACCTGTAACAATCACATCTTATTGGTGTGAAACCCTCACCAGTGCAGGCTACATGAGATGCTTCTTGACATGGCAGGAATGTGATCTCTCAGTCTGTTTTGCGAACATGCTGTGACTATCAGCATTCTATCAGTCCCCCTGTAGAGCTACTGAGACACTGAGAGAGGGATTCTGTCTAGCATATTATATGGGCGTCTCAGCCCTGAAGTAGGCAGTGTAATCAGGTATAATGGCCTGGTGTGCTGTGACGTGGTGTGGTCTGTGGTGAATACACCATATGATGATGCAAGGCAGGCAGGCGGACTGGCACAATATCATGTCCAGGAGACTGTGTAACATCTGGTCCTTGTATCAGAGAAGCTGCCACGGGAGTGAGTGCTGGTGTGCTGGCCAATATGAGTTGTTGCTCTGTCAATCGGCGTCACTGCAGTACATTATGGACCTGCCCTGAAACCAACATCCCTGTGATTTGTATGAACAGCAACACATTTGGCTCCAAGAGGAAGCTTTGTAGCCGAGTGGGTAGCCAGCATCTCTAGTTTCCTGGTGTTCCTCCTCCCCACTTCTCCAGGCAGCAGACACTCAGACATTGGGGGGAACCCCCCTCTCCTTGCCTCTTGCTTTCTCTTTTTAAAGGGCTGCCGCTCTTGGTCTGTATTTTTGATTTAGGCTGTGATGTTAGCAGACACTCGAGTCAGAGAGGAGAGTGTGCTACGACTACCCCCTTACTTCCTATGCTGATGTCATTCTGCCTTTTCTTTTAAATCCCTCCATCCACCATACTTCCCCCACTGTCTAGTCTAGCCTCCCTCCCTCCGCGTCGTCTCTCCGTCTCTCCCCTTTCTACAGTATGTGCAGGAGTACATCTCTCCGATGACTTCATCTGAACTTTCTTTTACCAGCTGAGACACAATGGTTATGGAGAGGATGAGACAATGGGTTGTGTGTGTGTGTGTGTGTGTGTGTGTGTGTGTGTAGATATTCCAACACAGTCCTCTGTGATTTCCCTGTAGATGTTATGTATGTTTTCAAAAGTTGAATGCCAAGCCAAACGACATTATGAGAGCGGGTGTAAGGTGGGCTTATAAGCTGCCAGCCCACCACTGGCACTATTCACGTGTAGCTTCGGAGAACTTGGCATGTCAATAAGTGTGCACCAACGCATCACTATCACCCACGTCTTGGAGACACGGGGGAGTCTAAGAGAATCTGGAATCCAAGGAGGTGGGGGGTTGTCAGACCAGAGAGGGAGTTTCTTCTCCTTCTTCAAAGAACAGTTACACGGTCAAATCCGGAGTATGAAGATTAAGATACTTTAAAAAAATAAATAAATCAGAGTTAATGAACACTGAATTTGACTGTGTATGACTTGATGGGGGGAAATCATTCTTCTCTATAATCTATAATCTGTCAAATTGCTGTCATGTTTCAGCTGCATAATGACAATGAATGATGGAAGATGAGGATATATTGACCTCCCCATATCATGCCCTCTAGCACAAAGGCTCACGTTGTTCTAGTTTGACTGATGGCACTGATCCATGACAATGAGTTTATATATAGTCTTATGTGTGTGTCTGTCATGCCCCCTTGGCTGAGAGTAATAGAATTAAATGTGGACACCCGGGGCACTGGGGGCAGACCACCATAGAGAAATGCCTGAGGATAGGATCTATCTATGAACTGTGTGTGACGGCTCTTGTCAGACACGCATGAACTTAAAGTTCTTATATATGTTCTTGTGCATGGTCTGGAGCCAAGCGGGTTCATGTTGCATTTGCGTGATCATGTGGATAGTACTTGTGTATGATACAAGTGGGAGTGTGTCAGAAAGAGAGACTCCCCGTGCAGGTTTGCAAGTAACGGTTTCAACTAAAGCCGATAGCGGCCTATTATCAGTCCACATCCCATCACGCTTGGGCAGCTCTGCTCACACACATAATCAGTAACTCATTCCTATTTGACTTTACCCCGTGCCAGGCAGAGATCAGGGAGTGGATCACACTGAGATAGACCGGGTCTAAGGTCACGGTCTGTAAATAAAAACAGACTCTGGGTCTGGTAAGGGGGTGGTTGGAAAGACCCAAGAGAGGTTTTTGGAGCTGGTCCATAGGTATATGTAATGGTGACGTTAACAACTGGATGGCTCATAGATTGACTTCTGTTCCTTGTCAGGGAGGCTGAGCACCTCTATACAATAAAATCCTTATGGACCCGCAAGGGTCCATAAGGAATTTACAAATGGATTCATTAACACTAAGGATTTTACTGTGCGCATCCTCCATTCTGAGCTCCTTCAGTGGGACATGCCATCATCTTCTATCTATCGTTGAATATGAATAGGAGGTCATCATCAAATACCTCTGGGTGTTTGTAATGGAGGGTGGCTCTTCCGCTGCGGCTGACGGAGATGGTAATGTGTTCCATTGAGCACGTGTTCTTCTGAGTGGGGCGTGGGTGCCGCGCTGCATTAGCTCATGTGACGAGTGCATACTACATGAGGTCACCCCATCCATGTTGGTCACCCTCCCAGAGTTTACGCTCTCAAACAGGGTTGCCGTTAAAATAAATATTGACCCTGGACCCGATCCTCTTCTTTTTTTTTTTGGCTACCAACACAGAAATGTTTTCCCTACGTCTATGCCACAGTCCCTCTCCATATATGATCAGGCAGTTTTCTGTTATTGTTTTCATTGCTGTCCTTTTCGTATGGACCTGTTTATAAATCAGACCAGTGGGTGTTTGGTTTGCAGAAATGGAGCTTGTATATTTGGACTTCCAGGCTATTCTTCATCCAGGTTCTCAGCTATCGTGGCCCGTTACGGCCGGCCACTGGACAATGGAGCTCTTTGTCCGAGATCGTTCGCTGTTCCCATTGCAAGAACTTTCCATGTGACCCTTTTCTCTATTTATTTATTGGCATTTTGAAAAGCATAGTTATTCTTTAGTAGAGCTAGCTATGTATGCCCCTATAGGCTAAGCTGGTAGCTTGGTAAGCTGAGTAGGCTGCTGTTTTAAAGGTTAATAGGAATATGCTGTGGCCTGGTGACACAAACTGCAGCAGTCTGTCTCTCACATTAAGTGCCCTTCTCGCTTTTACTGGTCTGATGGTTATAAGGGGGTTTACATAATGAGCCTGTGTGTTTCAGTGGAAAAAGATGTCAGTGTGATGATGGGTTTAAAGGGCCCTCGGACCCTGTGTCAGGTCTGCTGTGTGGGGCTGGGAATGCCCCCTGGGTATCCCGTCTACTTTGGATTGGTCCGCGTCATCGTGCTGACGCATGCTTTAGTAAGATGTAATCTCTGACCGCCATCAAGCCTGGTTTGTTTTAACTCCTGGGCCCATAATGACTAATTTCTTTGGTAGCGTTGTAAAGGCCGTAGGCCAAAAAGTGACTTTATGAGACAAAGAATGACACACTGTCACTGGCTATTCATGAAATTCCAACAATATTCCATTGACATTTCAGAATGGGGCGATGGGATAAAAAAATCTAAAATGAATATTTGAGTGTGTGTGTGTGTGTGGGGGGGGGGGCTGTTGGTGTATAGACAAAGAGCTCTAACAGCTGCAGTGATTGGGAGTGATTAGAGAGAGAGGTGGGTTTGTGACACCCTCCTGTTCACCCTACATTCCCAGAACAGCCCCTCTATCCAGAGGTGTGAACACCCGGACCCCCTGCGGTGGCATTGTGGAGAGGTGTTGAAGCAGTCAGCAGTTAAACTCCCCATCGTGAGGTTTTTGGGGTCAGTCAGGCATTGTGAATTACAAGGGTATGTGTAGTTGAGGGGCGGGGGTGGGCGGCAATATGGTATCAGAAAATACACAGCCTGAAACCTCAGCGTGTGTTGATTTTTGAAGCTGCAAGGCATCTAGAATTACCCACTTACCACTTGTGAAACCCTTCTCGGAGCAAAATGACATGGTTGGTGGTTTTGCATAAAGAGTAGCTGGCGTTCACACAATTGGTAGTAAGGAGGTACTCAAATCGAGATAAAAAAGAAAAAGTATTGTTTCTATACATCATTGTACACATGTCACATAGTAAAAAACGGTTTCTAATTTTAACTTTACAGAGTGAAACAGTGATGGCAACATTTGTCAACACGTTGACACAGCTACCAGTTTAGTTTAGTAGGTCCAACACAGGTGTAGAACAAATTGCATAGCCTAAACGAAAACATGTGAAATGCCTCTTATGTCACTGTTTTTCTACCTTGCGATTTGCAGGCCACATGTTACCAGAGAACTTTTATTATCCTTTGAAAATGTTGAGGAAATGCTTTTGTGCTGCTATCTGTATCTGGTGCTTTAACGGGCCAGACTGTTTATCACCTTTTGATGATGAGCCAAATATGTGGAACTGTCTATAAATTCTACTACGATGTGCATCTTTTAACCGCATGGACCTGGGCTTTTGTCTGGACCTAGTTCAGACATGGATGGCTTTGGAGCACTAGTTCAGCATACAAATCCTTTCTCCAGCTCTGTGACTTGTACCAGCTGATTGTAAAATATGTGGCCTCAGCACAGTGTAGTTTCTGTAGCCAGTACACGCTATCCCAGCAGGCACTGCTACTCTCATCATCCTCCGAGCCCCTGGACACCAGCACCGAGCGCGCGCTGCGCGCGCGCGTGTGTGTGTGTGTGTGTGTGTACAAGTGTATTCACTTGATCGCTGAGTAGTCAACCAGCCATAAGGCAGCGGTAAGGACTCAAACAGCTCCTGTCTGGCCTTGACTCTGAGAGGATGCTAGACTAGCCTCATGGCTCCATGCGGTCTAGAATAAGTCATCAATTACTGCTGGGACGACTCATTTCTCATGGGTTCAGTTCCTCCAAAGTGACAATGTAAACTTACAGTAGACACTATTTTAAGTCACATGACATCATATGACATACAGCAGGTGAACTGGACTGAAGGATGTCCGTCACCAGGATTGATGTTATGATTCCTCTTGGTGGGTGGTAAAGAGAGTCTTTGCTGTTTACTCATAGCTGGGGCCACGCCAGTCCTTTGTCCCCATTACTGGAGTGAGGGGACAGGAGGACAAGAGTTGCATCTGGTTCAGCCCAGGACACTGCATCTGAAATAATTAGGCCTCCTTCGCTGATATGGAACCTGTCCAGTCTGTGAGTGTGTGGTGTTAGCTCAGTGTAAACTCTGTGGAACATTGTATAAATGGCGGCTTCGTCCAAGCCCTCTCATGTGGCTAGGAGATGAGCCAAAGCCCTTGGACACATCCGGTTAGCTGTTGGCTGGTTATTATCTTGTAATTAGTATCGGCTAACTAGGTTATATATCATCAGCCAATTTAGCTTATTTTGTAGCTAACAATGGAAAGGGTCAGGGAGAGAGATGCCCACAGGATATTTTCTCCCAGTATTGTTTTGTTCCTCACCCTAATTACTACGGGACCACCAAATACGTATGTATATTTATCTCTGGCAGACTGGAACGGCCAGGGGCGGGGATTATGTTTTTACCCCGTCCATGTGTCTATATACGTGTGTGTGTCTGTGAGCAGCTAATGTTGGACACAGCTGGACCGATTGACATAAAACTGCATGCACACTCACAGTTGACATGAAACTGCATGCACACTCACAGTAGGCAAAGGAAGAACCTTCATGACAAATGTGTCAAATCGGCCTCATGGTAGCGCTATAACAGGCCACGTCATATTTTGGCCTATAACTCTTGAACCGTAGGTGGTACTATAACGATTTGTCCCCTCTGGATTCCTTGGATCATGATGCAACTGTCCGTACAGGCCAGACCCATTTCAGCCAACTCGATTTTCTGTCATTTTGCGATTTCTTCAAAATACACTTTTTGTTGCTACTCCTACAGATTTTGTCCAAAACTCTGGTTACATTTGGCTTCCAAGGGTTGCGGGAGGGGTCAGTTTATCAAAAAATACCACAAATCATGAACACAACATCCGATCTGCTCCAAATTTTTATCACGCATTGAGGGGCCTCTCTAAACAATGCACTTACACCCATCGGGAGCGGCACAAATGCTACAAATGTCACTGTTGCTGAAATGTCACCCCCCCAAACATCGCCACCAAGTTGGGCATCACGAGTCATGTGACAATGACTGTCAAACAGCCTTTAGAATATGTATACTGTTTCCCTGTAACTGACTCCACAAATTTGTGGGTGGGGCATATAAAAAAAAAACTATATATTCAATCATACCCAAATTGGAATCGCATGTTGAACGGCCTCTAAAGCTCACCTCCAAAACCGATTTCACTTCTGCCCATACGTACCACCACAAACGTGAACAGTTCCACTGTCCGTCATACAAACACTATTTCCCCCTCAGCATCCTTATGTTCTGATGGCTGCACCCCACGACTCACATAGCCCTGGGTATGCAACCTGGCCTGGCAAAGATATGCGCTCCGAGGAGCACACCTTTCTAGTATTCAGGAAACAGAATGGAAGTTGGAATGTTCACTTTTGTTATCATTCGTTTGTTAGCTTAGAACTGTTTATCTAATGTTACATGATGTTGTGGAATGTATTCAGGTGTGGCTAAGGTTTGTCCTGGAGCCCATTAAGCCCCCTGCCCTTTTTCCCCCTGGTCTGGTCCTGTCCCTGGGTGTCTGTGCCATAGACTCCCCAATGCCGTCTTTATGACTGCAGATGGTGACTGCATCTGCAGCCGGGAAGCTAACGTGATTGTGATTTCTTGTTTTTTCTGTACAGTTAAACCAGCATGTGTTTTTCCCTACCTAGCTTAAAGCAATTATAATAGTGTTCAAGTGACATAAGCGTTGCAGCTGGGAGGAAGACAATTAAATGTGAAATCGGTGGAAAATGGTGTTTCGGTCACTGGGGAGGGGGGCGCAAGAGGAATTTGCCCTCTGACAACCTCTTTATGGAACCTCATCATAGGCTTGATTAGCTGTGGTTATGAAGGATAGTGTCACTTCAGCAAGTTCCAACATTCTGCATCACCCCTAATTTCTCAACCCCACATAAAATAGTGGTTACAGTGGGGCAATTGTGGTGTGGTGAGATATTTTTTTAGAATGTCATTTGATTGCTTAAGCTTCAAATGAAGCAAGCCAGTCTTTGGTTAGAGTGAGGCTGGTGTTTACGCGTTCCTCTCTTGCAGCCCAAATCAATTACAGTAGTTTTAATTAACAGTAAATCATGAGATGCGTGTTGAGATCGTTAGTGGTTGGCGAATGGCAGCTGATTGGGGTGGTGGAAATGACTATGGCAGACTAATGTTTCAGTTCCACCCATCTGTTCACCAGTAGATTGCTCAAGGCTCTTTCCTACTAAATTGTTTTGTAATTTGTTTGCAGCAACACAAAAATGCATATAGATTCTTTTTTTTATTTTATTTTTTTGTTTTTATAAACCAGAGGCCAAGTCATTCCAGTGAGGAATGTGTTTTTTCTGTGATGGCGCTTGCATTGCCCAACAACTGCAATGCGGTCATGTATTTTCTTGGATTTACGGTTATATCCGGGGCTATATCTCCATAGAAGCCCACGTTCAAACCCCGCTGGGGCCTTTCTGTGTGAAGTTGGCATGTCCTCACACCAGTTGTTTCCTCATCCACCATAGAACTTCATTACATAGAACTCACTGCCATTGACCAAGACAGGCATGTTGCCATTGACCAAGACAGGCATGTTGAGGACATAGTACTCACTACCATTGACAAAGACATCATACATGTTGGGGACACAGTAGTCGGTGCCCTTGACCACTGGCCTTTTGAGCTGGACCTTTTGATCAGTGTGGCTACCCAGTGCCCACTGCTCTTAATAGTTATGATCTGATAAGTAGAGAACAATTATGGTTATGTGCCAATGAAAACAATAAAAACATTTAAAACAATCGTGCCAAAAAATTAATGCCTGCTCATTCTGAACAAATGCTTATAAATTGCTCAACAGAACAGAGTAATCTTGAAAGATAAACCATTAGCCTAAGCAAATACCGTGTTTGTGAAATTATATGGATTTAACCATTCTAGTATCACATTACCTTATGACAATAGAGAAACAGCACACACACTGTAAGATCCTGTAACTGAGTGTACTGCAACCAAATGGACCCTTAGACGTACATTTGATTATATTTGGACACGCGCAAATGAACACACGTTTCTATCTCGGTGACCTTCCTCACGGTGCATCAGGAGCGAGTGATCCGCTGTGTTATACAGCAGGACATCAGGCAAAGGGGCAGTTGACTTTTGGCAGGCGTTCTTTCTTCGGCACAATGCCGGCCCGGCATGGCTTCCCCGTTGACTGTGATCCCTATCAGTGCCACAATGGTGTTGACTCTTCTCCTCTCACTCCCACCGTCTGCAGATTTTCTTCTACCTCAGAGCCTCATTAGTGCTACTTGCAGATAAGTCCATAAGTACATTGTTGAATGAAGCAGCTGACAATAGCTGGTCCCCTATCATTCCCTGTTTGCACACCCATTCATGGGGCAGTCAGTCTCCTCTTTACGTGAAGCCATTCTCAATCCTGCAATCTGTCGACTTCAGTTAAGTCCTTAATAGCTACATCTTTAAGTGCATAGTTGGCACAGGAGGTGGAGGGGAGATTTGCCATTTAGAACCAGACTGATCATCACCAGATAAAGGCCCATTAAATACTAATTCTTCCTTGTTTACAGTGCTTTAAGATTGCTATCAATGTCATTGTGTGTGTGTGTGTGTGTGTCATTGTGTGTGTGTGTGTGTGTGTGTGTGTGTGTGTCATTGTGTGTGTGCTTGTGTGTATATGGAGTGAAATCACGCTTCAGTTACCAATTTGCTTATTAAAGAAAGTCCCCCTCCCACCCCAACATTTATGCCCTTTCAATTGCTGCCATAGCGATTTATGATTGATTCCTTGGTCAGAACTGACATAACAATATGCACATAATTGTGATTGGCTTCCATTACCAATGTATTTGGCTTTTTTTAGTACCTGCATATACTGTCCTAGTGGTATTTGTGTGAGTGAAGGTTTATAACCACAATTTGTTTCTTTCCCATATAAACATCAGATTCACTATCCTCTTGAGTTTGAGTTGGCGTGGAAACTTTCGCAACGTTATTGCTCAAAAGGAGCATTTCAAAATGTTCACGACACACCGGTCAAGATGGGATTGTTTATCTCTTGCAGTTTATTCTTGGAATTTATCTTGGAACAGGCCATCTTTGTTTCCTCAGAAAACTCCTGAATGTTAGCAGCCACAGTCGTGCTGCCATGTTGACCACGGAGCTTGTCCAGAGCAGACGAGCACAACATTGTGGTTTATTATCAGTGTGTACTGTCCATTCACTGCACTGGAGTTCAGATGTTAATTGTTTTTTTATCGGTCTGTTATGGTTTTGTATGTGAAAAGAGGGCATAGAGAGACAGGCAGAAAGATCCCCCAGCTGTTCTCATCGTGAGAATCCGTGACAAGCAGGCTTCACTGGGATTTACATTATTCTACAGAGCAGAGCTGTGGTCCTCCTCTGGGACATCCCCTCCATCTGCACACATGGCAGGAAAGTGCGGGTGCTCTCTCTTTACTTCTCTCTTCTTGCCAGAGGGATATGTTGTTGACTTTTGTCCTTTCCAAAATACAGTTTAGTGTTTCTTTCACACTTCAGCTCATAACCTCCGTTTCATGCCTTTTTGTTATTACAGAAGTGTGTTTTCACAACCACATGCATTTCTTCAGGATTGTCAGTGCAGATAAAAAATGTAATGTATCTTATTGGGATCTTTTTTTCCCTTTTTTTTTTTTTTGTTACCAAATATATTTGGTTGAATTGTATTTCTGCCTCTCCCTTGCTCCTTGTAGGCCTCAGGACTGCTTCTTTTTCTTTGTGTTCAAGTGGCCTTTTTATGATTTATTCTTATATATTCGTCTGAATTCTCTAGATGGGAGAGTGTAGAGAGACAGGAAACCAAGGGCAGAGAGAGGAAAGACATGCATGCACAGTAGTCGGATTCAAACTTGGGCCCAGTGGTCCACACGGCTCTAAGGAGCATTATGGGGTGTGCACTGACAGGCCGAGCTTCTTTATGGACCCTACCGAGCTGTTATCCTTGGGGGCGAGATGCTAATTTTAGCTGACGTATAAACGTCCATGCACTACTGGAAGATCTGGGGCAGGAAAGGGTGTGCACTTCCTGTTTGGGATGCCCCCCAACGTCCCGTCTACAGTCTGTGCCCCCATTCCTCTTCCTTCCACAGCATAATGGGCCGTACCCATTCCTGTGATGTTTAGGAGGATAATGCCTAACTTGTACACCATCGTACGACAAAGCATAAATCAGACTTAAGTGAGTCTGCAATGAGGTAATGGCTGAACCGTCTACTTCAGACAGATTGACTATTGGAAAAAAAAGCGTTTCCAACTTTACCATGCCCAGGTCTCCGTTGTCTCCCATCCCAGCCACTCCTTCTCAGTCTCCATTCACTCATCCATTCATCCATCATCTCCCTCAATTCATCGTCTCCCTCTATGTGCTGTCAGTCTCCTCTGTCTCTGAAGTCTATCTTCCTACCTGTTCTTGGACCTGGCCAGTCACCCGTACGCCCACGTGTTCTCTTCTCCGGGCTGCCAAATCGGTTGGTCGTTTTTTACAGGAGGAGCTCCAGCAGGATTGATGTTTAGTATTGCGTGTCCTTCGGGAGACAGCCACACACACACACACACACACACACACACACACACACACACACACACAGCTGTAGAAACAACAGTGTGGCTCCACTTAGACCGTCTGCTTTCTTGTTTTCCCATCGAATTTGCCCCACGGGGTGTGTGCGTGTGTGTGTTCGTGTTCGTGTGCGTGCGCGTAGGTGTGCGCACGTGTGAGTGTGAGTGCGTATGTGCTATGCTTACACACAGGTGTCTGCATCGGCCTCTCTGTGCTGTAGGTTCCTTTCTCAACGTTTCATGCTTGCACCAGTGGCACTAGCAGCAGTTGCTCTCATATCCAGTGGATTATGTAATGCCATAAAGGAAACCTTTTCAACAGGTTTCATCACTTAGTCGGCATAGAGCGCCTTAAGCAGTAAAACTTGTGTTCTGCACAATGTTCAAAACTGTCGAGTGGGAGGTCTGGAATGCATTCTTTAATTGATGCCAGACCAAGAGCTAATTTTGACCCAACCTTATCGTTGGATAGATAAAGTCATTCAGATTTATGAGGATGTTGCGGTTTGGATCATGTGACATTCTGGTTCTCTCTTCCCCCCCCCCCAGTGCGAGCGTGGTGATCGGGGCGCCCAAGGCCAACACCAGCCAGATGAAAGTCACAGAGGGAGGGTCTGTCTTCTACTGCCCGTGGGGCCCTGACCAGTCAGACTGCCACAGTATTGAGTTCGACCCTCAAGGTAAAACCTCATCATTGACACACAACCATATCTGTATGTTTTTTTTAAAATTTTGATCATTTGTGTTTTTCACTGCAGGTGAGGCAGCAGTCTAGCCTAATATTATGCGTTTATGTCATGCATATTCCTGCACAGGACAGCTGAAATATGAGATTAGAATTGCTAAGTATCCAACAGACATATTTTGATCCTCTCAGCTAAGCCACACATTTAGCATATGGACATTAATAGTGTGCTCCCCCCCCCCCCCGCCCGGTTACATGACATTCATCACTACCCTCTCTTATTGCCTCGGCTGGTGACTTGAGAGCTTCAGGGAAGTAGGGATGGAGTCTTAAGAACTGTTGAGCCGGTCGAGCTTTGCTGCTTCTCCAAACACTTGTTAAGCCAGTAGTCCATTTCCTTTGTGCTGGTGTAGTCAGCAGTAAGTCTGGATCAGACGTCACTGTTCCACTCCACTGGACTGTTGCTGGCCAGGCTAGTTCCTGGAAAAGTGATTCCTGTTCCCTTTTGCGTCCTTTGGGTTGAAAAGGATAATGGAGTGTCTATAACGGTATTCCTTCCTGCCTCGAGGTCATGTTTGTGTTGTCCTGTCCCCAAAGGGCAAGAGAGAGAGATAAGCGACCAATAAACAAATAGGTCAAACAAAGACTCATGTCTCAGTTGTAGGACAACGGAAACAGACACCACGAGTCCCAACAACAGGGCTTCTATGCAGTCAGACTTGGATAATTGGTTCGGGAAAGAAGGGATGCAATCTTTTACCTGAATGATCCGTTTTTTTGGTCAAAGGTCATAGGCCCCACTGATGGAATGAGGCAATGGTGTAGCATGGAAGGCTGGGATAAGGTATAAGTCGTATTTTTAGAGTTTAATGAGGTTTTATATCATGCACAGAACACACACAAACACCCAGACTATTCCTAACACATGTAGTAGGACGGCAGCGTGTGTGCTCTGCTCTCTACTTAGCAGGGGACTCTTGGCGTCTTTCCTGGGAAATCAAAGCCTCACTCCTTGGGCCAACTTAAGATTTACAGTCTATAATGCACAATAGGGGAGAAATATTCCACTGAGTCTTTCACAAGCCTCGTTTAACAGCCCCTTTGTGCAGTATTCCACCACCAGTTGCCTCGCGCTCATTTATTTTTCTACCCCATTCCCCTGCAACAGAAAATGTGCTGCACATCCTTGGGTGCTGGCACGAGGCCACTGTGAGTGATGTCATCCCGCGCCAGCGGGGTCTCAGGGTGAAGGATAGTCCCCTGAGTTGTCAGCGTGTCCTTCATTTTTTCTTTTTGCATCGAGGCCTTTTTGCATCGAGGCTTTGAAGGCGCAAAGAAGTGCTGCGCGAGAGCCAGATTCAGCCATCTGGATCATAGCAGAACCGCTGTACAATAGGAGGACGCTCGATGCATTCTGTTGTTATACAGCCTTTAGACTTCATCGTACGACGGTGTCACGTGCCAGAAATAGTAGATCTATAAGCTCACAGTGTGTCGCATTGTGACATGTTTTGAGCTTGTAGATCTGCTATTGTCAGTGTGTGACACCGCTGTATGACAGAGTATAAATGAAGCATATCTGTGCCATAGAGACATTAAATGGGATGCCTGTGGACATTCACTGCTATAGAATTCCTTTTTCAAAATAATCTAAAAAATAAAAAATCTCCAATCTCCCTGTTTTTTCTGGTCAAATAAAGAACAGATGATAAGATGTTATCGTCTTATAACATTATGCTAAGTGATGCTTATCTTTCTTGCACTACAAACTTTACTCTTAATTCAACTCTGAGAGTGTAAAGATGGACTCCTACGTGCCGAACCCACCAAGAAAGTGTCAGCACAAGCACTTTATTGTGCACGCAGGTTTGTGCGTGACTGTTCTCGCGACTGTGGTCACCCAATGTATTTCTATTAGAATGCGCGAGGGCAAGCTTTTTTCCCTGCCCAGAGCGGGAAAACAATCTTCACGTGTGTGAGCGGAGCGTCTGTATGTGGCCAGTGAGAACGGCTGCATTCATCAACATGGAGTGGAAGAAAAGCAGCGTCCGTGCGCTTATGCTTGCACGTCGCCTGGTGGGTTTTGTGCGTTACAGGCACTTAGAAAGTACAGTGACTTTCCTCTTGTACTTCAGTATTGGTACCCAGCTATCCAGCTCCAGTGTGTCCCCTGCTCTCTAGAGTGTGGGTGAGGTCTGACCCAGAGGCCATGGGCCCTCTTAATTAGCCTAACTAATTGGGTCAAAGTGGTCCGAGAACCCTCCTACCAACTTCCTCTTCCACTGAGATAAGGGCTTGTCTGGATCTGAGCAAAAAAAGGAGAAGGGGAGGGAGGGGAGAGGGGAGGGTGCAAGAGAGAGGGTCATACAGGGCGAGGGAGGGAGGGAGGGAAGGAAGGAAGGGATCCAGAATGGAGGGAGAAACCAGAGCTCTGGTTCTCTATTCTGTTGCCCTCTCATAACCCCCCCTCAACCTCAGCACTCCCACAGGGGCAGCTGATGTGATGAGTGAATTTGGCCATTTGTCTTCTAAGCTATTGACACACACACACACACACACACACACACACACACACACACACACACACACACACACACACACACACCGAGAGGCTCTAACTGCACTAATGGCTATCCTCTCACACACAGTTCAAAGGGTAGAGGGGGGGTATACAGACCCCACTGCAGGCCCCCCACACCACTCTGGTGTCCCAGGAGAGATGTGTCCAGGCACCATGTCACATCAGCACGCTGCTCTAGCCATCTTCCCAGGAGGACCTGAAATGACACGTTATTGTGACAACGTCCCTGGGTTTCTTTCTTTATCTCCCCATCTGAATCGGACCCCTGTCGGATCCACTTCAGTCACCTGTTCTTGTTGGCCCTATTGAATGAACACTGATGAATTGATGGGCTGCGGTGGGAGCTGTGTGTGTGTGTGTGTGTGCGTCAGTGATGTAACATTTCATACCTGGTACCTCCTCAGTACAATGTCTTCTCTGGGCTGCTGAGCAGCTTCAATTAGACACATCGGAAGTTATATTATGCCTCTCTCACTTTAACCCCTTTCAGATTCAACCTGGCATCTCTATTTTGGGCATGTCAAAAAAAAAATCAGTAAGTTATTTTATTTTTTCAAAAACGGCAGATCTAGATCGGCCATATTCGCTATCTGTTCTGCGACAAAGTAAGTAAGGGGCGACCCAGTAGACGAACGGTTAAGGTGCAAACCACATGGGAGCAAAATCCTTCTTCAGTGTCTCCCTTGTTTTACTCCCGGCTGCCCGGACTGTTTGCTCTGTGTCGTTCCCCTGCTGTCTGTAAGCCTTTCCTGGCAATCTCTCACTGTCGCTATCAAAAAGAAAAAAAGAAAAAACTTAAAAACGTTATCAGCAATGGACAGCATTTCTCATTCACATTCCTTCTCCAGATTTTCCCACTGGATGTGGGATTTGACCCCTTACCCTCCAGCCACAGCTAGGCATGCTTATCTAGCGTCTTAGCTGCCGCTGTTGATTGTCAATCAATTATATGGAATACGAAGCATAACAGGAAACTGTTATGCTTCCCTTCTTTCGCCGTGACCGGTTCTCCTCAAGATGTCAATAGACAGAAGTTTTAAGATGTGAGACAGATCTGTTCCAATCCTGGATGCTGTTAGCTTGTGACATCACCTCAAACCTACGCATGGCCCTCTCAAACGTGTCCAAACCCCCAGAGTAGCACTGTGTTCCCTTATCCAAACAATGGGCCTGAGTTATGAAAATATGAAGGAAGGTATGGTGTAGGAACAAGGTTCTGTACAGTTATTGTAGATTAGTTAAAGCAACAAGCTCCTAAAGATGCCGTTTGATGTGCAGGTCACGTTAGTGCCGGTACAGCTAAAGCATGTCCCTTCACACATGGCCTGTCGCAGACATGTAATGGGGTGGGGGGGGGGGGGGGTGGGGTGAGGGAGGTCAGCCGCCGCTTTGCCCCACGATGAGTAATGTTGCATGGAAAAGCCTGGTGATGGACATGGAGCAGAACTACTGTTAGGTTATTATTATTAAGGAGACATAATCCCACGGCTTACCTACGGTTAGGAGAGAGAGAGAGAGATGCCAGAAAAGAGAGAATGATAGCACATAGAAAGGTGTAGAAATGTAATTTAGAAAGAGAGGCGAGTGTAGAGCGAGAGAGATTGAGAGAGGGAAGCATGTGCTTAAACAAAGATGACTGTGGGGTTGCTATGAGGAAGGCAGGCCAGAGAGTGTGTGTTTTCATTGGACGCCAGCCCCCTTTTCTGTTTCTTTCCACCAAGACACGGAGCAGGCCCTCAGCCCCAGCTCCAGGCTGCCTAGTTGGCTGAGAAGTGGAGAGGAAAGGGGTAGGAGAGGCAAGAGTCGGGATATAGAAGGAGCTGACACACAGCCTGCTTTCCTCACATCCACATAGGTCAAGATCTCTCACACAGAGACAGCTTGTTGCTGCTCTGTTGCAACTTGCCTGTGGTTTTTCAATTTTTTCACAGACGAAATATACAGCAGGAAATGAGTCTGGGAGGATTTTAAATGATAAGGGTGGAGTAGTTATTGAAACTTGCTTGGTTACACTTCAAAACACATCTGCACTTCCCCCTGAATATGCTACTTGGGTTCTGACCGACAAGCCCTTGAGGTATCGGACATTGCCTTGCCGGATGGGTTTGTTTGAACCTTGTCCTCGCCATGGCAACGCAGAAGTTGCATCTGTCTCCCAATAAAGCTGTTTGTAGATCGGACTCATTTGGCCATCTGCCGTGTCACCTGCTGCTGTCGCAAAGCTCAAGTGGGAGATCGTAGTTATTGGCCAGGTGGCCAAACAGCCAAAGGTCAACAAGGCTAAGCCAGGCTAGTCCAGTCCAGAAATCCAGACATCAGGCCACACTAAGGGAACGGCCTCATGTTGACATCTGAACAGTGGCTGAGAAGCCAATTCTGTTCCCTTCAAATTCTCACCCCGATCGTTATTACATGAAAAATAATGTAACTGGAGTCTGGAGGCCTGTTTTCTGCCAAACAGGGCAGATGTTTCCAAGAGCCTGGGAGACTGACGGGGGAGGGGGGCGGGATGATTGGTCGGGGTCCTAGTTGAAGACATACATGTTTTGTCAAAAAACTGTCATTCAGTGTTGTTTTTCTCTTGCCTTCCTCCCAGGGGACCGTAATGTCTCGCTCAATGACACAGACTATCAAGCGGAATTCAAGTCTCACCAATGGTTCGGCGCCACTGTGCGTTCCCACGGCGACACCATTCTGGTAAGGTGACCCTCTGAGAGACTGGGGTTCTGGGGGTGGTGGTGGGGGGCATAAAGAGACTTGCCTTTCAGGTTTGCTCCATTGCACTGGTGCCCTTCCCCTGTTATGATTTGTTTTCCTCTGTGAAACCCACCCACATCATGTGGCCATGAGAAACTTTTATAGCAGAACATGTTGTGATGTCATGGAGGGATGTGAATGTGCTTCGTTCAAAGGTCACTGTCCATAGTGTTGTTGTGATTCACCAGTTTTCACTTCCACTCTCGCTTCACTAACTGAGAAGTGCAGTTCTGTGGCCCCTGTGACATCAAAGTTGAACCTCCTGTAGCTTGGTCTCATTGTATGGTACATGTTGTAACCTGGGTTGAGTTAGGTGGTTGCCCTGCTCCAGATGTACCATCGACCTCAGCCTGGATCTCCTCCTGAGTTCAGCGGGGTGTTGTTACAACTGGAAAAACATAATCTACCTATTCTCTCCCCTGTCCACCTCATACCTCCTACTCCCATTCCCGCTGGTTCCTTCCCACCTAATCCCCCTCCCCCTTTCCAGGCTTGTGCCCCTCTCTACTCCTGGCGAACCAAACAGGACACCCCCCATTCGGATGCCACGGGAACCTGCTACCTCTCGGTCCAGAACTTCACAAAGTTTGTGGAGTACGCTCCCTGCCGCACAGGTAACTACTGCAACTCTTCAAAGTTGTCTGTCTGGCTTTTTATTTTATTTTATCATGCTCTCTTGCCTCAAGGGTCTGATGTGGCATTTAACATGACAGCTGTCCATTCCACTCGAAGTTTGGCGTGAGTTCAAATGCTGCGCCCATGGGGCAATACTAAGGGGATGATATAGTATCGAGTAACAGCGGCTAACAGTTTCCAGAAACATCTCGTAGACAGCCTATAGAAACATACTTCAGCCCTCCCAGTTATCGGTAATCAATTATGTCACTTTATATAGACCGAGGCATTACCTGCTTTGACATTAGACAGAGGTTGACATCATCGGCAACAATGCTGAGCTGGCACCTGCATATTTATTGGAACATAGGTGACTTATCTGCATCAATGGTAGAAATGAATTTTAGGAGGTGCTGTTATCACTCGAAACATTTACTCATGCATGAGCATTGAAATAAGTTATTGTTCTCTATAAAGTCAGCCTGTCAGGGATTATGGGCAGTCTATCATGTTGTGGGCATTGAACAACAGTTAGGGATTATGGGCAGTCTATCATGTTGTGGGCATTGAACAACAGTTCTTTCATGAATCACTAATGATTTATGAACTCTTTCCTCTCTGTGTTATAGAGTTATTCGGGGGGGCGGGACAAGGCTATTGTCAGGGAGGATTCAGCGCTGACTTCACTAAGGTACAACAGTTTGTCTTCTGAAGACTTGAAGCGGTTTCTTAAAATTATATTTTCTCCTCTTCATGGCCATCAATAATACCTTTCAATCTTATAGGATGGCAAGGTGGTCTTGGGAGGACCTGGCAGCTACTTTTGGCAAGGTATGCACAACATAAAAATCAACGCCTCTGGAATTCTGTCAGAAATCATGGTGATCATAATCACTTGAAAATATTTTTTGTCTTTCTAGGTACATTCTCAATGATATCTCTCTTGTTTTTTTCTGAAGGTCAAATAATCTCTGCAGCCAAGGAGGAGATTATAAAAGCGTACTACCCAGGTTACCTATTGCAGTCTGTGGCAGGGCAGACCGAGACCACACAGGCTCCAGTCAAATATGATGATAGCTACCGAGGTATGAACAGTTTGCTGACCTCAGACAATGCTATAATATACTGTAACACTTCAGCAAGCTAAACCTATTACCTGTTCTTTGCTGCAGGGTACTCTGTTGCTGTCGGGGAGTTCAGCGGAGATCAGAATGAAGGTAAGGCCAACATGCAGGCCATGCAGGCCATACATCTGCACTGCAGACTTTAATATGTGCACAGGTGAAAGCAAATACAAATACACTCATGTGTACACACACACACACACACACACACACACACACACACACACACACACACACACACGCGCACACACGCACACACGCACACACACGCACACACACATAAAGACTAATGTTATGTATATTTATATTACACCTGAAATGAACTTGAACTGAACTCACCTGGAATATTTTCCTTTACCGCTGAGCTAGAAACGTGATTTCTGGAATTCTCCGAGTTCCAGACTGTTTTGACCTGTGCGATATTTCCCCTACTAAATCTCTGCTCCATTTCTCTCTGTGCACCTCTCAGATTTTGTGGCCGGGGTCCCAAAGGGAGTCATGCTTTACGGTTTGGTAAGAAAGCCACATCATTGCTCATAACTCTGTGAGGAGATTGAGAAGTTAGGACTTGGTCTTAGGGGACAAATGCAGCATGAAATGGAAAGAATAAAAACAGTCCTCTGTAATATTTGTTGAAAGGAGAATAGTTTTTGTTTTGGTCAAGGCCATTGACCATATTCACTCAGCTGCCATTTTGCTCTTACGTCATACACCCCAAGTATGATGTAAGAGCAAAATGGCCACCGTGTGAATGTGGACTATGCTGAAGTCCAATTATATTACAGAGGTTTTCACCGTATGCGTCTGTTGTCTCCCAGGTGTCTATTCTGAACGGCACTGATCTGAAGTCCATGGTTAATTACACTGGTGAGCAGGTGAGTCAAACAGGTCCTATCTACTACTATCCAAAGTGTTTCCAAGGCCCAGTACCTGTGTGTTACCATAAGTTGGTTTCTCATGAGCACTCATAATTTGTTGAATTAGCGCAAGCAGAAATACTGTAATTCCCTTTACCATATTATGTTCACTAATGTTCAAGACCCTTTGTGGTATACTGTAAAGCACAATTATTGAAGAAAAGTACAAAGGCAATTTGTATAAATGGTTTTGGGAGTGGAGTGAGCGTGAGGGTGCTGGTTTTAACAATGCAGATTGGCTCAGCTGAATAAATAAAATTATGCATGTCTACTATGTGCTTTCCTGCTAAGTCTGGGAATTCAGGCTGCTTCTGCATCCTCTGTTCTGCAGACTCAAGTTTATGTCCGCTAATTGTAACGATGGAATGAACAGAGCTGTAACAGGCCAGCATCAAATTAAGCCCCCATGCTCCAGAACTGAATTGTTCACCCGACCCATTTTAAAAGCCTTAAACTGAGGGGCATGCAGTGCACAAGATTTTCCTTTCAATACAAGCAATGGATCAGAATCATAGGCGAGCTGGAGTTTTACGGTAGCGTGACTGTTATGTATAAACAAAGAATAGATGAAACTTTGATGTATTTGATGCTTTTAGTTGATATGAATTACAATGATGACAGTCATGGAAATGTGAGTGACGCGGGTATTTTCACAGATGGGATCATATTTTGGCTACGCTGTGGCGACGACTGACATTAACAGCGATGGGTGAGTAGGAGGCTTTTCCTTTCTCTCTCGCTCTCTCCACTGGAACTCTATCTCTCTCACTTTTTCTCTGTGGTATCAGTCTCTCCTGGTTCCTCTCGGATGGCACCAGGAACATTTAACACATTGTGAAGCATTTAGGGTCTCAAACATTTATTTGTGTTACCCCCACCCCTACCCATGTCTTCAGGCTGGCTGACCTTCTGGTGGGGGCTCCCATGTTCATGTTGAGGGGCTCCGGTGGGCGTCTGGAAGAGATGGGCCGGGTCTATGTCTACCTGCAACGTGGCCCCCTGAACCTGGAGCCCAGCCTACCTCACCTGACAGGCACTGAGGCATATGGGAGGTTTGGTAGCACCATCGCACCACTGGGAGACCTGAACCAGGATGGCTTCAATGGTAAGAATAGAGATAGTTGTAGCAGTGCTATGGAATGGGACAATACATTTAACTTTTTTTTTCTACCGACATCTTTCATACTGTACAACTGCAGTCACTAAAGGCTATCACTAAATTTAAAAAAAAATTATTCATGGAGGATATTCTAAAGCATGATACTCTACTACGCGGGACACTCATGTGACGTGAAGTATAAATCAGGCTTAACTGTCCCTCTGTAGATGTAGCCATCAGCTGTCCATTTGGAGGCGAGAACCAGCAGGGGTTGGTCTTCATCTATAATGGGTACTCGGAGGGACTCAGGGACACGCCGTCTCAGGTGATTGCTGGCCAATGGGCTTCAGGGGTCATTCCTGCCAGCTTTGGATTTGCTCTCAGAGGCACCAAGGACCTGGACATGAATGGGTACCCAGGTGAGCAGGTCTTTAGAAAATGGCTATTTTCTGTCTTCTTTTATCCTTCAATATCTAAATTCTTCAATAGCTAATTTCTGCTCTTTGCCTCATTTCCTCAGATCTAATTGTTGGTGCTTTTGGTGTGGACAAGGCGGTTCTCTATAGGTATGTTCTCCTGACATTTTTATATTCACAATTATTATATTCATGAAATGAATATTCTTTTGCTCTGCTGCAGTACAATTGTAGGTGATGATTTGATGACTTTATGTTCTGTTCTGTTTCCCACAGATCCCGTCCAATAGTAAACACCAGCGCCTTCCTGACGGTTTACCCTACCATGATCAATCCTGAGGAGAAGAACTGCGTGGTCAACAACGACAATGCCAGCATTCCAGTTTCCTGGTGAGTGTCCAGGGGTTTGTTTCCTACACTTTAGTAGCGGAGGCTCTCAAGTCTGCTTTATGCTTTGTCGTATGATTGTGTCATGTGCTGAAAGTAGTGTGTTGTGAGCTTGTAGATCTGCAATATCTGACACGCAACAAAGTATAAATTGAGCTTCGCTATAGCTCGACAGGATATGTTCTGGTGCAAGTACCTGATGAAGACCATCACTTTGGGTGCATTCAGAACAGTGTGTGGATATTCCCTCTTCTCTATTGCTATTCTTTATCCAGCACCTGTGTGTGCATTCTCTTGGACTTCATATGTTCTGGGACCCACCAACAGCAGAACAGCATGGGGTTCCCTGTATCTCGCACGCATAAACCGCTCGATCCTAAGATCAACAGACACGTTACTTGTTCATTCTTTTGCAGGCCGTCAAGTCTTATCTGCCGACCTATTTTCACAGCGGGAAAGGAGCGATGAAATAACGCGCTGAATAACGGCATTGTCAGCATTATTTTCTTTTGCCCTGCTGGAAATGTGCACAGTGTTCATTTTGCAGCAACACTGAACAGGGAAAGGAAACAGGCTCGGCCCGCTCTACATGGTTGACACCACGCTTGTGTGTCTGCTCCCCCCCCCCCCCCTCTATCCAGGTCCCCAGTCCATAAAGGAAACTCTTGTATACACACATGTGTCTTGATTACGCTATGTTGCCTGGTGATGGGGAGAGGGGGGGGGTTGAAAGGAGGGATGGAGGGAGGGATGAAGGAAGGAAGGAGGGAGGAGCCAGAAGGTTCTGCAGTTGCTTTGAATGAGATATTGTTTGGTTGGTGGAACACAGCTGGGAAACATCAAGCCACGCAGACCTGTGTGTGTGTGTGTGTGTGTGTGTGTGTGTGTGTGTGTGTGTGTGTGTGTGTGTGTGTGTGTGTGTGTGTGTGTGTGTGTGTGTGTGTGTGTGTGTGTGTGTGTGTGTGTGTGTGTGTGTGTGTGTGTGTGTGTGTACATGCACTCTCATACCTAAACGGACACAGGAGCACATAGACACACACTGCAAACTGTGTTTATTCAACTTAAATTAACACTCCCGATTTTACTATGCAACACTAGATAATACGACTCCTCACATGCACACGAACTTATTGCTACTCCTTCCAAAGAAGTCCTCCATTTGCCCTTTGTCTTTCTTTGTCTCGTTTTTCACTTCCTCTTTTCCCCATTTTCCTTCACAAGAATCCCCCCCCCCCTCTCTTTCTGTCCTCGATTTCCTCTCTCTTTTCGGCTGGTTCTTCGAGTGTGGGTTCCCCAGTGAAGGGATTTGTTTTGGGGTGGTGTGGGGGTGGGGTTGCTGTCTCTTGGACAGCGTGTTGTATGGCTGATGTCATGGGAGAGAGAGCTACAGGCCGACCGGCCTTCGCTGAAACGCGAGACGTCGCCCAATTTCACCCTTCTTAAACATTCCTTTGTTTAGAATGGAGTGGGCTGGGTTTAAGTGGGAGATACACCAATTTATCAGCTTGGCCAGCCGGAGAGCTGGCAGATGCCAGTATGTCGCTGCCACATTCCGACGTTACATTTTCAAAATTGGTCACCGTTTTCCCATTACGCCGCATGTCTTGTTATGCCAGGCATGTAAACGAGCCTGCACTGACATCATTCATGGTGTGAGGAGGGGCTGTGTGCGAGTATGAATGTGGGTTTGAGAGGGAGAAAGTCAGAGTAAAGCATAATTTATGCTCATCTTATGCTGCTTTTCAAGCTAACATGTCGCATGGTCTGCAACCGCTTCTTTCATTGTGTCCTCGTATCTTCTGTCCAACAACAGTGTCAACCTGAGTTTCTGCCTGTCCGCAGAGGGAAAGTTCCTACCAGACTACCTTGGTGAGACATTTTTCTTTGTTTTTTTCACATCTGCTCTGTATTACATACAGGATAACTTGTCACATGGTCACAAAACGGCAATTTATAAACCCGTAGCAACGTGTAAGCAGAGGCCCTCCTGGATAGGTGACGTAGCTTTTGGACTGCGTTGTGAGGGATGGAGTGCAGTGCTCCTGATATCTGCTCTGATTCACCTTTTAATGACCAGGCTCCTTTTCCCTATCAATCCTATAGTCATTTACTTTAATTACTCCTGCTTTTATATGCCTGCCATTATGTTTCAGCTACATTGATTGCATTGTCTGTGTGCTTCAGAGTAGTTGCGGAGGTCTTTAAAAAAACCCTGTCATTATGGGAATTGGAGCACATTTATCATGCCATGAATGCTCATTTGTGTGTGTACTGTGTTCCAGACTTCCAGGTGGAGGTGCAGCTGGATAGTCACAAGCCTAAACAGAAGGGTGCAGTGAAGAGAGCTCTGTTCTTGGACACCCAGCAGGCAACGTTCCAGGAGAGTGTGAGGCTGTACCATGGCGAGCGATCATGTCAGGATCTCAAGATCTACCTACGGGTGCGTCTTTAGTCTTTCATAATAGCTTCCCTCATTCTTTAGTGAATAAATGTTATTTTGTCCAATCTGTATGGTAGAGTATGTTAATACAATGTAACTTATACAATTGGGGTGGTTGTATTTGGTCTCCCTGCACTTCTATTGAGACATTTAGATACTGTGTCTAGGTTGGATATGACCTTTGACACAATCCTGTTTCTGGTTTGACAATTTTTTTCATCTGAAGGTCAAAATATCAATTTCTCTCCTCAGTAAGCAGGCAGGCATTAGCTCAGTGGTAAAAAAATCAGCACTTGCGCAGGAGACCTGGGTTCAAATCCGGGGTAGAAAAGGAAGGTTATATAGTGCAGCTTTAATAAACTCTGTGTTTGTGTGTCCGTGGTTAACTACAGGATGAGAAGGAGTTCAGGGACAAGCTCTCTGCCATTTATGTTGCATTGAACTTCAGCCTGGATCCAAAAGCTGCGGCGGACTCCCATGGCCTGCGGCCCATCCTCAACTACCAGACCACCAGCCTCTATGAGCAGAAGGTACTTTGAGTATGATATGAGAGAAAAAAGGCCGCTGTATGAATATGGTTAATGTGCAAGAGGTGCTGAGACTGTGAGTTACACTCTATTCACCCTGTGCTGATGCTAATGATAATCATCGCTGGCCAACCATCGCCCAATCATGGACGGCTCCGCTGGGATGGGGTCCAGAGTGTCTGGAAAGCAGTTTTCGGCACGAAAATGTGAGGCATGTGTCGAGTGGAGAGCATTCTTTGACTGCCCCGCTAGGAATTGCTCTCGACCGGGTTCGGCTGCGTAACAGTTCGCAGGAGGCTCGTTCCAGAGTCGCCCAGACGAGGAGGGTTAGTAGATATTTTTGGGTGGGGCACAGGCAGGCCATTTGCCCATCTGGTTGAGATTTGTTGGCATTTCGCCAGTTTTCCTCTGGCAGTGAGAGGGGGCTGGCTCAACGTGTGGGCCTCCTTTCAGCTGCGGCGCAGCGTGCACCATATGCGAGTTCAACAATAACCGCTGGATCGGAGTACTTTGGGAAAGGCAATGAGGTTAGTTTGCCCCTCTCCCCCTCCCATGCTTCTCTCCTATATTTCTGTCGTTTTCCTGTAGGACCAGGCCTGAACCCTGTCATTGGTGTCCCCTCAGAAATATCAAAGCTGTCCGTGGATCATATGTGGTGTATTGCTGATCCAAGGCCTTGAGACCCTGAGCTAAAAATCAAGTCCAAGTTGAAACCTGGAAAAATCATTGTAGTTTTTTTCTGAACATCAGTGAAGGGGGAACCCCCCCCCCCCCACCAGTTGTATATTTGAGTATACAGAGGAGTGGGTGCAGTGCAAAGCTGCCAACATATTTGATGAAACTCGCTTTGGGCGGTGCAAATGTAACAGTGTGTAAACAGAGAAGGGTAGCCTTGATCAGACCCAGGAAGCCTTTTTGATTCCTTCATATCACTGAGAATGTGTGGTGGGCCTTGGAGCAAAAGTTCTCACACCCTCCGGTGTTGAGTGGCAATGAGAGATCATTGATGCAACTCAGCACAGTTTTTGCCCTCTCATTATAATGCACTCCACATGTCGCTGCAAGAGAGCAGAAATATTCTGACAGCTCCATAAAATGCCACGCTGAGAATCTCAGGAGTATAATTCCTTGCACGGCCAATGAGCCAGCCAAGGCATACATTTTATACAAAAAACAAGAATGCTCACACTTGTGTTCACCATCGATAACTGGTAAAAGGGCTGACATTATTGCACAATGACCCCATTGTTCTTCAAATGAGAACATGTTGCAATGTGTGTATGACTTTGATTAATTGACTCCTGATGTGACGTCATTCGTTTTTCATATGCTAGCATGTGCTGCTTGCCCTCAATGAATGCTCCTTGTCCCTATTTATCTAGTTGTTTGTTGACGTTTAACCAGAGCGACGGCCCAACTACTCTTGTTTCCCACTCGCCCAGCAGCGGTCCTGCCTGTGGACCAGCAAGGTTTATGGAGTCGAGTTAGCATGGCGGTTACCATGGTGTCCATAATTAGAGCCCGTGGATGTTGTAATAACAGAGGAGGTGCTTGGCTCTCTCTAATCTCCTCCTCCATTTCTATTTATTATCGCCGTCGTCATCGTCGCACCGTGTCACAATCGCACCGGTAAGCAATTTAACCGCTCCGCAGGGCTTTCCCTGCCGCGGCCCTGCCACACGTTCAGCGGTCACCTCCACCCCCTCCTCACTCCCACCCCCATTCTCTGTTACAGATATTCTATGTCTCAGTGTGTGCCCCTCATGGCTTCAGGCTCCTCCCTCTACATAAGTTCACTCTGCCGCTGTGGTCGGCTGGGTGGTGTAGCGTGTGGTGGTACGTGTGGCTTGCCGCACGGCACAACTGATGTGGACGTCGGCGAGCTGGGCTGGTGGCTTTGTGGCCAGGTCTATGACAGCCTCAGGCTGTATCTCTGGGCCATACGACAGAGATACAACCCCCCCCCCCCCTTTCAACATTCTCCTCTCTGTCCTCTTTTACGACGCACTTGGAAAGCACGCGTGTGTGTCTGGGAGTGTGTAGGTAAATGTGGGTCAAGGCAGTACGTCTTGTCTGTCATCAGCTCACTGAGTCAATCATTGTACCTCTGAGCAATAAGAGCGTTGTTAACCCTGAAGGTGTGCATGTCTGATGTGCGGTGATGACACCTTGTTAAAATGGAACAGGGGAGAGGAGATGGAATGTAGTATTAGTCATTGTACCGCATGTCCCATCCTGCTGCAGTACACCATTTGTCTGCTTTCAAAAATGCCTTGTTTACCTTGGGCCCGATTCAATTCACGTGTGTACAAATGTTGACTATTTGTAGAATCTGATCAGATCAGATCTGTGTCATTGTTTGGACAGTCCTGTAGTCCCTGTTATTAAAATGTTTTATTTGTGCCAATGTGCATCTTTCAGACTCAGATACTGCTGGACTGCGGCGAAGACAACATCTGTGTTCCTGACTTGAAGCTGGAAGTTCACGGGTGAGTCCATTCATTTCCTCATATTTCTATGATCCCAGAGTGTTCTGATCTCAGGAAATAATACTAGATCGCTTTGGATAATACGCAGTAAACTACAGACACTGAACTTTTCACCTCTCTTTCCTATGTAAATGGCGCACATATATACTGTGTGTGTATATATATATATATACATACACACACACACACACACACACACACACACACACACACACACACACACACACACACACACACTCTGAACCTTTCACCTCTCCTTCCTATGTAAATGGCAACTCTTTTATTTATATATATATATATATATATATACATACACATACACATACATATATACATACATGTTAAGGGGAAAAGACAGGAAAGATGAAAGTATATGGGAGTAGCGTGCCAGAGTCCCAGCCTCTTCTGCCTATGAAGCCATGTTTTGAGCACCCTGCCACACTTTGCTTTAAGCAATCTGTTAGCATTTTTCTCAAAAATAACAACCTCCCTGATACTCCCCGCTCTGCCCTGTCATTTTGATTTCACATTTCTATATTTATCGGCCCTCCGCCTCTTTTCAATGTATTGCTAATTCATCTCATAAGCAGAAACCTGCTGAGACTGTTAATGCCTAGTTTTTTTTAATGAAAACTACAGAAGGTGTCAATAGTGTAATAAAACCATAGCCTGCTTTCTAGTTGCCAGTTTCTTAATGTATCCAGCCTTGGGGGTTTTGGGTGTATTTTTTGAATTTCAGTGAAATATATCCATCATTCTCTGCTATGTTATTTTTGCTATTCTTCTGCCAAGGAACATAACCTGTTAGACCAAGATCACCCCAGGGAATGTTTTAGGTTTGTTTTCGTATGTTAGTATTGTCTTGTTTATAAAAGTTGTTGATGCCTGTTTGAATGGGTGTAGGTTGAATTCGTAGAATGGCTAGTAGAATATTAGCTTTAAGAATATGCTCTTTGCTGCTTTTCCTGTGTTGCTTTATGAGATCGAGCTGTAATTAGAAGCGTCTGTGTGGCCCTCATATGGAATTTCTCATTGTTCCAAGCTGTGGAGGGGTACGGGGAGGGAGATTGGGGAAGGGGCGGTAAGTCAGTGAGAGAAAGTGGGAGGGGGAGGTGTTTTACAGTGCTTGTCTGTGCTCTGTTTGCATGTAGGACTTTATTGCTACATTGGAAACGTTTTCATTTGAGGGGGAGAGGAGTGGGCTTCCTGAGATTAATCTAGCTGTCTTTTGGGTCATGTCCCATTTCTAAACCTAAAGCCTGAGTTATACTCGTCGGATGCGGAACAGAAAATCACAAAGATTCATTTGGTTTTTAATAATGTAACAATATATTACACAATCTGTTGTTGGGTTTTGTAAATAATCACATCGTTACTTTATTTCTTTTTATACTAGTGTGTTATATCCTGTTCCACCTTTTTCCACCTTTTTTTTTCTTTTTATCTAAAGAGGCCTGACACCTTGTAACCTGACTGTTGACCCTATTACTAATCAATTTTTGTTTGGTTGGATCCTCAGGGACAGGAAGGAAGTCTACCTAGGCGATGACAACTCGCTGACCTTGACTTTCAACGCCAGGAATGAGGGTGAGGGAGGGGCTTATGAGGCAGAGCTGTATGTGGTGCTGCCCCCTGAAGCAGACTACAGTGGAATAGCACGTAACAATGAGGTGAGTGGAACTGCAAAGTCAAACCCATTTCCTCACATTTTGAAATGATTGTATACATACAGTACTTTACCGACTTACTTTAACAGAATTGTATACAGTAGCCAGTAGCTGCCATTAAAGGTCAGTCTGGAGCCTGTTTAAAGGGATATTTCACTTTCAAAAAAACTTTTGCTCATTTTATCGTCTACTCAGGCTTTTGTGAACCCCACAGACCGTTTTTAAGTTGCTTGATTCATTATTTAGATATTTGATATTCATTTTATCAGACACGCCCCCTTCCTATACAAACCCATTATAACTTCAAACTTCATTTTTAACCCGTTAGATTCATCAAAAACACCCGTCCTTGGTTCTGGTGACTCACCCTGCCCTCCTAATACATGAGGGGGCCGTGTTTTTTCGATTACTTTTTTCATTTATTTTTTATATTCTTTTTGGAAAATGAAAGAAATTAAATACATTAAAAAAATTAAATAAAATAAATGAAAAACGTAATCGAAAAAACACGGTGATATGATTACAGTTTCTAAGTCTCTTGTGGTATGATTACAGTTTCTAACACAGTATGACTATATAAAACCTTGAGGCCCAGATTGGTTGTACTGTACCTGAGCCTCCTGTAATAAATCTCATCTTGTCTTCTAGAGCCTGGCCCAGCTGACCTGCAGCTATGAGACAGAGAACCAGACCCGCTACCTCAGCTGTGATCTGGGCAACCCGATGAAGTCTGGCACCAGTGTAAGAATACTACAACTCCTTGTACCATCTGATGCTTGAACAGATGTTTTCCTTTGACCCGATGAATGAATAGCCATTTCTCTCACCTGCTACTAACTAACCAACCAAGGGTATTTCCTGGTGGTGAGTTGTCCTTGCTTGAAGACCCTGGGGAGTCCAAGGCCTAGTAAACAGGGTTTATATAACACTACCTCTGAGAGGTGCATAATGGTCAAGCGGTCAGTGTGCCTGACTACACACCATTACCACTTCCTCTGCACAGGAAAGGATTGTGTGTCATCCAGGGGGTTGGATACAGCCAGCACAAAAAGGTCATCCATTTCACATGTGAGGCAGAGTAGTGACAGGAAGTGGCCTGAACGGCTTGCAGGAAGTGTCTCTCCATCACTACCCTGGCTCCCTGCTGGGGAGAGTTCCCCTCTCTAATGGTCCTGTCACGGGCTGGCACCATTTAATGGGTCTGAAGAGGAAGACTGTCGATTGGATGGTTTAATATGAAGCGTTAGACATATATGTCTCTGTCTGTGAGAGAGGGCGTCGATTCTAATTCATATTCCCAGAAGGTGTGGGGTTGTAGTTTTGGCTAGACAGTCTGTAGGTGTGATGTGAATCATCTGTAACTCATAAGTGTGTAGGTAGCTGCACAGAGACTTAATGATTATACCAATGACTCAGTGAGGCATGGCTCAGCCAAAAGTTTTATGGGCTGTATTTAAATTTAAATTAGGGCTGGGCAATATTGACAAACTCAAATATCACGATATTGTTGATCAATTGCCTTTTTAGAGAAATTGTGATGATATTTGTGGGGATGGTTATTGGTGCTTTCACAATATATTTACAGAATGAGATTTTTTAATAAATAGTCAACAGTAATGCTTAAGTCATAAATAAGTGGGTAAAGGCAAATAATAGAAAACCTAGATCAATCAGGTATGTAATCACTTTCATGTAATGCAGCTTTTAAAAACAGGAAAAGACAACACATGCCATAGCACAATATTATTATATTATGATATCCAAAGTCCCAGACGATATCTAGTCTCATATCACGATATTGAAATAATATCTATATGTTGCCCAGCCCCAATTTAAATATACATTATTTATTTTTCCTTTTCCCGTACTTCAAGTCAAAACGTCTGCCTCTCTCTCCCTTTCTTTCATGTGCAGGCACATAAAGTCAAATTAAGCTGTAAAACTGGCTCCACTCAGGCCTCCTGATTACAATTACAGTGCTGAACAAGCTTGTGGTCCGGGTTGGGAAAACAAAAGGCTATGGAATTAGACTTGACGAAAGGGCAGCAGAGTGTGCAGGAACTCTCAGCCTTCATGTGGACCTGCACAGGTGTACCACAGCTGCCTGCCAGCCAGGCAGCCACCGGGTTCACAGACTGGCTGACCCCAGAGCATCAGAGAATATACAGGGGAGGGGATGAGCAGGGTGGAGAGGAGAATGAAGAGAGCGAGAGCGAAGGCACGCAGGGCTGTCTGAGAAATCTGGGCCTCCAGGGTATATGCTGTGAAGTAGTTACAGAGACACAATGTTGGCCATCACTGTCACAAGCTGAATGGGCTTTTCAGCACTTCTTCTATACTGCTCCCAAGCTCACATTCTGCAGTTGTAATTTGGGCACAGTCTGCTAACTTCTACTTTTTTTCCCATCATTTGGAAGGTTATAACTGGGATTATTCTGTCTGGCTTAGGGTCTGTTTGATGATGGAAGAATCTAGTCTTGGCATTATGAGCATGATAGTGATGATGATTGATGATACATTTTCTTCATTGCAGCTATGGGCTGGCCTGCGCTTCACAGTGCCACGGCTGAAGGACACGCGCAAGACAGTGCAGTTTGAACTCCAGATCCGCAGGTAGGAGGACTCGCTGGAAAGTATGCTGTAGTTATGGTTCCTGTGGGTGCAGTGTTCCTAGAAATAAAAATAGTCCACACTGTTGTTAGCTCCCACTGTTTATTGCAGATCATCGTTTCAATCCCCAAAGGATCTTCATGAGTATATACCATATACCATATATCATAACATATCCTGACAAAGATAGTTTGGGGATTGAAATGTTGACTTTTTAGGCTTATTTTCTGTTTGTCCTGCACCTGATCACCAGAGTGTATGTGCATGCTCTACATTCCTTATTTTGTGTTCCTGGACGAACAGAAATAAGTTGCCTAAACTCATCCTAGCCACTATTTTTGAATCGTATAATTTTAAGAATGAATGAATTTGCTCTTTTCACAGCAAAAATGAAAATAATTCCCATAGCGAGGCTGTTCCCTACAAGCTGGAAGTGGTTGTTGAAGCTGACGTTATTCTGCAAGGGTGAGTTTATCAGTTAGATTTCCCTTATTTGAGTTTGGAACTTGGTAGAATTGACTAAGCCATAAAGGTGATGTAAGTGATATTTTTGGGGGTTAAAAGTTAAAGCTCAATATTATGATTGTAATCATTGCTATAGAGTTTAACTTCTTTATTCTACAGTACAGTAATTGAAAATATGCTAAAAGGATAACACAAAAAGCTTGGGGGGGACTTGTTTACATTGTGGTCCATTGTACTCAGTTCATCATCATGACATACAATACATAACATATTAGAAACAACACCGAAAGCAACAATAGATATATTTAAAGAAAAAATGGGTTTGGGGGTGGGCAGTGGATGCCACTCACATGGGGCTCCTTCCGTGAAGCTCGCTGAGGGAGTGCGTTGATACTGGAGGCAAGCTATTAGGGGTTCAATTTATTTAAGTCATATTTTGAGAACAGTCATGTTTGAAACTTGTATCGTGACCTCAAAACTTATTTTCTGTTCACTAAAGAGCTGTAGAGACGGGGAGACCCCTGTTACTGAACAAACAATCTATAGCAAACATTGTATAGAGCAATTCAACCCTTACTTTAACAAAACAATATCACTTACACTCCTTTTAAGTTCCTTACTTACGCAAACCCCACACTCCAGTCCTTACTTAAACCCCCTTTCTCTTTTTAAAGTGTGTCCCGGCCAGATAAGGTCTTCTTCCCGCCAGCAAACTGGAAGGTGACCAAAAGCCATCAGGTGGAGCAGGACATCGGCCCTTCTGTGGAGCACATCTATGAGGTAATCAGCCAGGAGCTCCTTCATGAGTCTGTTAGCTGTACAGAACCATCAGGGCTGAGCAGATAGGGTTAGGAAGCAGATCCCATCCATCATGCTGCAATGCTGAGTTCACCACGGTTACAAAGATCTTCGTATAAGCACAGCTTATGACGTCACAGAGTGACAAAAAAACCAAGGAGGATGTATTCCAGATACAGTGATTTATTAGTGTGCTGTACTTATCAACTATTTCTCAGGGGAGAACTACCAGAGCAGCACTTAATGTATTTGTCTATTTCATAATTTCCCTTTCCTCCTTTTAACCTTGCTCTCTATCTCTCTCTTTTTTTCTCTCTCAGCTGGTGAACAACGGTCCCAGTCAAATCAGCCACACCCTGCTTCAGCTGCACTGCCCCCTCAATCTGCAGGGTCATCGCCTCCTCTACCCCCTGGAGTTCTCCACACAAGGACCCCTCAACTGTACCACCAATCACACTATGAACTACCTAAACCTCAAGGTAAATAAACACACATGCATGAACACACACACACACACACACACACACAGACGCACACACACACGCACGCACGGTCAAATGAGGCTAGGTCCAGCTGTGTCTGTGTGAGAGCTCACTTCACAGACAGTCAGAGCAGTGAAGATGTCCCACAGGTTCTAATCCACCGTGTGATTCACAGATGGGCTCTCCCACTAGTGGGGCCCACACCCACCTTCTCCTCCCTGCTTCACAGCCCCACCCAGGACACTCTCCCCACCGCCGCTTTGAAGTCCTAGCTCTTCGCTACGCGCGGCACAGCTTGACGAACCACCCACTTCACCAACGATACACTCCCTAGTCTTTGACATCAGACGATGTGCCATGTTGTAGGGTCGGGTTTATGTGGGCAAAGGGCTCCTGTGTAGTTGTTTGTTTTTTGTTTATATTTGAAGCCAGCCAGATGCCGAGTTTAGGCTTGAGTTGGTTGTGTGTTCTGGCCGTGATCCGTCTTATATTTATGCCCAAGTGAAGTGTTAAGTACAGTACGGAGCCCATGTGGAGAAGAGCTCACATGCTTCAGATTAATGGCAGAAGTTGCGGGTCATGCTAACATTAGGTCTTCTATTGACAGAGAGGGTGGTGTGCTCTTCTGCCTGGTGAGGTCAGTGTCTATGTTGACCTAATGGTTGATGTGTGTGTGTTTTCTCCGTAGCTTCAACAGACCTCGACAGAGCTGCCGCCTATCCTCGCACTGCAGGCCCATGAGCACCACGTTGAGAAGAGGGACGTCCAGCTGGCTCAGTTGACTAATCTGGTGAGAGACTTAGGATGGGACACATGTAATGGTGTTCCTCAATTCTGTCCATCTTCTGCTCGCCCTTTCTAAATACCTCGTGTTGTTATAGGAATGAACCTTTTGGACCAAGTTTGAACTCTAATGCAATACAGTAGGTGACAGAAAGGTCGCAGATTAGTGTAAATGTTATTATACAGTTCAAACGGTGATTATATCGCATTGGATAGCAATCGATTAGATTAGGGTTCATTAGGGTAGAGACTTGAACCAGTGGGGTCGAAACAATACATTTCTCTGAGCAGCCTGAAGTCAAGTGTGTAGGTCTGGAACTATTTTAGTGGCACTAGCCCTTTTTTTTACACAAGGCTCCTGGGATAGGATAATTAGGTTATGATGTCGTTAAAGGGGTGGGGTCAGAGGGCGCGTGGTGGGTCCCGATGTGGTGATTAACATTAAAGGGCCTGCACTGGCCGGGGGTGGGGGGGAGTGGAGCGGAGTGGACCTTGGAGGACCCCCGTAGAGGGGAAGGTGGCCGTTATGTCAGTGATGCATAGGTTGCTTCATAGACTGCCCTCTAATTTTGCACTCTGGGTGTTGTTAGGCTCAGCTCCCCCACACACTGGCCCCATTGATCCACCCAGCTGCAGGTAGCCACTCCATCTCACCCTCTGTCTTCAAGCTACCTGTTTCTGTCAAAGACCTCTTTGTCTATTGGCCTGTCGCTACCAAATGTCCTCGTTCATCAAGCCCTGCCTGATGACATGCTGGCATGAAGGAGCCTATTCTCCCGTTTCGCCAGACCATGCACTTTTGTTTTTATGTCTGTGAGTCCAGACAATCTCTCTCTTTCGATGAAAAGGATAAAGTGTGTTAGTGTTTGGCGTTGTCAGCCCGGGTTGTACTTTGAGAATGACATTTGGTCTCTAAGCCAGTGCATGAGAGCAGTTCATTTTTTGACTGAATTACTTGCCAGGATTATAATTGTTATATATTCATAAACATATAATGCTCATGTGTTTGTGTTCTGAATATGTTGTAGTAATTATATTTTGAATTTGATATTAATCATACAGTAGCCCTCACATCATATCCCTTACTTTATGACTGCTGTGGGAACAGCCTCAAGCCCATGGCCACATAATCCCATTTGGGTTTATATGGAGGGATTTGGACTGTGGCAGCTATGCCACTGGACCATATATTCATTCTAGGTCCACAGACCCACCAGTCTTTACAGGGCCTTTCAGGCCCCTGTACCCTGGGGCATTACGGAGGTCTACCAGGAGGAAGTGGACTGATATGCTCTGTGCATGCCTGTGTGTGCCCTTGTTAAGACTGTCTCTGTCCGTGTTTGCCCTCCTCGGTGTAATAAGTAAACTAATGCACTCCCGCAGGAAACCCACCGAAACCTCTCCGTCTGGGGGTGGTCTGGCTATAACAGCAGCTCTAAAGAAAACGCAGTCTGTAGACTTAAAAAAAAAATAGATGTTTAAAAGCGCCAAGCTGCATTATGGGGCTCTAATTAAGATGGTGTATTCTACAGTCTTGTGAAAAATGGGCTGGTTTTAGTGGTCGGGCCATAATGTGGAGAGTGGTGACTGCATGCTGCATTTTTACAGTCTCGTGACATTCCCTCAATCTCTCTCTAATTTGAAGCAGGCCTGGAAATAGAGATCATAACATTGGGCTCTTTGTTATATTTATTTGGCCTGCAACATTAACATCGCTGTTATTTGCCTTTTCCCATATCTCTACTTTAACTCCTGTCAAGGTTTTAGTGCAAGCATTTAATGACTGAGTTATGTTTTGTGCAACGGGAAATAAAGTTTTGTTGATGCTATGAAAGGAAATGAAGTAGAAAAATCGTTCAGTTTTCAATTACATTATGTGTCATTGCATGAACATTGTTTTCACACTTCCTCTTTTTTTTTTTTCACCCCCAGTCGTGCTCTAATGTGGAGTGCTGGACACTCCAGTGCAACGTTGGTCTTCTGGAGAAGGGAACCACTGCCATCCTCAAAGTTCGGTCCCGCATCTGGGCAGAGACCTTCACTGAGGTTTGTTGGGAGAGGAACCCTCACAAACACACTAAACATGCACTATACTGTACCAGACACATGTTTCCACCAGATGACAAGGGCATGGTACAGGAAAGGCTGTGCCGTGCACTCTATCTCTGCGTTGGTGTCTGTGTATTTTCTCATGTCAGGGCTTGGCAGAAAGTCAGTAGCCACCATGCTTTAACCCTTTAAGACCTGAAGCCGATTCTACATGTCTCCTAAATCCCAACAGTTTTCTGAAAAACGTATGTTTCTATATCAGTGGTGCTCAAACTTTTTAATGTCAAGGACCCCCAAAATTATATGTATTTGGGCTCAAAATATTGTGTTCCAGGGACCCCCAGAAGCAAAGATTTGAGTTACAAATGTTCGCTTAAAAAATATATATATTCAAAGATTTGCACACATTTTCACGATTTTTCTAAAATAGCAGATATACAAGCTCGTAGCGCGGCACTCGGTGCCGCGCTACGAGCTTGTATATCTGCTATTTTTGAATAGCCAATGTGTAAAATAAAGCTTTTTAACTCAAATCTAAATCTATCTTAATGGGTTAAAGCGGCAAGAAGGAAAACATTAAGACCTAAAACCTAAATTCTGAGTCTGGCAAAGATGGATATCCAGTCAGTCTTGCACACATGATTGTATTGACTGGCTGTCAGCATTGACTAAGTCCTTCAGTCAGCCAAAATGCACAGTCTCAAATATTTTGCTCATGTAAGAGAAAACAGCAGCTAACTAAGCATGGCTCTATGCAGGATAACCGTTTGTGTAGTCAGGTATTTTTAATGCAGTAGTGAATATTGTGTGTGTGTGTGTGTGTGTGTGTGTGTGTGTGTGTGTGTGTGTGTGTGTGTGTGTGTGTGTGTGTGTGTGTGTGTGTGTGTGTGTGTGTGTGTGTGTGTGTGTGTGTGTGTGTGTGTGTGTGTGTGTGTGTGTGTGTGTGTGTGTGTGTGTGTGTGTGTGTGTGTGTGTGTGTGTGTGTGTGGGGTTATGAGGTTTCTAGCATAATTTGGCACTGTTGTGTGCACCTACTGTACCTCTACAAAGGAGCTATTCTGAGCAAGACCTTACATGCTCCTCTCTACTGTAATACAAGGCTTATGAGTGACTGTATTGAAAATTCATTAGCTGGTGGTCATGGCCTCTCATACCATTGGAATGTCAGAGGGGCTTTTCTGTGTAAGTTTAATCAGATTCTGTGAGGCTTTAGCACCACCTACTGTACTGTGAATGTAATGCAACTCATTCACCCATTTAAGCTTATACGTTAATAAAACGGTACAATGCTGTTATATACAGGGTCCCCACGGTCATGAAATTCCTGGAAATATTTTGAAATTGAAAAAAAAATTATCCAGTACTGGAAAAGTTTGGGAATTGATCAAAGGTCCTGGAATTTATCAAGGGTCCTGGAAAAATATTTGGCTATGCATTGTTTTTGGCTATTGATTTTATTAATACAAAACATTTTCATAAACATGTATAACATTACACGAAATATGTAACATAAGTAGTTTTTCGCCGAACGGGCTGTGTGATGGCATATATTATTTAAATACGGATGCCATAATGAGTCTTCCAGTGAGCTATGCCCTAATTTTGCACGAAATTTTGAATGAAATTGTACTATTCTATATTCTATGCTTTATTTTTGCTACACTGCCTATCTTTGGGCATTCTACATAGGAGTAAGAGACACATTATTGCGCTGAATGATTGTTATATAGGCCTGGAAATTGGGCTAAATATTCTGGAAAAGTTTTGGAAAAGTTTTGGAAATTCATTGCTAAAAATGTGTGGGGACCCTGTATATATAACATATAATATGTGAAATCGTTTTTCAGTCTGGTCTAAAATGTACCATATTTCTCCCTTTTTAGAACCCGTATAAGAGTTTTGTGCTGGAGTGTCTGGCCAGGTACAGTGTGATGAAGATGCCTTATGCCATCCTGCCCAAGTACACCCCCATGGGACAGAAAAAGGTACTTTTTCTGTCAGTTCACAACTACAGTGCAGTGTGTTTTATCTAAGTACTGTATGTTCACGATTGTTTGAGTTTAGAACGGAGGAATAATACTATGTTTATGTCAGGTGGTGACTCCAGTGGTGTGGAACAAACCAGACAGCCAATACAATGTTCCTTTGTGGATCATCATTCTAGCTATTCTAGCTGGGTTGCTTCTCCTGGCTCTCCTTATCTATGTCCTCTACAAGGTAAGTGTTGCTCACACGCAAAGCTTTATTCATCATTGTGCGATGGCATCGCTTGCAGAAAGGACATTTTCAACCAAATGTATAAATTAGTCTTAACAAGACATGTTACACATACTGTTTATATAGTACATTTCATAAACCATGATTCTTTAAAAAAAAACTAATTGAGTTTCATTATTGATTCAGTCAATGTGATTCAGTGTGAGTGATTGAGTCATTATTCACTTCTAAAAATTCTCCTGTCTCACTCTTGTCCTCGCAGCTTGGCTTCTTCAAGCGATCTCTGCCATATGGCACTGCCATGGAGAAAGCCCAACTCAAACCACAGGCAGCCTCTGAGGCCTAAATCAGCACCAGAGCTTTCGGAACCACAGAAACTACCCATATGATTGCAATGGAGAAACGTGATGAAAGAGAGGATCAGGTTGCAGTTGAAGACTTAGGAGGATAAAGACCACTGGAACTCCACTATGCTGCACTAGAGGAAGATAAAAAAACAAACAAATATAAGGTCTCCAAACCAAATGAATGTGCTTTATTTAATATATGTATTTTTTGTCGGCCGGTTGGGATTGTTACCAAGTAGACCTTTTTTTTTTCAAAGTCAGACTGCTTTGCAATGAACGTTGGACTGAACATGACCTGCCTGCTGCACAGGAATTGCAGTATCAGGCAACATTGGTCCCATAGCATGGATTAAGGAAGACGTCTGGTGTCTAAAAGACTTCTCGTTTGCGATACCCTGTGAGAGAGAATCCCTCTTGAACTTTTGAACTGCCGCATTTTGGTGCTAACGATGGCGTGTTCACTCCTAACAGGATACGGCCACACATGGCGGGAAGGCAGTGTGAATGTGCAACCCTTTTATAGCATGAAAAGAACCTCCTGAGAGGGTCTTTAACAACGTTGTCACAGAAGCCACAAAGTTTAGCTTGAACACTGACCTGACTGACCGTCACAGAGGGCATATTACCTGCCCAGTTCTCAATACCAAAGATGTTTAATAACTCAGATTTTATTTTACATAATTTTGTGTATCTTACATAATTTATACCCAAAGTGCTACCAAAGTGTTCATCAAAAAAGATCTCTCTCTGCCTCAGGTCGGTGGACGGTGCTGGGTTCAGCTGTTTTTGCACTCAGAGGAGAAATCTACTGATGTTACAACAAAAAAAAAAAGAGACACCAAAGACTGATCTTCCTTTGAGTTGTTGACTTTGACTCCTACTGATGTCTCGTTTGCTTCAATCCCAATTGTACGCACTCAGAATAACCAATGCTAGCGTCATCGTTGTCTTGTAGTCAACTGGGATACGACTGGAACCACCACAAACCTATGGAACCTCACAATTGGCTTGAAACGGTGTGGTGCTTCGGTCGGAAAGCTTGGCTTGTGGTGTTCTTATAGCGAAAGATTTAGCATTAACTTAACATTATGCCTGGTCTAGGCTTGTAAGGGGTAGCATTGAGACTCTGACACAAGTTAAGAGAAACCACAATATGGAGTATGGACATGATGTTTTAATGTCTTTAAGTAAAGACTTGACAATCAGTTGTAGCCTCCATGGAGAACCGGGAGGCTACAGTCTCACTACGTAGGATCATGTCAGTGTGGCGAGGCCATTCTCTGCCTATAGTGCATGTGACACTGTGAGAGAATGTGAGTTTGATTGTGCTTTCAGGTGAAAGTTGCCTATGTTTAGAAGGACAAGGGTACAGACTAGAGGCAGGAGGAGTTATCACACTACCACAAGGCTACAGCCATATTACCCAGGGACTGAAGATCAAAATGCCTTGTATTTGGTTCATTTATTTGCCATGTAAATAGGTTTATGTGCCTTAAAATGTAAATAGTCAATGTCTGCGAGAGAGAAGGTATTGTGTGTCTGCATGCGTATGCAAGTCTGTGTGCGCTTGCATGCACCCATGTATGTGTGAGTGGTGTGCTTTGTGAATGTCTGTTGTGTGTGTATGAATTTGGCATATCTTTCTCATTGCTTAGTCCTGTCCGTCGCCATCAACTCTGTCGCTGACATCAAGCCATTATTTGAAATTGTTGCTAATGTTAGCACAAGTACCATCAGTGCCCAGGATTGGCTGTTAAACTACAATGACAGAAAGTAGGATAACTGATGCCCTTGGTAGCTATTCATCTATGTCAGTGAATAGAGAAAGACTAAAGCCTGTTTTATACTTCATTGTACAATGGTTTGTAAATCAAGCAGAACGCAGCCGTCCACACATGTTGCATAGCATACCAGTTTGTACCTCAAACAAAGGGACAGCAACTAGGCACTGGGAACTAAAGGTTGTTTGGAAGTGCAATATTTGTATTCACTCTTGTTAGTATTACAGTTTTGAAGGTTTTTATTTTTTTCTGATTTGTGAGTGAGTTGAGATAAACCAGGAGAGAGAGAGTGTGTGTGTGTGTGTGTGTGTGTGTGTGTGTGTGTGTGTGTGTTTGTGTGTGCACGCGCGTGCGTGAAGGGAAGTCTGTGATGATGATAACCATTAAGACCTCCTGTAAGGGTTTCTGGCTTTTAAACTATTATTACAAAGCACGGCAATAGTGCTAGTGCAAAACCTTTCTTTTGAGAATGTTTCCCACTGCAGATGTACTCGCCACTTAGCTTCTGCACCACTTTTCTGTTTGAGTTGTTTTAATGCCACAGATTGACACCATAGAGTGAAACATGGCTTCTAATGACCTACACAACACATCTTAAGTTGAGCTTAAAGAATGTTGGATGTAGTGTGATAATTTATGTGCAGTGCAGTTGTTTCACTTGTGCAAACACCACCATAGTATTAACCACATGTGTTGGATATGTTTTGCCTCATGTTTTACAATCCCCATTATGTTCTTCAGTAAATCATTATTTGGCCAACTGTCTTAGAAGCACCTCAATATGACTCAAGTTCTCCTAAATAGCCACTTCATTCTTAATTGATTGATATAAGTATAACTGACATTTTTCAACAGCGTCTGTATGGTTCTACTAATAGTTACATATGGACTGATGCCAACCTATTTATAATGAAAGGGGATTATTATTCAATTTCTTTCATGGTTACATCAGGAGAAGGCACTGGGTTTGTATTTTTTTTTAATGTTTGGGCCCATTATCGCTCTCCTGAACTTTTTAAAAGAAGTTGTACATATTTCTGAAAGGAGAGTATTTTTTACTTCAAATGACAAACGTATTTGTTGTGAATTCTTTTCTCCCCATATTGGGGAGATTGTTGTTGTCTTTTGAGGATATGTTGTACCTGCTATGATTTGTATTTTAAATAAAATATTTCTCTTTTTACAGATGGTCTTGAGTTTATCTGAAAACACAAAAATAATTTATTTTGAAAATAACATACTTACACACTTATCTATGCATGTTTAGTTAGTTGCCTGCCTACCAAACATATTGTTGTGATAATGTGCTCTGTACAAAAATGATAGGCCTATACAAATATACAAATGATGTAAATCTGATACCAGAGACCAGACATCTAGAAGTGCACAGCTAGACTCATGTCAAGAGAGCCAATGAAACTGTTTGCATAATTTCTTTAAGCAGATTATCGTTTCCCCAATATAAAACCTTAACACTGCCAAGATGAGGTGTTCAGCTTATACTGGGGCCACATACGTTATTATGCGCTCATGATAGTGATTTTCTTTCAGATAAAATAGTCTGCAAACTTATATTCAACAGCCCAAGGATATCCACCATTACAAGTGCTCTGCTAAGGCACTAGAGGTCGCTGCAACCCACACTGCAAACTTTGTTCATTCTGCAACCCGGATCCAAGGTTACGGTAGCTGCCTTGAAATAGTTCATTTTCACCAGACAACACACACAAACTTGTGGACGTTTTTGCTTGTCGATCCAATATTCACTCTCTGATTCAGAGATTAAAGGCATTGACTGTCTGTCTTCATGTTTGTTTGGCTAGGTACTAGCGTTCCATTGTTCTTGACAGTTGCGTTAGCGAGCGCTGATTGTCGATCACCTGGAGGTTCAGAATGTACTGCCGGATGCTGGTTGGACTCCTTAGTGGCAAAGAGTGGTCCGAGTCTATAGGAACATAAAGGGACTTCAATGACCTGACACATGAAAGCCCTTAGGAATGCACTGCATTTTGTAAAGATAAAGTGTAGCCATGGATCCAAGACGGTCATCTACAATCAGTAGTGGAAAAAGTACTATTTTTTTTTTACTCAAGTAAAAGTATCAATACTGCAATGTAGAAATACTCTTACAAGGAAAAGTCTGGTATTCAAAATTGACTTGAGTATAAGTACAAAAGTATTGGCATCAAAATATACTTAAAGTACCAAAAGTAAAAGTACTCATTTATGCAGACTGTCCTGTTCCACAAGGTAGGCTATTATGATTAAAATCTTTTGAAAATAGCAGATCAATCTGCTATGTATACAAGCTCACAAGGTGTCACGTTGCGGTGCGTTGTGAGCTTGTAGATCAGCAATTTTAAAATAGACAAAGTTTAAATAGGGCTGAAGTAGTTAATATATGTTTTGTAATCATAATTCAAATCTTCAAAGTAACTAGTAACTAAAGTTTTCAAAGAATTGTAGTGGAGTAGGCCTAAAGTAAAATATTTGCCTCAGAGATGTAGTGGAGTAGAAGTAAAAGTATTGAAATTTGTAAATACTCAAGTAAAGTAAAAATAGGTCAAATTTTTACTTAAAGGTAGGGTAAGTGATATTTGATTTTGTTTTTTTGTTAAAAGGTTAAAGTACTATAGTAATCATTGTTTGGTCACAGGGGTCTCTCCAGCTCTTTAGTAAACAGAATATAAATACATTTTCAGGTAGGTGACAACATTTAAGCCAATCAGGAGAGAGCACTGAAAATGCATTTTCTGTTTAATAAAGAGCTGGAGAGACATGGGAGACTCCTTTTACTGAACAAACACTCTATAGCAATACAATATAGCAAAGAGTACTATCAGAATATAGAGCTATTTAACACTTATTTTAACAAAAGTAAATCACTTACCCTACCTTTAAGTGCAGTACTTGAGTACATGTACTTAGTTACTTTACACCACTGTCTATAATATATGACAGTCATGTATCAGGGCTACCTAGGCATGTAGTAGCCCTGATACAGATGACCGTCTTGTGATCCAAGGCTCTAGGCATGATGACATGGGTTATGGACCGGTGCCCAAGGACCCTGTTGGAATTATATGGAGAGTTTAATGGTTAAAATGACTGCTTACATGTAGATATGCGAATAGCAGCAGGTGCCTCTGGAAACATTCGATCTGCCAAACTTTTCTGTGGTGAAGAAGGTGCTAATGAGAGAGAGAGAAGACATTAGATAACGGAGTTCCACAGTGGTTCAAGAGAGACTCCTTGATGTCCATTGTAAGCGACTGAATTTTCTGGTCTGACCAAGGACCAGGACTGCTGCTCAGGGGTCAAGAAGATGATGACAGCTCAAGGTACGCACCCTGTTCTACATGCTGCTTAATTTGATTGGCTATATTTCTCTATGTTCTGTTGTATTGGGGTCTGGGGTGCCAATGAATCATGTTACTGCGGTTTTTGTCTTAGGGAATTGAACATTGGTGATCTATGTCTTATGTGTGTACGATTTGTTTTTTTTTTGTCTGATGTGGCACTGGCATGTGGTACTAGGGGTTTCTGTTGTGACAGGCAGTGTATATTTCTTCCCTTGGTCATTATTCCTCTGTAGATATTAGGTGATTGTGAAGTGAGATTTCTCCAATTTGGTTCAGTAAAATATTACCATATGGTTACCAGTGATGAATATGACCTTCTCACATGGTTTGAGAAGAAAAGGTGAACTGACCTACTGAGGTATTTGTTTGGTGAAAGGCCCAAGTTCAGAGAAATGTACATGTGTTGAATTGAGTAATTTGGTGCGGTAAAATGTTACCATTATAATATGGTTAACATATTATTATGGTTACCAGTGATAGAATGTGACTGACCTACTGAGGTATTTGTTTGGTGAAAGGCCAAAGTTCAGAGAAATGTATTTGTGTTGATCATATTTTTAATAACACCAACACCACCATTACACTATTAATGTCACGCACCCCCTAGAGGCAGCTTGCGCACCCCAGGGGGTGCATGCACCACCGTTTGGGAATCCCCCGCTCTATAACATGCTGTGAACTGGACTCCTTCGGCTCTAATCCCTGTTGTTATTCATTTTCATATTCATTCAAGTGTCATTTGGTGATATGCATCTGATACTGTATTTATCTGAGCATAGCAGTGGCATATCATTTGAAAATGGTGTGTATTACCATTGTTACCATTGGGTCAAATACCATGGGTCAAATTCAGAGAAGTAATGTCCTCTCTGGGATTATTACAAATACCTTACTTTCACAAATTCATGTACACTAGTGACAACATTAGCATGCAGTTATTATATTTAAAAAATGACTTTTTGGCAGTTTTTACTATTCATCGTACAAAAACTATATGGGCTTAAGTGGTTACTGGTGAAAGTGACTCAAATACACATGTGTTTGTGTGCACGAGTGCTTGTGTGAGGGTCTCATCTTTTGTCAGATGTAAGAAGGGGGGGGGGGCACAGTATAATATAATACGACATGTAAGCAGTGGACAACAGCGCAGTCTCCATGTGACTCCAGTTTTGAATTTGATCATTACAAGCCCAGCTGGGCTGATGAACTCACTGTAAGGCTGGCTTCTGCATCCTCGTACTATCTTCACTGTCTTGGCAATCATGCGCTGCAACATGAGAGAATGAAGCATTGAAAGCTCAAGCTCCACGATGCTAGTGCAACATTTTCATGTGCAACATAGAATATTTGTATTTATCCTACCATCTTCTCAAAATTGATAAGTTTTTCTGTGTAGTTCTTGTTTCCCTCATGGATGAATGTCATATCTATGTACAGAAAAGAACATAAGTTAGTAGTGAGTATAGCTTGATTTATACTTCATCATACGCTTTGTGAGATTGTGGGTCTTCTGTTTTTGGCATGCGATGGAGTATAAATTAAGTATAATTATCTCAGTGTGGTAGTCATTGATTATTGCTGTTGGTGGTATTGGTATTGTGTGTTAACATCACTAGGAGTGTGTACACTAGGTAACAGTTACCTTTTAGCAGCAGAGGCATGAAGGGGATGTAAGGTGGACTCAGTTTAGCCACAGCCAGCCTGTATGATCTGTGGTTACGTGAGGGATCCTAATTGGAACAGGAGATAAATAAAGGAACCTCAGATTGGAGACTTTCTATAACAGTGTATGAAAAGGGTTTTGCTGCTTCGGGGTACAGGAAATGAAACATAAATCTATATAGTGTACTGATTAGAGCCCAACAGATATATCGGTTTGGTCGATATATCAGCCATTACTTGACTTTTTTGACTACATCTGTATCAACATCGGTAGCCGATGTGTCGTGATATTTAATCACTTTCAACCTGGCGCAAACATTTTAATCAGGGCTTAACTAGTTAAATAAAATAAAGTTCAAGTTTATTTTTATCTATCAAAAATATATGTCTTTCATTTTCTTTCTTTAATGTTAAGTTAAATGTTCTCAAATAGAAACTTTGAAATTAAGTTTTTCAAATTTATTTGAAAATCTTGCACTTTTTGAAACAATATCAATGGGCTCTGGAACTGACAGTTCTCAAGTATGTAGCGGGCAAATGCCTCTTACCATCAACCTCTCGTAAGTGCAGTAAACTCGTTTTGTTTTACTGGGAATTCTCTGTGACAGACAATAACAAAGAAGAGAAATAATTTCAAAGGTGTTATCCATACTGTGACACCAAATCAATTCTGATGAAGTTGAACTAGTAGCTGTGACCATCATGTTGAGTAGCTCAGTGGTTCTCAACCTTTTTCTGAAGTGGTCTAATGGGTGTGCCGCATGCATTTTCAGAGCATGTTTATTTTAAGGATCAATCAGTCGATTGATCATTGATCAATGAAACTAACATAGAGAAAACTAAATTTTCAAGGTTTTAAAGAAGAAATAGCATGACAGTTTTTTTTACATTAGTTTTTTTTATATGCATTCATGTTATATTATTATTAAAATCTTAGTGTTTTGCCAATTATTTGGGGGCCCACTTGCAATAATAGTTGAGAATGGCTGGAGCAGCTCTTACCTCCCAGGTCTTGTATAGCCTTTGCACGGCGCTGTTGCTCAGACCAAACATCACCGCAAAGAAAGAGTTCAGGTTCCTCTGCTCCTTCAGTCTGGAATAGAGAAGAAACAAGGCTATATAAGGCTTCTTGAAGCTAGTGTTGATATTACTGGTCATTTGCATGACTGAGTGCATGGAAACAAAACTGGGGCTGACTATTGGCCAGAAAGACCCTTACACTGCAGCAATTTTGATGAACTTCTTGAGAAGCATTGCTCGCTTCATCAGGTCTTCACACAGACACAGCTCAGTCACCACCCAGTACTGAACCTCATTGAAGCGGCGCACACACCTCTCCAGATTAGCTGTGGTGGCGCCCAGGAAATTATGGCGGCCAAATATGTAGTAGACGAGCTCTACCTGGAGAGGACACACACCTTATTCAGCAAACATATACTGTGAATTTAGTTTAGAAATGTACTGTAAACGAATTATGTATAAACATTAATGTTGTGTTAATTGAACAACTTATAACTCTGATAAGGTACAAATGAAACCAAATGGATCCCATACGGGTCAATTTCTTTACATTTTGTACACTTTCAGAGTTAAATGAACACTGAGGATTTACTGTGTAGGATCGTGTGTGTTGCGTTTGACAAATGCGGCGCATGTAGGAGTAGTGGTTGGCCAGATAATCTGACGCTACTTGCCGGTGTCTGTCTCGCACAGGAAATTGCAGATCTACAGTACAAGCTTACAATGCAGCTCACTGCAAAGCATTTTGAGCTTGTAGATCTGCTATTTTCTGTGTGTGAGACCAACCCGATCTCCAGAGATTACCGTAACATTGCACGGAACGAGTGCACTTCATTCCGTGGATAGCCGCCTCGGAACTCCCGAATTGCGTGCATATGTACGGCGCTCCCTTTGTGACAAAACCATTTCGGAGGCGCGCAGTCACAGGCGAACTGTCACCCCGTGAAGGACCACCGAGGGAGCTAAGGCGACCGAGTTGCCGTCCTGAACGGTGGGACGTTCGCCTGTGCCTACTCAGCGCCGTTTGAGTTATGTACCGATAGGCACAGAATCGTAATTTTTTTTGTGGGGACTGCTCTGCTTCCGGGTTTTTCCGGGTTGCGACTGGTTACGCCCACCGTGGGACTCGCCGTACATATGCACGCAATTCGGGAGTTCCGAGGCGGCTATCCACGGAATGAAGTGCACTCGTTCCGTGCAATGTTACGGTAATCTCTGGAGATCAGGCTGGTGAGACGGTGCACAACCAAGTACAGTATAAATCAAATCAGCCGTAAAGCTACCACAATCAGATAAAAGGCACCAGAGACAGTGACTCAGATACATGACCGACCAACCAGACATCTATTCTTATGCTGATATGAGCTGGTCTCTGACTGCCAGTATCAGCTTTGACTCAGCTCACAAAGAACAAGCTATTTAACCACTTAAGTCCTATATACTTCATTGACCGGAGTCCCCTGGGGATCTATTATATTTGGTCCCCTCCTTTCTTTCCTCTACAGTAAATGTCTTCGCTGAAAATAGCGATCTATAAGCCCACAACACGTTGCTGTAACGCAGCAAATTGTGAGTTTGTAGATTGGCTATTTTCATCAAATGACATGCCCAGAAAAGCGATGCTAGGGTTCAAGTGGTTAACCATAAATACCCAAATATAAAATAAACACATAAGCAACATGCATGGCTGTATCCGAAGTGATTATTGCACGTGTCACATGTAGTCTAACTGTCTGAGCTGTCATCAGGGCTGCGCTGACTGAGTTGTGGCACTGCAGTACCTCATGCATGGCAGCGAACAGCTCCCAGTCATAATTGGTGAGTTGGCTGGCGATGTCTTTAGAGCACATCTGTTCCAGGGTATCCATGGTTCCCTGCTCTGGTCCCTGCTGTTCCTTAAGAGGCCTCTGTTAGATGCGTGTGCGTGTGCGTGTGTGAGAGAGAGAAATAGGGGGGGGGGCATTGGGGGAGAGGAAGAGAGATACAAGGAGGGAGAGAGAGGGAGAGAAACACAGGGAGAGAGAGAGGGGGGAGAAACACGGGGGGGATTACATCATTCTGCACTGCACCCTAGAGAAGCACTCATACATCATTTCAGATTTATGGAAACTGCAGTATGATGGCAGTTTTTGACTCATGAAGTGTAAAGTGCGGTTGAGGCACAAATAAATTGGGTGTAATAATCATTAACTTGCTGATGTGCTGAGCCTCCATCTCTAGTTTGCAGTAAAAAAAAGCACATGGTTTGTATTAGAAGCAGTTCTCACCAGTTGTTCCACCTGGCTGGCTGTGCAGATGAACAGTCTCTCGTTCAGTCCTAGAGCAGTATACACAGCACTGGCATCCATCTTCAGCTGAGCCCTGTCTGGATGTATGGATAGATTTCAATATAACTTAACCACATTAAGCCTGGAATCCCTATTTTGGACATGTCATTATAAGCAAAAAAATATATTTTATGTATTTGGTACTTCACCCACCCACCCCCCCCACCCAGCATCTACAAGCTCACAACGCGTCGCATCATTATGCATTGTGAGCTTGTAGATCAGCTATTTTTGATACTTTTGACACATTTTGACAATATTGACACGCCCAAAATAGGGAGTTCAGGTTGAAATTGGTTAAACTGGCACAATAATCTTATAGATTGAATTAGAATTGAAACAATAATGTTGATACCATTTTTTTTTCATATTCTGTTCTTTTCTCATTTTCCTCTCCTTTCCAATTTGTTCCCCCTTGTGACCTCCACTTTGAAAACATGTGCAATATACCTCCCATGGAGTTCATTTTGATCAGGATGTGGTCACCTCCCGGTTTGACCATAGCTGCCATCACTTCCTGTACAGTTGAGTTGACAGCCAGCATCAGTGTGAGAGGGATGTTGTCTGGTCTGAAGATCTCATACAATACTACAGTGGGGAGTGGAACAAACAACAATAAGTCACGATAATATTTTCGCTTTTGTTTTTATCACTAAATGTGTGTGTTTTGCTTATAAATGATACTCACAGTGCTGAAAATCTCTAACTTCTTAGTGTGTAACAACAGTTTTGAGCAAGGGCAAATTATGCTGCTGTCTGCAATTTGCCTGTTAATTCACCCGTTTCATTGTCTGAGCCATACTGACCTTTATCCAGCGCTCTGATTGGCTGTATCATCCCCACTGGCTCCTCACAGTTTGAGAACCAATCAAATTGTTGGTTCGGCTGATAAAATCAAACATCTTAGTGAGTGAATCTGTCACACTGTGACATTAAAATGACAAATGAGAGCAAGAAACGCGACGCATGTCGCATGTTCAAATGAATATCTTTCTGACAGGAGGCATATCTATCTACTGGAGTTGACATTCCGGTTTCTACTATTGTCTTTGAACATTCCCTGGATCAGTTCAGTTTCAGTTCAGTTTACTTTTATTTATAGTGCAACATCACCCCAAGGGGTCTCTGTGCACTTCACAACAGGTCATACAACAAAACACGGTAGCAAAGAAACACAGTAAAATGTGCCCGCATGTATGGTCAAACAATTACCATGCGGCAGTGCACTGAGAAATGTACAGATCAGAAAAAAAATCTTGGATGAGATTACCTTGGCCAGTGTCTGGTATCCATTCTCCGACCTGTACATGCATTATGAAAAGCAAAAACAGTCATATTTAAGACTGCCTCTGATGTTATGTATGTTATGTACGTAATGTAGACATAGACAACTTACACTGACACTCTACCGGTATTTCTCCTCCTGTCTCTAAATTGTTCTTTCAGCATGTTTGATAAACGAGAATCAGCTTCCACCTCCTTCTTCAGTCTCTGCCATAACAAGAGAGTGAAAGTTAACATTAACATTGTAAGCCCATAGGCAATAGGCATAGCAGTATATTACCAGCACAAAATATCAGTGTAGCTCAAAAATGCAACTGAATACTTTAGTCATATGTTAACACATATGACTTTTTTTTTATGTCAGCCCGCTCACCTCTAGGAAGTCTCGAACAATATGGTCTTCTTTCAGCACAAGACCATACAGCGCCACCCACTGACCAATCAGTTTCACTACCTTCTGCTTGGTGTTGAGAGCGTAGGCAGCCTTCTCCAGCTCGGAACCTTCCGATGGCTCCGCATGATAAGTGCACCCAGAGTTAAGGGCCAGTTGTATATGCATGCATATTTAAAAAGTATGACTAGCGAAGATGTCTGAGAGAGACAATTATTAATCCAATTAGCTATTAGTGTGCTGTGCTCTCAGATAACATTTAATTCAGGTTTAAAATGATAGAGAACTGATGTGCACTAAACTGCTTTGAAATTACTTTTGTGGAGAATTACTTTTCTACAAAAGCCTATTGAAAATATAGGCAATATCCTCATCATGTGCTATAACACTATTTTTATGATCCTCAGCCCACATTTTCATTTTACTTCATAACTTCATCACTATGACCATCACTGGATATTGGTGTTGTAGAGCAGAACATAACTGGCTGGAGGGCATGAACACTCTGTGGGTGAGTAAGAAGTCACTCACGAAGGAATCTGGGGGCAGAAAAACAACAACAACAACAACACCGCTGAGTAACGAGTAAGCTGCTAATTACTACTAACAACATCCTCACAGTGTCCCCAAAAGCACCAGAATATCCGAGTCATCTGACTGCATGAAAAGAGTATGCCTGATTTATACTTGGCTGCTAGTCGTACCGCGCATTATTAATAACAAATCTACAAGCTCACAACGCGTTGCATGGCGACGCGTTGTGAGCTTGTAGATCTGCTATTTTTGGTGCATGTCACCGGCGAGCCAACAAGTATAAATCAGCCAATACAGGAGGAAGCACGAGGACATGTGCTGACCCCGAAGCACTTTACACACACAGCCTTCACTGTTTTTTGTTTTTGACCAGTTCCAAGTGAAGCACCCAGACAAACATTTCCCAGGAAACCAGAAATTCATAGTAAATCGTTATGTAATCCCTCTTTTCCACAACACATCTTCACACTCAGTGTTGAGTTCAGCCGAATAGGCATGAAGCCATAAGCGAGTGCATGTACTGTACAGTAGGTTCCTACCTATCAGTAGGAAAAAGTAGAAAAATGTTGGTGGACTACCTTTTTTCACTGACAAAAACTAAACAAAAAGTAAATAAAGGCTATTTTTGAAAGCTGGTCTACAAATCAGACACGAGAGACGCCATCAAGGCCCGCCAAAATACATTTTAGTCGACGAAATCAACTGTAGATTTAGTCAACTAAAACTAGACTAAAACTCTGACTGAAACTAAATGGAATTTTATTCATTTATGACTAAAACAAAATCAAAATTTGCTGTAAAAAGTAACACTGCTACCTATAACATCGTTCCCATTGGTGTCCAGCTTCAGGGTTTCCAGCAGGTGTTCTAGAATCTTCTCCGGTGTTCCTGACATGACTGTGTACCTGGAGGTTTGAGACGGAAGATTAATAGAAAAGAAAGAAGAACAGACAGAAGGAAGGAAAACATAATGATGCCTGGTTGCTATTGGTTGTTTAGCAAACAGGTGTTTGAAACAAGGAAATAAATTCCTGAGGTTCAGGGTGGAGAAAACCACTCCAAATGTTTTTTTTTATCTCAAAATCAAAATGACGCGTCAGCTGTGAAGGGAGAGAAAGGGCTGATGAGTGACTGAAAGAAAAATAACATAGTATTGTAGGAACAAAGGAAATCACAGGCCAACAGTCTAAAGGGGAAGTCAATATCTTATTAATTACACTTTTTGTTTGCTGACACACTTGAAAGCAGATAAAACGGCGCTCGTTCAACAAGGCAGGGTTGAAGTCCATTTCTTGTTTTGAACCAACCACTGACTTTCGTTCGCCATTAAAAACGCACATCTCAAATGCGTTTGTTGCCCACATTGTCCTGCGATCAAGAAAATGTTTATTTTAATGCCATTGTTTCTGCCAAATGCCAAAATAATGTATGTTGTCTTGACTGCCACCCTAGCTCGTTAATGAACTGCTGTCTGAGAGGTGGGTGTGTCCAAGTTTCTCACTTGCTCCCGTTTCCGGCTCCTCCCTGGTCTGCCGACTCGGCGGTCTTCTCCAAGACCAACACAGCTTTCCCATGTTCCTCCAGGCGCACTGTATTAGCCTCCACATCCTAAAGAACAATAAACACAGACAGAGACGCGGACACACAAATTGTCATTGGCCATAATTGGGGGGTAGAATTTCTAGTAGATAGACACAAATAGACAAAGAGCAGTTGTAGAGAGCATGCAAAAGCAGCTGGGCTTTTGCTAATTCTGTGACCGTAGCTGGCTTGGGAAAACATTTGGCTCTGCACATACTGTACCTGTATGTATGTTATAATACTCGATATCTTGAGAAAAGAGGTGATCTGATTTACCTTTAGGATGCGTATAAAGTCCTGTTTGTCAACTCTGAGGAAGTGGCAGTTGTCTTCTCTCAGGATGATGGTGGCAGCACGCGGGGCGTCATTCAGCAGAGCTAGTTGTCCAAAGTCCTCACCCTCATGGAGAGTTGTAACTAGCCCCTACACATTGAATACAATGTAGCGGGGTTGATGTAAGAGCACAATGATGTGGCTGTGTGAATATGGTCAGTTGTCAAGTAAAAGACTGATCAATTCACGTTTTATGTTTTTCAAGAATTTGGAGCGCAGCATGTTTTTGTTTTGGTGAACTTGTTTACTATATTACCTTGCCATGTGTGATCACGTTGACAGAGCCTTTCCAGATGATGTACCAGGATGTGCCTTTGTCCCCTTGACTAAACACTGAAATGACACATAAAGATAAGCATTAAACTAATAACAATCTGAATACCCTCCCCAGCACAACCGGCATTTAAATGTCAAAATCATCACGTTCTCCTGGAAACGTGATCTTCATGTAATTTTCATGATTTTGTCATTTTAATCTATTTCTTGCTTAACCCATTAAGACCTGAAGCCGATTCTACACGTCTCCTAAATCTCAACAGTATTCTGAAAAACGTATGTTTCTATATCAGTGGTGCTCAATTTTTTTCATGTCAAGGACCCCCAAAATTGTATGTATTTGGCCGCGGACCCCCATCAAATATGTTGTTCCAGGGACCCCCAGAAGCAAAGATTTGAGTTAAAAATGTTCGCTTTAAAAATATATATATTCAAAGATTTGCACACATTTTCACGATTTTTCAAAAATAGCAGATCTACAAGCTCGTAGCGCGGCACTCGGTGCCGCGCTATGAGCTTGTATATCTGCTATTTTTGAATAGCCCAAAGTGTAAAATGTTGCTTTTTAGCGCAAATCAAAAAATGACACAGTTCCAGGCCTTAATGGAATAAACAAGGCAAAATGGGAAGAATTCGATGAGCGTAAAAGATGCATTACTTCTAGACCTGACAAGAATACAAAAGGAATGCTCACACACATCTAACAAAAGGAATGTCCACAGAGGTTTGGCAGATGCAAAAAAACAAACAAACACTGAGTATATTTTCTTCACTTCCTACTACTGTATTCTCTGGTTTATTTATTTGTAAATATATAAATTGTATCTTGCTGTTCTCTAGTGATTAACCATGATGTTCTTTAACATTAGATTATACTGTATAGAAGTTCACATTTGTCACATGTCTGTGTGTGAGCCCTGTAACATATATGATCCTCTGATTGACTATCTTGTCCCTATAACTAGGACACAGGTGTGTGTCTTTACTCTTCATGTCAGACTGAGGATGGTTTTCGCATACGAAACATGTATCTCCACCTTTACACTTATTATTTTGGTTGCACTCTTTGTTCACTATGGATCATCATGCATCTGACAAACCTCTGTGGACATTCCTTTTGTTATGTTAATAGTGTGCGAGCATTCCTTTTGTATTCTTGATCATTTGTTTTGGCTAATGCACCTGACTGGAAATCTATTTTTTTGGACAATTCAACAAGGGTGCAAACCTTTCTTTTATCTTTGTTGTTACTTCTAGACTGACCAAAGTAATGAGTCCGTCTTTGATGTGTAACTATTCCATTTGGATCACAAAGATTGGAAAAGCAAATGTGTTATGTCTGATGTACAAGTGGCATGCATAAGATGTCAGTAGGACTCCTCAAGCATTGTAATAGTACATTATACTGTGTGTGTGTGTGTGTGTGTGTGTGTGTGTGTGTGTGTGTGTGTGTGTGTGTGTGTGTGTGTGTGTGTGTGTGTGTGTGTGTGTGTGTGTGTGTGTGTGTGTGTGTGTGTGTGTGTGTGTGTGTGTGTGTGTGTGTGTGTGTGTGTGTGTGTGTTAAAGTTAAAATGCCCACAAAGCTGTGACACTCACAGACTGTTCCTGCCTTGGCATGTGACTCAAACACCAGCACCGCTGCCAGCTCCTTGCGCACCTACAGACACAACACAATTGGACTTAGATTGGATCATCCCTGTTTCTGTCATAGGATAGGCAGGGTAAAACAGTAGTTTCAGAGTGAATGGTTTGGTTCTGATAAAAGTCATCCAGTACAAGTATCAAATGTAGTCTTAACAATAATTGGCAGTCATAACTATACCATCTTATATCTTATATAAATTATCATGTTAACATTTGTTTATGGGTGGATGGTGGGTGGGCGTCACAAACGTTTATGACAAATGTAAGACACCGATTTGATTGGCCAAATCCGTTCACAAATGTAACTTCCGGATTTGATTGGCCAAGCTTTGTGTGACATACTGCTCTGATCAGCACTACTAGATTAGAACATCTAGTGCTTCAATCGCAGATAAGTCATTGCAAAATAATATGCAAAATGACAATATTATTTTTGCTGACGGGTCTGTGGGTTTTATAAATACTTAACCAATGAAAAGTATTAATAAGTGCTTGTAACTAAATTGGACCCATTTTTTCCATTTCCTGAAAAGTAACCTTTTTGGACATCCAGTGACGATACAAGAAACATTTGTGGTTGATCTTCAAGTCAATTTAATAGCCATCTTATTAACCACTTAAACTCTATATACTTCATTGACAGGAGTCCCCTTTTGGCCTATACTTAGTCCCCTCATTTCTTCCCTCTACTTCCAAATCCCTGCCAGAAATAGCCTATCTACAAGGCAAGCTCACAATGCGTTGATTTACGACACATTGTGAGCTTGAAGATCTGCTATTTCAATGTTCTATTTATGACATGCCCAGAAAAGGGATGCTAAGTTTCATGCGGTTAAGCATACACATTAGCTTTGCCCTATTTTTAGTAAATCAATCAATCAATCAACCAACCAACCAACCAACCAACCAACCAACCAACCAACCAACCAACCAACCAACCAACCAACCAACCAACCAATCAATCAATATACTTGGCGGCCGTCTTAACAAACCCAGCTATGATTCAGATGAAATGCAAAAGAATTGCAGTGACTGCTGAAGTTATTGATTTAAGTCAATTCCTTCTGTGTTAACCACTTTCAACCTGGCATCCCCATTTTGGTCATAGGCAAAAAAAAAATAGAAATTATCCAAAATAGCAAGAATAGCCGACCAACAAGCTCTCAATGCGCTGCATTGCGACACATTGTGAGCTTGTAGATTGGCTATTTCCGCTGTTCATTTTACGCTGAAGTATATAGGGCATAAGTGGTTAATTTTACTCTGCAAATGGTGACTTACTGAGGAAGAGAGGTGAGAAGCAGCCTTGACATGGAGCAGCTCTTCATAGATGACCTCCAGGTCCTCGGCACTCCTCTGACTTGGACTGTACATGGGAGAAACAACAACACACAAAAGCTGCATTCAGTTGTATGTGGAGGACAGTTAACCTTCCAAAGGGAATCTTCAACCGTTTAGCAGCCTTGGAAAAAGGGCAAACCCCTATTAGGAAGGCCTATTCATACGCTATATATTATTGTATTTGGACAGAAATCTGACAAGGCTAGATATAAAGAAACTCTTAAAGGATATTAACAATTTTCTTTTATTAATTCAAATTCTTCATAATGTTCCTCTCTAGTAATGAGTACGGTTGAGATTTTTTTGGAACCCCCTCAAGGACCCCTGGGGGTCCCTGTACCCCACTTAAAGAACCCCTGATCTCAGTCGTCACACAGGAACAGTATACAATTCTGACCATTTGCGTAGAATCATCGTGAGAAGAGCATCGGGGCCAATCTGAGACAGCAGTGACAGGGCTTCCTGGAGCTCATCCTCAGAGTCCTTCTCATTGGTCGTGTGGCTCAGGCCAAACTCTGAGTCCAGGAAGCGGTAGAACTGGGTGTCCTTATCATGGAAGTTCAACTCTTGTTTCACTTGATGGTGGGAAGGAAATACATGGGAGATTTAAATTCAACCAAGACTGTAAACTGGAATAAGTCCTGGAATAAGGAAAACGCAAGTAAAAATATGAAATGAGAGAATATGTTACGGTAATTGTAGCAAGAAGGGTAATATGGGAAATTTCCCACATTTCCCAACAGACCGGGAAATGTCTAACCTGGCTCCGACAGATGGAAGAAGCTTGCTTCACATACCGCCCCCATCTGGCGGAGTCAGGTTAAGAAATGTCTACATTTCCTGAGAAATGACAACATAGACATTTCCCAGGAGACCGGGAGATGTGGGAAAAATCAACATAATGCTATTCCACTGTAGGTCTCACAATCAATCACTGTGTTTTCACTTTTGCCTACAAAATAATGAACTCATTTCTTGTTAAACAGGTCTCTCTTGTGCCGAATCATGTTTTTCCAGTGATTTTGAAGCGAGAAATTTGGTCATGACAGGGATGGGTGAGCGTTCAACGTCCTGCGCATGTGCAATTTCAAAACAGGTGAATCTATTCAGTCCACCACGACTTGCCAATTTGCACAGCTTGCTCGTCGTCGAGTGAGGCCTTAAGGGTCATGTCGTCCCTGTTGTCCAAAACCGTTACTTTGTTTTCAGGATTCAAATTCAAATACACAAGAAGTTAAAATATGGAGATAAGAGGTTTCTGCCTGACAGCAACGAGGAGATGCGCCCGAGCAAGCTGTTATGGGGACCGTGACGGCTGCTCAGGGCAGGCACACGGTGTGCCTGCCCGTGTGCCTGCCCTGAGCAGCCGTCACGCACACTCGCTGTTGGCCCGCCTGCCTTGTTTTGAAGTGATGTCAAAAGTCATGCATATAAAAAACATTCTTTATTCTGTTGAGAGTGAAACAAAACAAGTCCCCCCTTCACTCCCGGTCCATCCAGTCTAACACTAACCACCTCAGAGCATTCTGACGGACCCCTCTCTGGTGGATGTCAGTGTGTCACCGACAGTATGTGTACAGCATGTTCCTGCATTTCCGTTTTCTATTGATGGCAAAACGAATTGGTCGTGTGCCAGTGAATTGAAACCCATTTAGAGTGATGCTCTTCCTACTATGGTGAAATGGTCTCTTCTCAGATACCCATCAAAAGCGCATTACAGTGTACCCATCAAAAGGGCATTACAGTGTGTACCCATCAAAAGGGCATGAGTGGTTACTAAAAGCTATTTGGCAGTCACTGAATGGTTCGCTGCGGCAAATTATAAGTACAGTATGGCATTTCACATTCAGTTAATAGATGTCAACCTAATTCAGCATGTTTTGGTAAATTCTTGAAGCAATGTTTATGTGTTTACCAAATGTGGAACTTGACTATTTTCCCTTTCTACTACTATCAATAACAGTCACTCTGTTTGATAGTAGTAGAAAGGGAAGAAAAGGGTTTCATTTTGCCATGGTGTGGCTGAAGGCTATGCCTGTACATTTGTATGAAGTGGATTTTTCTAGTCTTTTTGACCATTCAACTGCACTTCACATTCACCCATTCACACACACCGCAATGGCAGAACACTTACATATTCCGTGTTACACACATGGTACACATTCACACACCGCCGGTGGAGGCAACCTGAATCGGGAGCAGTTGGGGGTTCTGTGTCTTTAAGGATACTTGGCACACAGCTAGGAGGAGCCAGTGATACCGGGGATCGAACAGGGAAGCTTCTGACTCCCAAATAGCCATTGTACCTCCTGAGCCACTGCCACTCTTGTATCTATCTACAGTATGTCCATCCCCTCAAGAGTAAACCAGTCACTGTTCATGCCACTACGTGCATGATATCACTATACAGAAACACCCTCGGGCAGCATGTCTTCACAACCACAAAATGCCTGTGGATATGAAAGTGAAACTTTCATGTCCACATATATCCTTCTGTTCTTGTGGAGCACTATAGATGAAGTATTTACTGTATCAAGGTCACTATTTCCATTTGGCCAAAGGAGACATTGACCGTCACCACACTAGGACCAAAACACAAGCAGCCGTTCTGTCAATGCTAGTACAATGCGACTGAACACCGCATTGTGATTTGTGTGGGTTTGTTCACAAACTACCCACATGGCATGGTGACTTACTATCCATAGCTAAGAAAAGAAACACCTTAAATATGCCTTTTCTTACCATGAACAATGATTCCTTCATCCACCAAGACTTGCCACATTCCAACAGCCTGGCTCCTCTGGAAGCCTTCGTTTAGCTTCATTAGCCAATCAACAAGTTCCTTCCCTGAGCAACACTGTCTTTAAAGGGGAGAGGGAGAGTACATTTACAATCAACATTACGTTCATGGTTCAATATGGACAAAGACACAGCACTAGTGTAGGTACAGTACCTGTATGTTTTGAGGTGATACTTTCTGTCTCGGATCAGACCGCGGTTTCGTTCCATCAAGGCACTGTACACCGCCCTTGCAGCCTTCAGAATACGTTCTGACAGAAACTGTTATAGGAGAAAGAGAAGCAAACATTGCAACAAAGACTATATCATAAATGCATAGACTGCAATGGCCCTTATTTGCAGACCTTTTTTTTACTACTGCATGTTGTGGAAATGAAGGGAGCTTAACATGAGTGGATACAGTATGTAACAGATGGTCTTGTTTACTGAGAGAAACAGTGTCGGTGGCAGACAGAAGTTAGTATAAGAAAGAAACGGGTTCATAGTGTGTGTGAGAGAGTGCTCGTGTTTCTTTGCATTTCCCCTCAGAGGGAAACGCACTGTGGCATCGTGTGATGCCACATACGTCTACCGTGTGAGTGGAGAGTTTTGTGGGGGTTGGAGTGTACTGTGACGTGTGTGGGAGGCAGGATGGTGAGAAAGGGTTATTTAGAACGTCTGTGCTAAACTCCCACTCTTTAGCTGCACTCCCGTCCTCCACAATGCAGTAACTGGCTGGTACAAGTTGGCGACGACGATTTTCTTTTCAGAATATTTTCACTAGATTGCTTCTGAACTCATCTTGGTATTCCTTTGCGGCCTAGCCTGCCCTCTCGCACGTCTCACCCGGACACCCCACACCCTGCTTGGAAACCCAAAAAGGGTGTGGAGAACAACACAAGTGGAATGTACGAATCTGTATCAGCTACTGATCCAGGAACAATATTTATATAATACAACAGAGAACATGCCGAATGTGTTGCTGAGCAGCCACTATCCTACTTCCTGCCTTTTAGCGTGGAATCCCTTTTGTAAGCGATAAAACTGTTGACAAAACTACAACACATCAATATTTAATTAATTGACCACATGAACCCCAGCAATGTTTCGCCGTGTGAGCTTGTCGACTGGCTATTTTCAACTAAGGGATTTGGCGTAGAAGGACAAAAGGAAGGGGCCTAGTATAGACACCCGGGGGTCTATAGACCCCTGGGGGTCTATACTAATTAAACCCAATATACGTCATTGACTGGAGTGGTCAATGACGTATGTTGGGTTTAAGTGGTTAATTAATGATTGACTGTGGTAGACCTCATGTTTCTATCTCTCCCTCTTTCTTTGCCTTTACTTATTTCTCTTCCTCACAATCTTGTGATTTACAAGGGACTCCGACAGTGTCCTGTTTGTTCTTTGCTGTCCCCCTCTCAGCAGTGTTATTAGTCAAAGCGATGGTCTCAACGATGCACAGCTCTGGTTCCCTGCTGTTCTCAGAGTGGGGAAAAGCGGCAGTGGCAGAAACTCCCTGAAGCTTTCCCTCCATAAGCAGCATGTCTTATGAGTCAGTCTGTCATGATGAAGATATTGGCTGGTGAAGCTAACCTATGACTCGTCTGCTGACCCTCAGCAACCTGGGAGTCTCACACAGTCTGACCCAGGCAATAAACTATGTGCGCTTTCACTCAAGCTGGGAGCAAATGAAACAGGACACAAGCATGCATGATCAAAGGTCACAGAGCTACTGATTATAATCTATAAAGTGTCCAGACCTATCTAGAACAGTACACCCTTCAACCTATCGCACGCACACATGAACGCAGACACGCACAGTTATAGTTATTCTTATTGCTATTCCACCAGCCTGTTCCCAAGACCTGACATATACAGATTACATCTGAACTGTGAATGTCCCCAGACACCAACTGTGCCTCATGAGAGTTATGTTGTGCCCTGCTGCCTCCCTTCCCATTCTCAGGGGATGGGGCAGACTCCCAGAGGGGGTCACCAGTATTCCCAGGGGCCTGTTTCCCCCCCCGTAGCCCCCTCAACCTCCATTCTCAGGCATGTCGGCGCTAAACCTGAAATATGGAGCTCAACATGCATCAATCTTCAACAGCTGATGCTACTGCTGGGAGGACGCAAAGTTCTGCATCCTGACCCAGTCTTTATTACAAACTACATACATATTTTTTTTGGAACAAAATGCCTCAAATTATGAATGCAGTGTCTGATTGCCGTGAAATACCTAAGAATAAATGGCACCCTTTTCACATTGGCCTATTATAGCGCCACCAGGAGGTCAGAATAACGTACCTGACCTGGCGTAGACCTGTGCTCCGAGGAGCACTTTCTCTAGTTTAAATATAATTCACATTGGGACAAGAACTTACCATTAAAATGTAAAACTATGCCTACAACACAGCAGAGATGTAACTCAAAAGCTCTATTCTGTGATTCCCTTGTCTACTTTTCACCACCTGTGGTATACTACTGTACTGTAGATTGTTCATTGTCTGTATGTGGGCCACCTAATCTACAGACTATAGTCCATGTGTTGAGCAGCTAGGCTAATTGTTCTGAGTCAGGTTACAAAGTAAACAGTACGTTCGCACAGGTGTGCCAGTCAATGACACAGAGTACAATACACACTGACTTAGACTGAGCCAATCGTGACCCATATTCACGATATATGAGTGTACTTCCGTAGTTGTGTCCTCCTAGTCAGATTTGTTGAACTTGACTTTATTTCGCTCTCGCAAACTCTATGTTCTAGTCCGTATTTGATGTTTGTGTGGTTTGCTTACAGGACATGTAAATGTGGGGTGGAATTATGATGAATACAGTTCTCCGTTATACAGTTTGGGGGTGATGTTTCCTTTGTGGGGGAAGCTGTCACTCTCTCCCTCTCTGTCTCTCACTCGCTTGTCATTCAGCGACCTCGGTGGGCTCCGCTTTGTGGCGTGAGAAAAGACTACAAAGGTGGGTTGACTCCCCCCTCTTTCTGTTTCCGTCCTTTGGGTTGACTCCCCCTCTCTCTGTTTCCGTCCTTACACTACACTACTCTGTGAAATATAGAGTTCATTTAACGCTGAGAGTGTAAAAATAGACCCGAGCTAAATGAACACTGGATTGTTTTGACTGTGTATCATTCAATATGGAAGGAGAGCGAATTTTACCTTTGAGAAAGTTGTTTATGCAACACTAACTTTGAGATCTCTCATGTAGTTAGGTCAGGTCAGGTGGCTACTTGATTATTACACGGCTTCTTTGAATTCTCAATACTGATTGGTTAATCATGCCATTCTGTGGTCAGTTATTTCTCAGTAAAAGACACCTTGCTCAACTACAAACCCTTCACTATCAGCTCATTCACAACACCTGTTGCAACTGCAGAATCTATTAGTGGAAGCCATTAAATCCATCCAAATGCCATTTTGCGTTTTCTTCAAAACACACTTTTACCTACTACTGTACAGATTTAGTCCAAAAGTCACACACATTGGTATGATCTCTGGAGTCATGTGATCAAGATGAGTCAGTCAGATTTTTCATAATTTCATTCCCATTGGCTATGATTGATTTCCAAAGTTTGCGGGCCCTGCCCCTGGGTAGCCCACCCGACCTGGCATAGATCTTTGCTCCAAGGAGCACGCTTTTCCAGTTTTCTTTGCACTAGACGAGGTGCAAAACACACTAACTGCAGTCCTTAACCTCCAAAGTAAACTGCAAATAAAACGCACTCAGCTTTGAAATCTCTATATGAAAACGGGTCACTTCTCCAGGACAAGCACGCTTGTGACGCAAAATAGAAATCTCATATCAAGTAGTACAGTTCAACAGCTTATCAGCCCTGCCTGTTATCAAATATGATCACAACTCTCATGTTTCATGTTTGCTTTGTACGTTAACACCGAACTGTGTTTCATTTGTCGGCAGTGCAACAGGAGCTCCATGGGCTGAAGTTATTAAAATTCATCCATCTCATGGAACGCTGTCAGGATGCAAGATTAGAAACTGCTACTGTGGGTGTCTCCGGCCAACTCTTGCTAAGCAACCAAACAAAGCACAGAGATTTTTGAATAAAGCAAGACCCTATGAAGACCTGCCTCCTGCAGTCTCTCTTTCTCCCATTAAAGTTCTCCTTTTCCAAACACGAAAGTACACACAAAAAACCTCTACAAAAACCTTTAGAAATTAAGAGCATCCCTCTCTGCTGACTAGAACATTTACATAATGTTCTATGCCTCTGGGTATTGAGGAAATAGGAGATAGAGCTGAATCTTTCTTTAAAGAGATAAAATATATTTAAAAATACATTATTAATGCTGCTCTCCCTCTGTGCCACTTTCTCTCTCTCTCTTTCTCAGTGTCTGTCTCTCTCTCGTTCTCTCTCTCTCTCTCTCTCTCTCTCTCTCCCTCTCTCCTTCTCTCTCTCCTCCTGTCTGCCTCTTTTGATGGTCTGGGGGAGTCTGCAAAACCCTGTCAGAGATCTCGCTTTCCATATCAAACCCTGTTATCAGAGTCTTAAAAGTTCTTTCCTCTGCGGGTCATTCAAGGAGCTGAGATAAAGGAGTATGAGAGGGCTGGGCTGGGTTGAGTGAGGAAGGGTCAGGGTCAATTAGGTGTAGACCCTGGAGTGCCCTTTAGACTGCTTGACTGCCTGCTCTGCCAGGAATGTGTTTTTTGAGTGGTGCTAGCCACTCCAAGGAGTGACTTTGTCCTGGTGTGTGTCTGTGTGTCTGTGTGTCCGTCCGTCCGTCCGTCCGTATGAGCCTCTCTGTATGTTTGAGCACAGCCTCAACAGCTGCGGCTGATTGCAACACAAAGATGCAACCAGTTACACTAATTATACACACACACACACACACACTCACACACACACACTTTTGAGTACAAATACTTAACATGAGTAAAAATACTTAAAATGAGTAAAAATACTTAAATATTAGTAAAGATACTTTAAAGTTCCTAAACTGAGTAAAAATACTTAAACTCAGTAAAAATACTTACAATGAGTAAAAATACTTAAAAGATGTTAAAATGAGTAAAAACACGTAAAAATCAGTAAAACATTTTAAAGTACTTAAAATGAGTAAAAATACTTTGAAGTCATCAAAGTCTGTAAAAAGTAACTAACGAAATGAACTCATGAAAGGCACCACTCTCTTCACATTGGGTGTGATTTTTTTTACTTGGCTTGAGTAGTACTGGTGGCTATTATGACAACAGAAGAACAAGTTCAGCAGTTTGAGAGGATGCAAGCGCTGCACGGTGAATGGTCAGCAGACACCACACTGCCATGGGACAGAGAGAACTAGGCTCAAACTGCATGTACCTGAACCCTAGCGTCCCTATTCTGGGCATGTCAAAACAGGCGAAATAGGCAAAATGGGCAAACATTCTGCGAAAATAGCAGATCTACAAGCTTGTGGGCTTTTAGATTGGCTATTTTCACTGTTTGATGTGTAGACAAGTAAATAGGGGTTTAAAGTCATACTGCTCAACATAAATTGTAATAGTCTACTCTCGTAGCTCCGTTGCCATTACAGCTTTTGTCTATAAGTGCCGCTCAAAAAGGAATGCTGCAGGCCAGGGTCCTAGCGCCCGAGGATATCATGGAGTTATTAAAGTTATTTATTAATGTTAAAATATATAAATAAATTTTTGGTACATTTCTGGTGCCTTTGTCATCTACATTTTGTTTAAAAGTGTTTAGAGAAGTTGTCAAAATACACGATTATGTGGAATGGTTATTGTGAAATATATACCAATGAAAAAGTGTGTGTGTGTGTGTGTGTGTGTGTGTGTGTGTGTGTGTGTGTGTGTGTGTGTGTGTGTGTGTGTGTGTGTGTGTGTGTGTGTGTGTGTGTGTGTGTGTGTGTGTGTGTGTGTGTGTGTGTGTGTGTGTGTGTTACATACATACACTGTGTATATTCATTATTTTATCAAAATAAGAGACACGTTGTGAGCTTGTAGATCGGCTATTTTTGCCGAAGAGATTTGGTGTACAGTAGCCAACTCAGGTCCAGTTGACTAGTCTAGATTGGTTTAAGTGGTTATGGAGGTAAACGGGACACGTGTTTTTTATGTGCATTTCAGTTCATTGTTGATGGTTATCATCATAGTCTAATTGACAGAGAACATTCCCCTTACTATGGAGTATGGATGGACCCTCCCCCCTGTTACTACAATTCCCTTGATGCATTTCACAGGCAAGCATTGGACTGGCACGCCCCATACAGTCTAATTGTTGCCTTATTAATGATTAATGAACCTGATTAATATTTTGTGAAATCAGGATAGTTGTTTTTAGGACAATGTCACAGCCACTGAGGTTATCGGCTAAAAAACAGAAGCAAGAAAGGGTTAGTTTTCACATTCACTGATTTTACTCCAATCAATGACGTCACTGGAGTAGACATTTCAGAGACACCCAGAATATTTCTCAGTTTGATAGCGACAGCTTCCCTTTAAGCAATCAAGCCCTATTTTATACTTAAGTCCTAAGCCTGTGTCGACAACAGTGGTGAAATTAGCCGACTTATGCGTTGTGAGCATGTTATCTTTTGCTATTTCTGAATGTTTTAGGCAAATTTTTACTTTAATGACGAGCCCAAAATATCTTTCTAGAATATCTTGATACAAACGTCATCATGATGCTGATGCAAATGATGTAATGCAACTTCAGATGTGTGTAAAATGGCATGGAGTTCACAATGTCCCATGACTGAAGGTCATTACACACCAGGAGCGATGCTCAGGTTACATTTGTTCACTCTCAGGATTTGCCTGTGTAGGTTCCCGCTATCAAGAAGCGAGTCCATAAAAACATGTCTCCACCGCTGTTTTTAGATTTTTTTGTTTTGTTTTCGTAAGTTTGTATCACTGATTGGGCCTTAAAGTGATACAAAATAATTGACATCCCTCGTCTAACATTGTGTATCTCAGCAGACTGACCACCAGAAGCGAAAACAACACTATGACATAAGAACATTAGCAAGCTGTGGGAAGGTCATGTACCACTGTACGGGTCAGTAGTTTGTGCAGCTCACAATGTCCATGTTACACATACACACCTGCTTCATGGTGTTCTTTGAATCCAGGGTCTCTGGCAGGGGGGTCTAAAGAGAGAAAACAAAGTCTGATAAATCATCAAGGCTTTTATAATGAAATTAGCCATATAACTTGCTTTGCTCAACAGAACTGGCCGGACTGGTTGTTCAGTACAATCTCACGGGAAGAGAGATAGTGTTTGCCTCTGTGTAGCAGATACAGTATGTCCAAGCTGGAATATCCAGATAGAGATATACATTGTTTGTTTTTCACTTCAAGTCTGTTTTTCTTTCGTCTTATCCTTGCCTGTACTATTTACTTGGATGTCAGTCTGTGTAATGCAGTGGAATAACACATGAAGTACATACTGCTGCCACTGCCATGCACTTTGATGTGGGAAGGGGTTGCTTTAAATATTCAGGCTCTCCTTTATAACAAATGTCTTTGGAGTGTGCTACAGCAGTGGTTCTCTTTTGACCTATAGTCTGGACCACTACCTCCCCATAACAAAATGCATATATGTAGTATACTGTATAAGAATGCATATCACATCATTTCTATTTTATTGTTTTATTAATATTTAACATTAATGAACTGAAAGTGCTTAACTTATACTTAGTTGTGCGCACTGGTGTTGCACACTGAAAATAGCTGAACTACGAGCACACTATTTTCGGTGCACGACATCGCGCGCAACCACGCTGGGCAAGACCTTGGCGGAAGTACTGCCCAAGGAAATGTCGTTGACGCTTTACAAATCTGTTTATATTCTCCACGAATGAAACGAGTGTTATGATTGGTCGAAAAATATCGTTTCCGGGGGGGAAATGGAAGTCCCGCCCCTACAGACTCGTGACCAGGCTTTTCTCTTCGCAGATGAGTAAGGCTGGGAAGACATAACAGTAATTTTTTCAGTATTTTAAGTAAAATGTGATGGACTGAAATATTTAAACATTATTTAAATATATGTTTGATACATTTAACAAAGGTTCAATATATTTAAACATTTTTAAAGATTTTCCCATGGACCACCTGTAAGTAGTATGCCATGGACCACTAGTGGTCCATCGACCACTAGTTGAGAAACGGTGTGCTACAGCACTGAGTATCACAGGTCCGACTCTGATATAGTTTGGCCCCATTTGGACTTCCTCTTTTTGCTGTCTATTTATCTTCAACTCTTTTATGACTACCGTCCCTGTTTTCCCAAGTTGACTATGGTGTCAGAAAAGGTGCAGAAATCTTCTGCTAGAAGATTGCTTTTTCCTGCACCAGAGCAGATCTGGTTAATGCGAGGGCCGTTTGTGTTTTGCTTGGAGCCCCCAGAGACTAAAGCAGTGTATTTTCACTGTGCCAGTGTGCTGTTGCAAGCTCAGGTGACGAGGACAAAGAATTTATGGCACGTGATGTTAGTATCTGTTGTGTGGTAAATGTGTGTCTCTGTGGTATGTTTGTTTATGATGTATTGTACAGGTATTGTTTGAAGAGAATAAAAGGAAGGCTTAATCATGCAAAAGAATCACACAAAATGGCTGACATTTCTAACTAGCTGGCTGTCATTATTGGAGAATTGTTATCGCCTACTCGATACTTATATATACGTATTCAATTAATATGTACACATTGTTTCTTTTTTCTATCCCAGCATTCTTTGTTCACAGCATGGATCCCCACCCAGCCCTTTCTGTTGACAGAGTAAATTCAGTATGCTTGGTCTATTGTGCAGCTAGTCATGTCACATGATCTTAACCTGAGTGGTACACTGCCCTTGTTTTTAACTTTAGCTCCAGTAATAAATAGAAAATACTCCTTCAGCACCCATTGCAAGTATGCCTCATCTGTCTTGTAGAATCATCTTACAGAATTGAAAGCCTGAAATTAAAATTGAATCTGTTTTGTTGTTTTATACTTCAGTTCAGACAGAGACCAGTGAGACAAAGGTGGCTAAAAATGTGATGTGTAGAAGGGTCAGTCTAATGTGGCATAATTAGGATGATGTGTGCCCCATTGAGTGGAGAAACAAAACAATGTAGACAGGCAGTCATTATGAGGACCATATGTGAATGTGAGGCATTTAGTTCTGCTTTATCTCCATGTCTCAGCACCTCACCACTGGTATGAGGACAGAGAGAAAGTGCCATGGCATCCCCTAATGACTGTAAAATGACCCATAGCTTTCTCCTTGTTGTTGGTATCTGAATGCATGTGTTCAGAGCAGCCAGATCCTCAGTGTGGAGCCGCTTTAATTGTCAATCTTGCATGCCAATGAGTAACAGATACATTGGAGACCAGAGACATTTTTTAGGAAGAATGGATCTTTGCAAGTGAGCCTTTCTCACACAAAAAAAATAAAAAGGAGGATAATTGCAACATGTTTTTTTTAAGCAGATCTCTTTATCTCATTGCCTTACCATAATTATAAAAAGCATATTTCCCCAGGCATGGCAAAGATGATCCTGTGTGCTACGTAGATTAAGATGTCATATGTAATGTATCTTCCAGGATTATTATTCTGACCTGCATCTGGTAACTGGGAGCGTTGCTGGCCTATTCTCATTGAAAGCTGTGCCATTTAATAATTTTGTGCAAAACATTACGTTCACTTTGTTTTGATAATACAGTGATAGTAAACATTTTATAGTGTACTTTCTAAATGATTCAGGTAGGAATGGGAGATAACACAGTCCTGTCACAGTTGCTAAGACATGCTGTTTATTACTGCTAAAGAACGGTTTATTGTTTAATGATACTTTAGATATCATAAAAGTTGACATTGACTTTTTTTGTTTTTATTACAACAGTTTTTGTTACAACAGTTTCGTTTTTATAGAGATTTAACATAGCGCTTTAGACTACCATACTGTATGTCCACATTTAACAGATTTACAGTAAATATTTTTGGTTAGTGGCTTGACCTATATTGAATAATAGATGCTATAAATCTAACTAAATTTAGACGATAGATTTCCATTCTGTGTCTTCCGGTGACCTGGAAACAAAAGACTCCCCTTTGTACATTCTGAACTGTGTGTAAACTGAGTTGGGGGGGGAATGAAGGTGAACAATAAACAATGCACTATTTATAACTTTGGTTTGATACAAACTTTGGTTGCACTTTGCTACCTTCCTGTGCACCCACACCCAAATGGTTAGACAATAGTGAAACTTTTCTTGGCATTCTTGAGATGTTTTGGGGATGTTAGTTGTGTCATATTGAAAATCATTTGTTTAATAGCCCCCTCCCCATGTCCTATTGACACACACTGTATATTCTCTGACTAGGTCCTTGCACTGCTCCTACAACTGACGTTCATTTACCAGTTTCAGTTAAAGGCTGCAGCACAATATAGATGCTATCTCCCCAGATCTTGTGCTGAAGGGTGGCTGATATGTTCAGAACAACCATGGCGGGTTTTAAAGATTTCTAAGCCCTTATTCAAGACTAGAAAATGCAACCACCCCAAAAAGTTATAGATAATGTCCTGTTTTTTTATATTCTGACTCACCCATCGTTTTGCCATTTACATTGTTTCTGCTGTAAATCCAAGAATATGAACGAGGTCAATGTAGAGATACCTTATTTTTTTTTCTTTTTAAATGACTTAGGCCTTCAATAATTCCACATTAAGGGGGCAATGATGTTAGAGGATGACAGGCACCATCTTCATCAAAATGATCAACATCACCATGAATCAGGATTATAGGCTACAGTCTACAGCTGTCTAATTAGCTTGTCTATAAATAGTAGATACAACATTCTAGTGATTCTACAACGGGTTTATAACTGTAGTAATCGTGCGTACCCAGCTGATGCCTCGTATAGATGGAGTCTCCACGGAACAGCGGTCCGGGAAAACTTGGTAGATATGATGACTCCGAAACAGATGCATCTTCTATTGGATCAGAACGAATAACTTTCCCAGGTATAGTATATAGATGATGATCCACAGACGAAGTCAGCGCGTCCAAACACTGTTACTAGAACGTCGCATACCGATAGTGAAACGTTCACATTTCCCTTGCACTTCATAGACTACATGACGTCCGCACAGTTTAATCGGGATCCCCTCCTGGAGGAATATTTTGCGTCTCTTCTTCTCCATACAAAACCATAACCTGTTGTTAATGTTACCTCCTCGCACAACGTTGCTTGTGTGAGGACGATCTGCCGGCGTGAACTTCAGCCATGCCTCTCTCAGCACAGGCGCACATTGTTGTTGAAGTGCGTGTTGAGCGCACCTCTTCACCTCGGCTTTTTTTGGCAAGAGAAACTCCAGTCATTAAAAGCGGCTTCCTCAGATCATTTGACTGGTCAGTTAAATGGGTCTAATTCTCAGTGGTGTAAAGTAACTATAGTACATTTACTCAAGTACTGGACTTAAGTGTACATTTTGAGGTACTTTTGTTTTACTTTACTGGAGTTTTTCCAATTTTCCCACAATTATTTGAAAACTTTAGTTACCAGTTACTTTGTAGTTTATTGTTACAAAACATTTACCACTTCAGCCCTATTTAAACTTTGGCTATATTTGAAAATAGCTGATCTACACAGGTGTTGTAAGTTAAGTTGTAAATCTGCTATTTTCAAAAGATTTTAATACATTTCAGTCAGACAACTTGTTAAACATGGACACTTTGCATAATGAGTACTTTTACTTTTAGTACTTTAAGTATATTATGATGCCAATACTTTTGTACTAGACTTGAGTAAATTGTGATTACCGGACTTTTGCATTGCAGTATTGATGTTTTTACTTAAATAAGAATTTAGTACCCTGAGATTTCTCAAAGTACTTTTTCTACCCCTGCTCATTCTGGTTGACTAACATTGATGTCATGCGTGGCCTACATGGTTTAAAAAATAAGAGTGTTTTGGAAATCAAAAATGATAACGAAAAATTGCACATAGGCTTATTTTACTAGCTACACCTCATGCAAGCTATTTTGATCTTCTGTAGAATAAATAGGCCTAATGACGATTAACCACGTTCAACCTGGTGTTCCTATTTTGGACATGTCATAGATGGGACATATGTAGCTTGCATAGAGTGAGCTTGCAGATTAGCTATTTTTGTGCAGCACCATCATGTGATCAAGTATATGTTGGCCAACGAATAAAGTGTCAACTTAAAGAGATATATTCCCGGCAAATATTATATTTTCAGTAGTTCAGTGCAGTCCAGTTGTGTGTGTGTGAGAGAGAGAGAGAGAGAGAGAGAGAGAGAGAGAGAGAGAGAGAGGGAGAGGGAGAGAGAGAGAGAGAGAGAGAGAGAGAGAGAGAGAGAGAGAGAGAGAGAGAGAGAGAGAGAGAGAGAGAGAGAGAGAGAGAGAGAGAGAGAGAGAGAGAGAGAGAGAGAGAGAGATTATGCCTGCATGTGTACACATTTGACCATGTGCACATGCATGCACACTTATCAGGTAGCACAGCTGTCTGACTGCCCTGCAACGTAGACACATGGGCACACAGATAAACTGTTCCAAGGACAGTCAACAGCCAAGGCATGATGGCCACGGAACAGGCACTTGACTGGAGTCGCCCATCACTCAACCGCTGATCACTTTAATTTGATTCAAAAGGTCACAAATGTTCAGTTCAATGGCATCTGTTTACCTGTTACACTGGTGTAAAACCTGAGTTTACCTACTGCACACACTAGTCTTTTTTTCCCCCAGCGCCCGTAAACCAAAATGCAGTGTATATATCATGATGCTGAATGGTATTGTGACATCCAGGTAATGTGTGTGATGGTTCATCTTATTGTTGTGGACTTTCTTTCATTGACTCTAGGATTTATAAACAGATGACTTACTTCCTCCATCCCTGCTGTCACCCGCCTGGCTGAGAGGAATGGTCTTAATAAGGTTTCCATAGCGTCAGCAGTGTCTGTAGAACATGGAGAATGTTAAAACATGATTAGGTTTTGATGTATATTTTATAGTCTAAGAGCGGCTATACTTAGTTTTCCTGGAAGAGGTTTAAGGAGAAGGGTCCAGTCAAGGTTTTTGTCGTCTGAGCGTAGTTTTATTCAGACCGACCTGGCGGTTGCCTGGTGGCCGGATCAGCAACGCGCCCATTCACATGAAAAGCAACATCATTTATACACAGCTTACAACCTGACCAGTTTCTTTCTTCGTGTGTCATTAATTGCCATGCAGGTAGACTCGCGAGCCAGATTGTTGCCTCCCACAATTTTCAAATGCTGCCGTCATACATAGCATTGGGAGATAGTGGAATAGTTGTCTGGCTACGCGAGACTAGCATGCAGGTGATCTTAACATTGCTTATACATCACAAGGTAAAGATTTCCAGACGTGAGGGAAGAACAGCCCATTTGACTTGGTTTCCCTCCAGCAGCATCTGTGTCCTGCAGGCTGGACATGTTATGTAAGACCTGCTTAGATCCCAGCTATTGTTCCAGCAGTGGGCTGCCCTTCCTGTACAGACCTCAACAAAGTGGAACTGCCATGTCTTTCCACATGAAGTACATTGGCAAGTATAATTGTGCTGTCCTGTTTTTTTACAAGCAAATGTGCATATTCCTGTTTTTCAGCTCTATGTTGAAAAGACTTTGGTGTGCTGCACAGTATTCTGTAAGTCCCTCACACATCTGTTTCATCAACAAAACTCATCCCTCACCTTTTCCTGTTATTTCCATCTTAGATGTGACCATTATACCCCTGGAACTGTATCCTTGTAGTGAGAGTTATGTGTACACATGATAGAGCAGTGGTCATCAAACTTTTTTTGCATCAGTACCCCCTTTCCCTGATTTTTGAATCCAAACGCCCCCTTTAACCAACTACAACATTATGCTTAGAAAACTACCAGACAAAACCATTCTAGCATAATTATGCTATGAATGAATTCAATTAGGGCCTCCTGAACAGATTTATTTGAAGCTGTGGCCACAGCATTTCAGAAAGTCCAATTTTGATCAATCAATATGTTCAAAATAAAATAATATAATAAATAAAACAGCATAACGGCAATTAAGTATTGCTTTGTATTCAGTAACAGCTGTGCTAGTTACATTTTGTTTAACACTTTACAGATCAGCACTTTCTACTTTCTTGCGCTTTCTCTGTAGTAACAGCCACACCCCCCTAGGGGTACATGTACAAACACTTAAGGGCCACCAAACCCAGTTCAGCTGCCTATGAGTATGTTGCCTCCCAAGTCCCAAATAGCAGCCGAGGCATACTCACAAATCAAGAAATATCCACCATTACTAGAAATAACAACTGCTTACCCAGTTGGACTTCCTTTGGGGTACAGATGGTGTATTGTTTGCCTTGCTGCGTCTGCAGAGGCTTAAAATGCCCCCAAACAAACAAATAAAGAAACAAAAATACAATCTCAAGAAACGGTACAGTAGCTTCACGAAACACCAACCAATGCTCGCTGGCTCTGGTTAGTCTTGTATGGCTCTCTGTCTTTTATGAATGCCTCCCGGGGCGCTGTACTGTTTGTCAATTTAAGAATGTTCATGGTGGAGAAATGCAGTTTTCCTTCTTATGACCCGACTCACCCGAGAGAATGTAAACATGTACCGTAGGTTGATAAAGAAGAGCACATAGCTGAGATTTATGTGATAGGATCTCGTGACTGTCATTGTGTTCAGTGCAAAGAAGTGTGTTTAGTTTAGATTATTAGTTTTATTTGTGTCAGGAACAATGTGCAAAATACATAAATCTCAAGCAAAGAGAAAAAATGTTTTGTTGCATTCTATTCATTCACTCATACACACACACACACACACACACACACACACACACACACACGACACACACACACACACACACACACACACACACACACACACACACACACACACACACACACACACACACACACACACACACACACACACACACACACACACACACACACACACACACACACAATATGGTACTATATACAAGAGCCATGGAGAACAATCAGGCTTTAGGGTAACTGTAATTATAATACTGGGCTCCAAAGTTTATGAGACTGTCAAGTTACACTGGATGGAACCTAGTTAATATTATCCTCAGAATGTGAAAAGAAGTCTGAAGTCAGAGTAAATAATAAATACATAAATAAATACTAATAATTGCTTTTTGGCTGAGAGAACTGGGGCAAAAGCTTATTAACACATTGATTCTAAAACCAGGGATGGCTTGATGTTAGATTACCTTGGTTTAAGTTGGAGGCAGCTGCAATCATCAAAAATATGGATTACACTGATGAAATATTATAATTCAGCATCACTGATGACATTCTGAACTTGTTTCAAGCACTGTTTAATGCACATGGATCTCCACAAGGCTATCTTGCATTTTGAAAACAAATGCTGCCCTCTAGTGAGTATACATACAAAAATACTCAATGTTACTTTTCAATAAATCCTTTGCATCCATTAGGGAACATGAGAAGTTAAACTACATGGAGATTTTGAAAGTCATTAGAGGCACAAATGGAAGGGATTTGTGTGTGTGTGTGTGTGTGTGTGTGTGTGTGTGTGTGTGTGCGTGCGTGCGTGTGTGTGTGCGTGTGTGCGTGCGTGCGTGCGTGCGTGCGTGCGTGCGTGCGTGCGTGCGTGCGTGCGTGTGGTGTGCGCGTGTGTTTTAAGCTTCACAGAGAACACATGGTTGGGTAGGTACAACAAATAAAAGTAGCCGCATTACTTATTGTCATTATAGTGGATTACTGCTACAACACGCCACGGTTCCTATGTCTATTTTTGACGTGTGTGCGTGTGCGTGTGCGTGCGTGCGTGCATGCGTTCAATTCTTCAGGGAATGGGAGTGGGATTTCCTGCATCACGCCCATGGAATGGGTTCTTTTTTTGCCAGCTATCTTTGTTTTGTCTGTCCACTGACTGGTCCATTACTCCAATACTCTTAAAAAACATAACACACAGCCATCCACACATATCTATGTACAGTAAATACAAATATTCACACACACACACACACACACACACGCACACACACACACACACACACACACACACACACACACACACACACACACACACACACACACACACACACACACACACACACACACACACACACACACACACACAATGACAAACATCTTCCTTCCTAATGTCTGGAGTGGAGGGGAAAGTGGAGCCAGAAAGGATGACAGATATTTGATTCATATGACCCGACCGGTCACTGGGGAAAGGGAGACCGGTGTTGAAATACAAACAGTGTATAAAAAGAGGAATAAAGAGGCAGACAGTAATAAATCCTCAGTCCTTTTTTTGTCATATCACCTTTACAGCAGACAGCCTGCCCACATGGGCATGACATGTGCCATTAGTTAGCTAGCATACCCTCCTCATATATTCAAAAGGGATAAAAACATAGTATTAACCACTTAACCACATCTGATATTAAAAAATATCAGATGTACAAGCTCACACTAGCTACTTTAAAAAAAAAAAGTGATACGCTATTATTTAGCCACATTATTGCAACAATATTCTAAAATATCGTAGGCTACAATATTAAAATATGGTTGTATCCATCAGGCATTGGCTTTCCATTTTCCTCTACAAAATAGATTTTTTTTTACAGCAATCAATACTATGGACAGATGACAAGTATTCAGTAGATTTTACACTATTGACCTCATTAGTAGAGTACTGGAATACAATATAAAACTCCTCTTACTTGAGACCTCCTCTGCCATACTTGAAATATATTCCACTCCTGAGGCTTCTCTGTCTTCTCTTTTAGCCTCTCCTCCTATCCTGTGTATTATTATGTGCCAGATGATGACTGACTCACTGTGTACGAGTTCTAGTGTTTTTAGACACAGCTTCCTGAATCTCTCCAATTGGTGAGATGAGTTGATGAGAGTGCCCTGGGGCAAGGGGTGGGTGAGACAGTGAAATGGTGTGTGCACGCGTATACGAGTGCGCGTATGTCTGTGTGTGTGTGTGTGTGTGTGTGTGTGTGTGTGTGTGTGTGTGTGTTGTGTTGTGTAAGTAATAGAAAGGATGATGACAGAATTAATGTGTAAGTCAGTGAGAGGCTATTTAAATGGGGAATAAAAATTGCTCGCCGCTACACTGTAACTTCTCTAAGATTATGTGGTATCTCGTCAGGATATGAGTTTCCTCTGTCACATCCGTGTTAACATCAAAGCAACCACACAAGAAACCTTGCCAATGATTCTTTGATTGCAGATATACTGTACCCACAGATGTCTGCAACTATTTGCAACTTGTGTTGTATCTCACGTTACGGGAAAGGTTTTGTTATGTTTTGTTTTATCATTGATGTGAATATTGATGTGAAAATGAAATTGTACTTGGATTGTCACTGCAAATGAGGTCAACCTCAATGTATTTAAAATCACATGATTTCTTATTTAAAACGGTTCCTTTGAAATAAATACATAAAAATGGACATTGGACAGCCAGTGGCCATGACCCATGACTATTTCACACAGCAACATGAATGTATAGCCTATGATGCACATGTCCCATGTCTTTGCTGCTATGGTTCTAATAGAGGTCTAGAATTGCAAACTCTCTTGAGTCCACTAGAGGCGCTGTATGTGAGACTGAGGTTTCCTCTGCGCAAAGATGTTTCAAGTATTAGTGATAGTCAACTTCATGTTTAAAATTGCTAATAATTTCCCGATATTAATGAGCCCAAGGGTTTGTGTACACCATACCAACGTATTTACAGAACGGCAACAGTATAGACTTATAATAAGAACTAGGAAAAAGCCCGTATTAGGACACCACTGAATACGCTGAATACGTAAATGTAGAACAACAGAGCTATCCGCACAGCAACACAAACTCTTGCTAATTCCCCCGACGACTAAAATCTGATAAACACTTTATTTTACTGCTGTTTTTAAGCGATCGAAATAACGTCATCGCTGTTTCGTGATCATTTTTTCGTGTGCCTAGAAGCCATGCGTTTGTATTTTTCATAAAATACTCGTATTTGTAAGAGCTGTCAGACTGGTTCAGACGAGGGGGTTTTTGACGCTGGTATTTCCCCATCACCTCGGTCTAGGGATCCTAAAGGAATATTCTTACATAATGTGTTAAGCCGCTGATACAGACTGACACCATCCAGCACAACTTCCACAACATAGCCTACTTCTATTAAACGTTGATCTTTTTGGACAGCTATACAGACTATAGGTTATTCTTCTAGCATTTTGGAATGGGGACCAGCAAAACATACATCAGCATTGGATATGCTACCTTTGGTACGCTGGTTGGATTTTCGGCATTTTTGGTGTGGAATATTGTATATAAACAACCATGGACGGCGGCTATGGGAGGTTTGTCAGGTATGAAAACAGGCTTGTTTATACATACTATGTTATTAGAAATAATGTGCGATTCTAGAAATGTTGCAATTCATTATTCGTATTCGGTTTACATCTTAGCATTTAGCACATAGGCCACATTAAAATAAAGTTGTTTGTAAAAATAAATAAATTACGCCACACCTTATGGAATATTATTGTTTTTAATGATAATAACAATAACTAATCATTATTATTATGCATTATTTGACATTTTAGGTTTTAGGTCTTTAGGGGGTCACACTTGTGCATCACGTGATCATATTTATTTTATACAGTAAAGTTATACATTTATTTTATACAGTAAAGTTATCCAAATTTTAGAGCCTTTTAGTCTACCATACACAGTAAAATCCTCAGGGTCCATTTGATTACAATTGTACCATTACAATGAGGATTTTACTGTGTAGTGTAGTGTGTACACCATAGAGTTAAACACAGAGTAGTTGTTTGATGTAGAGAGTAGTGTTACAGTTCAAGGCCAACTAATAGCTGCCCTAATAGATCAGACACAATGTATATGGGATTTTTGTTTATCTGTATAAGTCTGTCATAATCATAATGTTCATCATAAGTATGTTGTTAGCCATGGATCAATGATAACATAAGGACTGGACAACAGATGGACACGATGAGCTAGTTAATAAATCTAGCAATTGAATCTTTTCTCTTTGTGATCAATGTCATTTCGTTTTTTGTCTCCTGACAGGAGTGCTGGCGCTCTGGGCTCTCGTCACACACATCATGTACTTACAGGTAGGGCAGCAACTGTTCATTATCATTTTCACTATTTTTTAAAATACATTGTCGATTTATTGTTTACAATCAATTAAATTGATTAGTTCAATAACTGTTGCACCCCTATTTTACAGGACTACTGGCGCACCTGGCTGAAGGGCCTCAAGTTCTTCATCGTTGTCGGAACACTCTTCTCTGGGTTGGCTGTAGCCGCACTTATCACCTTCCTCACTCTTGCCATCACAGAGAAGCAATGTAAATCTTCCTCTCCTGCTCATACAGTAGTTTCTAAAATTGTATGTGTAGTAGTCACACATAGGCATGGGACGATATGAAAATGTCATGTTATGATTACCCTGAGCAAAATAATTATGATTCGTGTTATCCCGATAATAGAATTGTTGTGTTATTTTACCACGGGTGACAGACAGATCTCAGTGACCGGATATCCTGCTGTCAACAAAGTGGACAGCACTGTTAGTGACAAAGCACGCAACTACACCATGAATACTTGAATACAGGTATCCTTTCTTTGTCTTAACCACTTAAACCCAAGCCCCCAGAACCCAGAGGTTGCATTGAAGCGCAGCCTGGGCCACTGTCACGAACGAGCGAAAACGGTTTTGACCAATGGGCTCGACTCACGAGCTTGACTCACGCTCGACGTGTTGTGAGCTTGTCGGTCTGCTATTTTCAGCGAAAGCTTTCCCTACAATGAGGATGCTGGGGTTCAAGTGGTTAAACAATCCGATTACCAACGATTTTGTTGTCTCTGCCAGGCAGGACAGCCAAAGGCCGGAGACAAATTCGCTCATGTCCGTCCGTGTGTGTCCGTCCGTCTGTCAGTAGGCCAAAAAATCAGCCTCTATAACGGATAAAAAAAGATCTAATCTTATATCCTCCCATCCCTATATTTTAATTGTATCAGTTTTATTGCATGCAGCCTTATAACAACAGGGCTTGAGACAAAGATGACTGCATTCTTAGATAATTCTTTCACTGATGAGGAACATGTTTTCATTCACAGAAATATTTCACTAAATAGCCTTTCTGTCCCACAGCTCCAACCGACCCCAGAAGCCTCTACCTGTCCGGTGTGTGGAGCTTTCTAACCCTCAAATGGGCCTTCCTCCTGGCCTTGTACTCTTACAGATACCGCCAAGAGTTTGCAGACATCAGCATCCTGAGTGATTTCTAAACACCATTGGTTTTCTACACAGGGTTATACTAAAGTTTTTGGGTGGCCAGCAGGAGCTGGTCAAAGAGCTTTTTAAAAAAAGGAAAAGTGGATATTGCTGGATAAAATGTCACATGACTTTTTATGCGTGCAGCTGAACTTGTTGGACTTGTAGAACAAGCCCTGTATTTGTCATGTAACCTGTTCTACTTCTAATCCCCCATCTTTATACCTGTCACAAGTCATATTCAACTTTGTAAAGCGCTGATTGGAAACTGCTTAGATTAGGATTGACCTCTATAGGTTGTGCTATAATAGCAATATCTTGTCAAGCCTTTTTGAGAACTTGCATACAAAACGTGGTTCAAATCTGAGCTACATATGATTTATAGTAAAATAATTGTTTTAATGCTCTCCATAATCTCATAGTCATACTATTTAAAGGGAAATTCCACCTAAACAAGACAGGTTCTAATAACTGCATGACTTCCCTTTCTCTGATTCTCTGATGTTGATGACATCATATTGACACTGTGACGTCATATTATATTGACCTCCTAATAGGCTTTCCAGTATTACATGAAAGTTTTAAAAAGTTAAATATTTCAACAAGAAATTTGGCGCTGTTAGCTTCAGTAGATTACGAGATTAGCCACATACAGACAGACAGACAGACCCTCTTCTAGGTGGCTCGACCCTCAGTGCTACGCCATAAAAAATAAAGTTATTCCTATGATCATGTATAGTTCATACTTATGGTAGGAAGGTTATCATAGAGAACGTTCTCGAAGCTTGCATTTGGAAAAGCAAAACTGACAACGCATCAATAACTTTATTGTTCCGCTGAGACTGAATATGCCCAGAGGACTGGAGAAGAGGGCCATTGTGGCCATGTTCAAGGCTAATTCATATCCGACTAATCACGTCACATTTTTCTGTTGAATATCAGGCATGTTCGTGGAGTGACATGTTTGTATGACTAAATATACATTAGGCTATAGAAAGACATCCTGGATCTGTGTCCAGTGTCCATATAGTCAGTCAATTATTCATTGCCAACAAAGACACTTGAAAGCGTCTTGGCTCATTTAAAGGAATTTTCACTACATTACCTAAGACAATTGTTGTGATTCATACCGTAACATGCTCCCTCCCCCATTTTTTATTCTGTCTGAAATGTAGGGCCATCATATCATACAGACGTGTTTATGATCTGTCAAACATGCCGAAAGAGAGAATATTATGTACACTTTATGCTATTCGTCTTTTGTTCCACTAGGGGGATACTTGCACCATTATAGTATCTTTGCAAATTTGACATCCCTCTCAGAGAAAACAAGGATGGATTTGATAAATGATTGCACTTTAGATTTTGATATTGCTGCCATTGTTTTGCACACACATTGCTGCCATTTTTTCCACAAACAAATATGAAGTCCTGAAAAATTTTAAACGTTCTCCATATTGTCATCTCACACGAGTCAACATTGATAAGCACTATACAGTATACAGTAATTTGTTTTGTTTAAAAATCTGATAGGGTTTTTTGTCTGTTAAATGATTAATGTTTTGTAAGTCATTGTTTGATTAGTTCCGATCTAAATGTCTACCTTTTACCATGAAATGTTTTTTTTTTTTTTTTTTTTAACATAATAAAAGTGAGAAGGCTGTAAAGAGATTGAAAAACATTAAAATACATTAAATAAAATGATCATGGCCGTTTTTCATAGTTTGTACAGATAGAGTAGCACCCTCACCAATCAGCTGCATCCGATAGAGCAGTGTTTCCCAAACAATGGGTTGGGACCCATTCTCGGGTCACGGACCAATTTTTATGGGTTGTGAGTACATTTTATGCTTCCTATATTTCAAAAATAATATAAAAAAATATTTTCACAAATAAAAAAATCCAACTTTTCAGAAATAAAGACAAAATAAAATATTCAAAGGAATTTCAGAAATGTTAAAACATTTTTTAGAATTCCATAAATAAATAAAAACATCCCAATGCGATGCCTTGTGACCTTGTAGATTGGCTATTTTCACTTGTTTTGAAATCGGGCAGAAGTTATTAATTCATAATGTTTCTTTGGGTCCTGGTGTTGCAACAAAATTATCTTTTAGGTCTCAGCTGAAACAGTTTGGGGACCACTGAGATAGCACCCTCACCCAAATGGCTGCACAATGCAGCTCAATTTACAACCAAGGATTTGCAGAAGATCCTGAGTGTTTATTTATCCATTTGTAACTCAGACTGTACAAATCAACCAAATGGCTACTTACGGGTCCTTTTACACTCAGAGTTAGATTATCACTGGAATTTACTGGCTAGCTGTGAACAAGTTTATCTTAAGCTCCACCCAGAGGTGTGCAAGTTGATAAAAAAAAACAGTGCCAGTAATCATAACTGAACCCAAATCTTTGCTCCAATTGTAAGGTACTGTACACATTATTTTCCACACTTTCCTACTGTCATTAATGGAACAACGATTATCATCACTAGTTAATACAGGAAACAAATTTTACATTTATTTATTACTGAGCTTTGATATGACTTTCAAAGCTCAGATATATGAGTTTTCATATCAGGGATAAGCTGACATTTTCAAATCAATATTTGTGAGAGAAATTCTAGCACATTTATAGTAAATTATTAAGCTGATAATTTATTACAAAGAGCAACGTATGCATTTTTTAACTGCAGCACAGTTTTGGAGCATGCAGCTTTTCATTATATTTTGTTAGCTTAGACGGCATAGAAGCACTTGAACCTTGCATAGACTCTTCTAACAGTCTAACCATACTTGTTTAAGTCCGATTGTACCACAATACCATTGTCTTATTGCGTTGGAGTACACCAGTAATACTATCAGATTTATCTGTATTATGTAAATGGATTTTAAGGCTTTTGGTGACAATGCATCAGATGAACAATCAAAATCATTCAGGGAAGTATGAATTTATGCATGGACTATTGTTTACCTGGTACTTGTCAAATACAGGTAGCCTACTCCATTGACCTGTTGCCAACACTTTCAAGGTTAGATTAGGAACTCAGAGGCATTATACCAGAGCTATGCCCTGGCCCCCCACCTTACCTAACCTTACCTTACCTTATCTTACCTTACCTTATGTATCTTGTAATGTAATGACGCTTTCAAACACAATGAATTTAAAATCTGTTTGTCATAACAGAAATGTTGTATATATTGAGCTAGCCTTACCCATGAGAACCTGACTTTTCTTAATATGCCATTCTTTATTTTTGCTCATACTATAATTTGTGGGCTATATATACAGTATTAATAGTAACTGTGTTAACCTTAAGCTGTCTTCATCAAGCATTCATCATTTCAGTTGGCTGAATGTTTCCTGAAAGGCGCAACCATGCACCAGGACTACCCACGCTATGTAATTGATAGACCCGCCTATAATGTCCACGATTTTGATAAAGACTTTGAAAAGAAGACTCGACAGTTTCCTATTGGTGAGAAAGTGAAGAAGCTCTTCAGGTACAGAATCCATTCAATCTGTTCTATTGCCAACTCAGTGGCCTTGAGGTTAGAGTATCTGCCCTGAGACTAGGAAGTCCGGGTTAAGTCCTTGGCCGAATCATGCCAAAGACAAAAAATCTTACCCAATGCCTCCCTGCTTGGCACTCAGCATCAAGGGTTGGATTGAAGGTTCCTACGACATACTAGCGTCATGTCCACGGGCTGTACACATGTACACCAAGCTGCCTCACGCTACGGAAACAGGAGATATAGGCTCCTGGCCTATGGGCTATATGGCTCGGGAAACATTGGTTCCTAAGGCTACTTACTTCCTATCCGTGGTGTCAAAGCATGTTATATTATTTCAGTGTTATCTATTTTTTAAATTATATTCACCAACAGTGTAAAACTGAGGATTCAAATCAAAGTTTGGAAATGTGGTTTGGAGTCTTTGAAATAACTGCAATCAAACCCACATTCTTCTAAATTGCTTAATTTAAACACCGTCATATGATAAAGTATAAATCAGGCTTAGTGATTCCATCCTGTTTGGTCACTTCATACTAAAGTGCGGAATGTTTCTTCCTGTCAGATGCTCTGGGCCTAGACTTAAGGCCTTGTTATCCAGGCACCTGCCTGTGCTAAGCTGGCTGCCCAAGTACAAAGTGAAGGAAAACCTGTTGTGTGACACCATCAGCGGGGTCAGCGCAGGCACCATTCAGGTGCCCCAAGGTCTGTCGATCAGTTTTTATCTCTGATGGTTCCGTGTAATACCCCTCTTCCTACAGCATACCCACTGCTGATGCAGCTTGGCTTGACTTTTTGGGGGGGTATTTTATCATGACATAATTTGACGATTGTATTGTTTTTTTGTTTTCGTTTTTGGATTCTTCCCAGGTATGGCATTTGCCCTGCTGGCAAACCTGCCTCCTGTCAATGGGCTTTACTCCTCATTTTTCCCCCTCATCCCTTATTTCTTCATGGGCACTGCTCACCAGATGGTCCCAGGTAAAGCAAGAAGATTCATCCACACTCATTTCATATGATGACAATGATTAGTTGCCAGACCCACACAATGCTGATGCCATGCTGCATACACCCTTGTTAACCTTTCTGTGTCCAGGTACCTTTGCTGTTCTCAGCATCATGGTGGGTATGGTGTGTCTTAGGCTGGCACCCGAGTCTGAGTTCAGTCACTTCAACACCACTCTCAACGCTACAGTAGTTGACACAGACAAGATGAATGAGGTTCGACTAGGCATATCAGGAACCTTGGCCTGCCTCACTGCAATCATACAGGTACTGGCACCATTAGATTTGTTCTATTTAAGTACTTGAACCTTAGCATTCCTATTCCAGGGGCAAACCTTGTTCAAAATGAGCAGATCTACAAGCTCACACTTGTAGGCGTAAAAATTGGGGAGAAGGAAACAAAAAGTATGATTTTGACATTGCAACTGATTCTTGAAGTCACTGACATGATATGTTCATAGATGGGGCTGGGCATGTTGCAGTTTGGCTTTGTGGCCATCTATCTATCGGAATCCTTTATACGAGGCTTCATGACAGCAGCTGGACTACAGATCCTCATCTCGGTGCTGAAGTATATCTTTGGTATTAAGGTGCCACCCTACAGTGGGCCCCTGGCCGTTGTATATGTAAGTAACATCTCAGGTAAAAAAAAAATGGAATGATTGCAGAGCTTGGCAACAGTCACATAGATCTAAGACCTGTTATAAAAACACCCTTTTAGCTGCCTTTTCTCTCCTAGACTCTCGTAGATATCTGCTCTGGCCTGCCAGATACCAACATAGCCTCTTTAGTGTTTGCTCTGGTGAGCAGTGTTGTTCTCATCATAGCGAAGGAACTGAGTGCACGCTACCGCCACAAGCTACCATTCCCTATCCCAATGGAGATCATCATTGTAAGTAGCCAAACCTTCCAGCTATTTTCCTTTTTGAAAGCGTAACGCACTGTCAAATCCTCAGTGTTCATTTAACTTATAACACTCAATCACGACGGAACATCTGCTTGACCAGGGGAGATATTGCACTTATGAGTTTCAGACAATACTACTTATCAACCAATAGTGTCTTACCTTATTAGCCTTATTTTGTATTAACCCACCCTATCCCGGGCATTACACAGGCACCGTCTGACCAATTGACCTTAAACTTGTCGTGTGTGTCCCAGGTGACCCGGAGGTGTGCAGTGCCAAGTCGGCCACCGCTCTAGTTTTATTAATTAAAATACGTTTTTGCAGCTTTACCACTGAGAGCGTACAAATGGAACCACATGGACCTAGAGTTAAATTAATACTTAATACAGTGGGATTTATGTTTGTCTCATGTTATGTAACTTTTGTGCAACCATTGTTATAGACTAGTCATGCCATTCCATTTATGAAATACTGTATACTGTATAACCAAAATGTACATAATACATGCTATTTGTACTCCAGTATCTAGCTGGGTCCATTTTTTTTTACAATTCCCTGAACGCTTTCTGAACTATACATCTTAAAAAAAATGAAGAAAAAAAAGCTGGTTCATCTCTTGACCCCTTCTGGCACAGGTGGTGGTGGCTACAGCACTCTCAGGACCCCTGGACCTTCCGGAGATTTATCACATGGACATAGTGGGAGAAATTCCATTGGGGTAAAGCTCACTCAACAATCTCAAAGTCAGTGACTAAATAAAATAATTGATCGCGCAATAATTTTGCTGCATTTGTTTCCCTGTCTTCATCATATAGATTCCCAGCTCCGATGCTTCCAACAGTGAGTCAGTGGGAGGACATGTTGAGCACAGCCTTCTCCTTGGCTATAGTCGGATATGTCATTAACCTGGCTATGGGCAGGACGCTGGCAGCAAAGCATGGATATGATGTGGATCCCAACCAGGTAGAAAAACATGTAGCGGTTAACTGCTGTTAATTTAACTCTGTACAAAGTGTGTGAGAGTGTACAAATGCAACCAAATGGATTTAGTTACATTTGTACACTCTCTCAGTTATTAAATGGATAAATAACACAGCAAAATCTGTGTTATTTGTGCATGCATTTGTGCAACCCAGTTCTGGGAAGTAACGTGGTCCTTACATTTAACACTATTCACTCGAATACGCACTTTCCCATAATAGGAGATGTTAGCTCTTGGCTGCAGCAACTTTCTTGGGTCCTTCTTTAAGATCCATGTCATTTGTTGCGCCCTGTCGGTGACACTGGCTGTGGACGCCGCTGGGGGACAGTCACAGGTGGGTGATTTTCTGCCATTCAAAACTACTGGAAGTATCATTTAAAGTGAGCATACCAGCCCTTTTGACATTTAGGTCCTTTGTCATTCTTACATTGATAGGATTTCATTCATGCTCTATTCACTGCTTTATATGTAAAGGGTCTTGAGACAACTTGTTGTGATTTGTCACTGTAATACATTTGAATTGAATTCCTCAAAATAATATTTTTTATGTTATTGAGGTGTACCGGTATATTCATGATTGTAATTGAATTCTGATACCTCTCAAAACATTTTGTTCAATGTGACATGAGCATCAATGCAATGGCAACTCACCAGCAATGTAATTGGCCACGCTTGGTTGTTTTGTATAGATTTGTGAATGTAGCATCAGAGTGACAAAAGGACCCACATGTAAAAAAAAATAAAAAGCCTTGCATTCTCCTTTAAATCAGATCACTTCTGTATGTCATCAACAAAGAAACACCACAAATATCACAAAGCTTGGTTTGCGCTAACTAGTGCTCTTCTTCTGCTCTATCCTCATTTCTAGTTTGCCAGTCTATGTGTGATGCTGGTGGTAATGGTCACCATGCTAGCCTTAGGAGCCTTCCTGAAACCACTGCCAAAAGTATGTAGAAAGTTATGTGAAGAAATTATATATTTATTCCATAGTGTAGTGTATGCACATGTCAGTAAACAAGTTTGCCAGGTGCTTGGCACAGTGCAGACGAAGTAGAAAAATAAAATACTCAAGCATGCATGATAAAGACATGGTAATATCAACCAGTGCAGTAATTATGATACTGTTTTCTTTTCTTCTTTTTAGTCAGTGCTTGGAGCCCTGATTGCAGTCAACCTGAAGAACACCCTCCTGCAGCTCTCTGACCCATATTATCTGTGGAAGAAAAGCAAACTGGACTGTGTCAGTTAAGCCTTGAATGCAATAGTACAGTGAAATCCATCGTAATTCTTATAGCCTGATTTATATGGTGTTGTTTGCCGTAAATAGCCAATCTACAAGATCACAATGCGTTGCAATGCCATTTTTGACGAGCGACAACGTCGTTCATCTTATTGTTCTTTCTCATACAGTTGGTGTGGGTAGTGTCATTCCTGGCCACGTTCTTCCTCAGTTTGCCTTTCGGGGTTGCCATAGGGGTGGGATTCTCTATCCTGGTGGTCATATTCAAGACACAATTGTAAGTGAAATGTATGCAACTTTCACTAATATATATTGGGAGCTAATAAGTAATCAAAGTCCTGAAAATGTATAACGAGATCTATCTGACAATATTGTGTTCCCTTTAGTCGCAATGGTTCAGAAGTTGTGCAAGTCATTGATACAGATATCTACAAAAACCCCAAGGTTTACAGTAAGGTATTGCAACTTCACATTTATGTGTGTTCTTGTATACAGCAAAATCCTGAGTGTTGATGTGACTGTGTTGATTTGAGTGTAAAAATTGATTGATTTTTGGGGGGATGAAATATGAGCAAACTGTTCGTCATCATGTTATTCTACCTCCACAGGTAACACCTGTCAAGGGTGTGAAAATAGTCAACTACTGTTCCCCCCTCTATTTTGCCAATGCTGAGATATTCCGACGGAAGGTGATTGAAAAGGTACGATGGGTTAATGACCTCCTCCGCTCCCCACTCAAGGTCGGCTATGTTTGAATGAATGAAAGTGTGTGTCAGTGTTTACCTACGCATGTTTGTGTCTAGACCGGACTGGACCCTGGCAAACTTATCCTGGCCAGGCGTAAGTTCTTAAAGAAACAACAGCACGAAACCGAGGAAGAGGAGAATAAGGACAAGGTGGTTAGAAGAAGGACCCTCGGCTCTCTGGTGAAGTCTCAGGAGGTGGGGAACCAAATTAACCTTTTTGAATTTAATGTCTTGTACAAAGGGATTAACTTTATCATTAACTATAAGCTGCAACTGGCAGATAATCAAGTTAGTTGTTTCTACATATTCATGAACTATTGTTGTATGTGAAGTATTACCTTGGACTGTTTCTGTATGACATGTCACCTCTCCCCCCAAAAAACAATCCAGACCACATCACAGCTTGAGCTGCAGAATTACTTTGACTCGGGGGACGGTAGTGCCAACAAACCAGAGTCACCTACCAGCTATGTCAACTTCAGCTGTAGTGACATTGAGATAAGTGAGAAGGCACCGGACCAAGGGCTGCCCAGTCCTTCTGCGGTCACACCGGAAATGCAGCCCATGCCCTTCCACACACTGATCCTGGACATGTCGGGGGTGTGCTTCATCGACCTCATGGGAATCAAAACGCTCACCAAGGTCAGCCTGTGTGTAGTGTCACTTTACTGGCAGAATCACAATTACCTTGTGTGCGCGAAATGGTTACTTTTCAGGAAATGAAAAGTGGAACCTGTGTTCCAATGGATTCAGTGTAGTTATTGTTTAGTCACAAGCTCTTTCTTTGAATTATTTTCATTCGTTCAATATTTACAAAACCCACAGCCACACTTAACCACTTTGCATCTTTCAAAAGTAGCAAAAATAGCAGATCTACAAGCTCCTTGTAGATCATCTATTTTTGCTACCTTTGCATGACACTCTTTTATGACGAAGTAGGGCATTGATTTATGAAAAAATATATATACATATATATATATAAGTTTTCTTCCCAACAGCCACGATGTGCATGTATTTAGTATACGTTGCCTTCTGTCTCCCACACAGATGAACACAAGCTATCAGATGCTTGGGATTCAACTCTACCTGGCTAATGTTCAAGGTAAAGATGACACAAGTGCTTTTCAGATTCATTGGCTCTAGTATAGATACAGTATTGCCATGGCGACTTAAGCTTTGTTGCCGATGCAGCGCCGTTTCGCCAGGTTCTGTGGATGAAAGAGACTACAGTTCCCACTTCTAAAACAGAAATTCATTTTGTACATGTTCATACACAACACAGTCCAGAATGTTAACACTACAGACCAAGCTGTGTAACAGAAAATATGTAATCTATTTATTTATTTTTCTTCATTACCCAGATAAAGTCAGATAAAGTAGTGATTCATTCATTCATTATGTGACCAGTCCAGATTGGTGTATATTTAAACAGGAATTAACAACCTGTTCCCTGTTCCTGCCTGTCTTTGTAACACATTTCAATGCCCCATGTCATCATCAGGCTAAATACAATGTCGAGGTCATTTGAGTTTTAGCATGGTGTACGGCTATTTCCTTTAGAGTTTTATGGCCTTGCCTCTTATCTACATTCTTTTTTTTTTTTTTGTACCTCCTGGTAAATAGTCTTGTGCTTTCATGTTTCTCAATGAATCCAGTGTAAGACTTAAAGGGCAAGACCACTTTAGTAAAGGTTTGGATTGTGTAGTTACCTTCCCATGATGTAACTCCAAAGGTGTGCAAGAAATAAAAAATAATGGCTCCATTGATTAGAAATTGATAATTCAAAATATGCTCCTCATTGACTTACATTGTATGCTGAAACAGCTTTCAAAGTCACTCTTTTAGCCCGTAAACCAACACAAACAAAGTTGATTCAGACAATATAGAGAATCACCAAACCCAGTAATGTTTTTTTTTTTTATAAAAATGTTAACTTCCTGCTGATTTTACTGTTTGAAGATCTGGATCCGGATCCGCAAATCCAGTCCGGGTTTTCTTCTTAATAAAAATAGCAAAATCAACAGGAAGTTAACATTTTTATATGAAAAACAAACACTGGGTTTGGTGATGTTCTATATTGTCTGAATCATCTTTGTTTTTGTTTGTTTATGTGCTAAAAGAGTGACTTTGAGAGCTGTTTTACCGTACAATGTAAGTCAATGAGGAGCATATTTTGAATGATCAATTTCTAATCAATGGAGCAATTATTTTTGATTTCTTGTCCACGTTTGGAGTTACACCATGGCAAGGTAACTACACAACCGAAACCTCTACTAAAGTGGTCTTGCCCTTTAAGGTTGCTGGGTTACGTTTTGGCCTGGCGCTTCTTGTATGATTTGTCTCCTACTCATTTATATTCCGTTGTATGACAGTGGCGCTCACCTAAAATAGCAGATCTACAAGCTCAAAATGCGACGCATTGTGACGCCTTGTGAGCTTGTAAACCGGCTATTTTTTGGGAAATCACCTTCCTCTGCTGCTTGCAGCCCAGGTGTATGAGGAACTGGAGGCAGGAGGGGTGTTTAATGAAGGCAGCATTGCACGGAGTCACCTCTTCCTATCTGTCCATGATGCCATGCTCTTTGCCCAGCAGAGCTGTGCAGACTCAGGAACCTCCCAAAAGGCAAGTCCCTCTGTAGTTCCTTATCGTAAGACTCCTAAAAATAATCACATGCGAAGTTATCTGTGGTCAAACGGTTGGGAAGAAAAAGGAGGTACTAATAAATGCAGGAAACTGATATCTATTCCCTGACTTATAAATTCCTTCTTCCTTTCAACCTTTTGTCAACCTATCTAGGCAAGCGTGGGTCAACAGTAAATATCACACAACTAACAAAGTCCCGTATTTCACCTTACTGACACCGTTCAATGTTGTTTCTTTTCACCTATATCTGCCTGATGATGACGCATTACTTGTGTACTCTCAAAAGCAGTGGGAATGAGCAATGGAATATTGACATGTGAACAGACACAAACATGAAACAAATATAATTAGTTTGTTCTAATTCCAAAATCTTTATGAAAGCATTTTTTGTTTAGCTACACTTGTTTTTCTCCTATGCTTTAGGCCCTCACGTGATTTTAATGTTTTTAAATTCTTTTTTAGCTTTGTCATTGTAGCACTTTGAGATTTGTTTCAAATGTAAAGTGCATTATAAATTAAATGTATTAATATAATAAAAGCGCAATACAATGAACTTTACATAATCTATCTATTGTATTTACAGATAAATAATAAAGTTACATTTTGTACTGTATAATGTGTAAAACAAATCTGTGTTGGTTACAGGCAGTGCGAGAGAAACAAGAACTTGCCTTTAACATGGAGGAAGAGAAAGATCTTGAACAGGTATAGTCACGCTGTATAATGTGATGTGAAATGATGATTATTATTTATCATCAATGCATAATTTTTATATAAGACTTCTTTTGCTTTCACAGAACATGTTTTGAGCACATACTATATAGTGTCTTGAAAATAAACAGGAGCATGATGTTGAAGAGAGTTTGCTGCAGAAGAAAAATGTACTGTCATCATAATTTACATAAATTCATTACATTTTCTGGACATAAACATGTATCGTTTTACTGCTGACATCCAATTAATGATCCTAATAAAACATAATACACTAACTGGTGCGTTATCAGTGCTTCGCTCTGATGACAGGGGGCAGTGTGTTATAGCACATGAGCCCTTTTGAAACACAAGTGAAAGCATGAGCAGATAATGAGGGGACCTTTAAAGACAATTTGCCCACTTCTCACAACAACTGTTGAGTGAACCTGCTGACTGAGCAGACATGCAGACAGCGGTTCTGTAATTAACTGAGAGCTTGCACGGCCACAGCTGTGAGGTGTAGCCGGTTGAGCAGCCCGGCTGGTCCCCGCGGAGACAACGAGACTCAGGGAAAGGCCAGGCAGGGGAGAGAGGGGAGGAACATATAGCATCAGCAGTTTCGCGCAGCTTTGTTTGTCTTGCAACTTCAATTTTACAGAACACCATTATCTCTTCCAATTGTGAGGACAGGAGGACACCCACCCCCCCCCCCCCCCCTATCATCCCACCCCAGCGGAATACAGAATACAGTTGCAACAACAAAATCACACCTCTAATTGCAGCCAGTCATGTTGTGTGTGTGTGTGTGTGTGTGTGTGTGTGTGTGTGTGTGTGTGTGTGTGTGTGTGTGTGTGTGTGTGTGTGTGTGTGTGTGTGTGTGTGTGTGTGTGTGTGTGTGTGTGTGTGTGTGTGTGTGTGTGTGTGTGTGTAGTATAGTCATTCTGGAATGATGATGAACTAAAGAAATGTATGGGCTAACGTGCAGTCACGTAGCAGGTGCTCAGAAAGGCCTGTGGTTCTCGCCTGGCACCGGGCTGATGATGGCGTTGGGATGCCTGTGATGCATGAATGGATTTATGAAGCTATTAAGAAATCATCCCTAAGATATACTGGCGCACACCTGGTCCTCTGCGCTCCTGCTTCCGTGGAGCCAAATTGGCACCACAAGTAATTACAAGGCTTCCATGGGCATCAGATTTAATTTGGAGCTCTGGGAGAGAGCCTCTCCCAGTTGAAATTGCCAAGTGAAATTGCCAGACGGGGAGAGGTTTAAAGTGATGTTGAACTTTGTTAGAACCTTGGGTTGTACAGCTTCCTGGGTGCTGATACAAGTCCAAAAATTGTTGAGAAGAAGAAGAGAAGAGGGGTTAGTTTGTCATTCAGGTACAAGCAGGGAATTGTTGATGGGACATCTTTCTGCAAAGACCGTGCTTACACAAACAATGCAATATAATATAATATAAAATAATAATAATGGATGTAACAAAGTAAAAGATAAGTTATTGTTGAGTAAGTTGATCGTCATTATCTGTTGCTCCTGTGGTGCGTCAGCTAGAAACCATAAGTACGCGATTTTTCTTGCTGTCCCATTAATATGGCAAAAACAAAAAGCAAAAAACAGTTCTGGCACACCCTCCAAAAATAAGTACCAGGACCAAAAAATAAGAAGCAGTACATTTGTGCAATTCCCATTGACAGAGTACTCGGAGGTCAGTCTATGACATCAGTCATCTATGATGCACAAACATGGGAGAGATCAGGGATCTCCATATATGCACGCACACACGCACGCACGCACGCACGTACACACGCACGCACACACACACGCAAACATGCTTTTCAGCAAACTTTAACAGGGCTGTTGTTGCTGAAAGAGTACAGAGAAAGCCTGGGGTACAGAAGGTCACAGGTTCGATTCCAGGCCTCGGCTAAACTAGCCAGGTATACTGTAGTGATGAAAAGCTTTAGCCTATTTAGAATACACAATTGTTTCTGTTGTGTAGTTGACGCAGAGGAATTGGCAAGCCTTTGTCTTTACTGCATTTTTAACAAGAGTTTGAAATGTGCCATTATAAGCAACATAATAAAGACATGCATTTTAATATCCACAATCCCGCAGAACTCTGCTCATCTGTTTACAATGCTCATTTTTAATTGCATGGTGTTCTTTCTCTCAAGTTCAGTCTTTTTGTTCCTATATGGCTTATTGCGCATATAGTGCTTTTTTCATATTGCTTTTTGCATTGCTTGGCCCACGTATTGCTGCTTGCAGCTATATTTATTATTATTATAACAATAATAATAATAATAATAATAATAACAATAACAATATTATTATTATTGTTATTATTATTAGAAGTAGTAATAGTTGAATAAGTAGTATAATAGTAGTATGACATTTAATTCATTCATATAAGATGATTCTGTAGGCAGGCAAACCCAATACTTTCTGAGGATTGCATTAAATCATTAATATTTCTACCCCAAACCATTTTTCAAGTGAGATACGGCTATAATGGAGTGTAGGTACTCAATCCCTGTAATTGCAAGTTCACCAAGAAATTAATTTTACACTCATTGCACTTTCATTGACCATGATGGTTTAATTAGCAAGGTCTCTTTTGTAAATTTCAGGCAGAAAGATTTATGTATTAATTTTGTTTACACGCCCAGTGGTTTCACACCATTGAGACTAATTGCGTGGTGTCAAGGGCTATCTTGTTGATGAGTCATGGAACCTTGTCGTTTAGCACTTGCCTGCCCTGGGAAAAAGTTATGCCCTGACCTTTTGCAATAAAGATGACATTTTTTGGCATTTGAATAACAAGACAGAGGGAGACATTTGATCAGATGACTGCTGCCCAAGGGGTTTCGGCCTATCTTTAGAAAGAGGAAGAGTCATTTCCGCATGGACAGAGGCAAACAGGCATCCTAAGCTAGCTCTGGAAATGCAAAAAAAATGCTTTTTGACATTGATCAAGTGAAAGCAGTTGGTGCTTTGCATATGCATTTCATAGGCTTGTGTAGGCGATCTATTATGCTTCATTAGCTAAACAGTTTGCAACCAGGGGGATCATAAATCTTGATTGTGCAATTTCAGCAAAATGCATGGGCTTTGGACAGGGTTTGTTTACCGAGTTGTTGGGCAAATTTGACCACTGATAGCTGATATTAATTAATGTTGCCTATTGTCTTGTTCCAGCAGTCCTGTGGCAATTAAATACACCAAGAATGGAACATTCTCTGGTGATTAATTAAGGCAAAAAATAGCTTCAGAGGCTGCTCCTTGTAAGAGGATTTTTTTAATAATTTAATGTTACATAAAGGCAAAGGCCCATGTTTAGCTAATGCATACTACTATTATATCTATCTCCTAATTCAGTTTTTTTTTGCTTTGTTTTACTACTTTGTGAAATATGTTTTTTGGTTTCATGGAAGAATGATAGTATTAACATTAATTTAAATTGCTGTGTTAAAAAAAGCGTGGCCTTTGTGGAAGGCCATTCAATAACAAAGTTATTGAGATGGATTACAAAGAGAAGGGTTTTTCCAGGATAACTGCTCTTATCTAGTGCAGAATGCCTTTTGTGAAATAAATAATTATTTACAGTTTTCTATAGTAGCCTGTACTGGAGCTGAAGCATATAGCTAATGATGCATTGCCAAACGAATACACAAGACATGTGCACTTAATTTGAATGTTACATTCATTCTGTTGAAGTAAGTTAACCCGGCAACACCTATTTGTGGTTATCACATAGGACAGATGTGAGAGGGATTTATGGCTAATTTATAGTTGACAAAATATAAACTACAAGCTTTATATGAGGGTCATTAGTACGGTGTCAGCGTCCCATCACATCATCAACTCATTAAACTGATTGGGAGATAGTCTACTGTATGCTATCCTGTCTTCCTAGTAGATAAAGATCCCAGTCTGATGAATACAGATACTAGCTGCTTATTGGGCTGTTGAGCATCAGCAGGGAAATTAGAGTCGACAATCCAAAGTGATGGCATGTGGTGCAACGCTAAGCGAACTCATTAGAACACCACAACTTGGGAGGAAGCCACCTAATGCTTTGCAGCGACATGTCATCGTGGGTGTTGTGTGTTATCATATCCCAGTAATTTAATAACATTTGCGCAATTACTTCATTAATGTTATAAATCATGCATGGTATTCCACTGGGCCAAGATGCATGTAAATAAGGAGCAGTGATGATGCAATACACTGAAGCGGAAATTGTGCTGTGGCCGTGAGAGCTAAAAGCCAGCCAGTCATTTGTGTTGTTTGTGTGGGTCCAGTTGCCACAAAATCCTTGCCTGAAGAAGGATTTCAAAATTGTAAAATTAGTAAATGAGTAAAATTGTAAATGAACATGCAGGGATAAGCCATCAGTTTCAAAAAGCTTGTGTAGTTAGTGGTCTCGGCCAGTATTCAGCCAGTATTCAGTTTGAGTCACTCAGGCCTATCTCATTTCAACGCCCTATTTCTAGATCTAGAAATGTTCTTTATTCGACATTTTCAATTGATAAACTTTATTTTATTTCATTTAGCCAAACACAAAACTAGCCTAAATGTTCTAGCCTACTGCCTTCCTCTTAATCATCACAATAATCACAATAATCACTTCCAAAGTCAATTATCCTGAGTAAATTTGCCAAATATCATCAACCAAATTCATGAAATAATACTAACCAAAATCTCTCTCTCGCACGCACGCACACACGCACGCACGCATGCACACACGCGTGCACGCACACACACGTGTGTGTGTTTTGAATAATTGGTGGAAATTATAACAATTCAATTTCTTTCATGAGGCATCATTGCTTTATTAAACCGCGGTCATGTACTTCAGATAATGCTGTCTGTCTGGGATTAAGTAACACTTCATTCTATCACATTTGATTGAAATATAAATCTTTTGTATGTGTTAATCAAGGCCTTCTTGTGACTAATAACTTGCTAATCTCTGGATACTCCTGTCCTGATAACGGTTGAGTTGAGAAACTCTTTAAAATGACCTTCAAGCAGACTATAGAAGTGATTAAAATCAGATCAGCTCAGGTCTCGTTTGTCCTTGGCTTATGTCCAATCAGAGGGACTGACGATAATGTTTTCAGCTTCCAAACCCACACACCTGTCTGAAGCTTAGAAGAACAGACCCCTGTCTCTATCTCAATAAACAGCCTGTCCAGGTGGCCATTCACCAGATACCATCACTCTTTCTCTCTCTCTTTACACCTCACGCCATTGCTTTCTCATCACCAACCTTCCCTCAGGGAAATTTAGGAGTTGTTATGGAGGTTAATTAATTTAATTTTGAGAAATAGAGGAAAATCAAAGCAAACCAACAGCTTCAGACAACTTAAAAAAAACATATCACTACCGTAACAACAAACATTTTATTTTACAGATAGCTGCAAGATATTAACATAGACACCCAGACATCTGTGATGTGATCTATATGTGAGCATTCTAGTTAAACTTCTACTTAAAGCCGCACTCATGTTCTACCCCGGATTTGAACCTGGGTCTCCTCCGCAAGTGCTGAAATTTCTACCACTGAGTTAGAGCCTGCTTGCTTGCTCAGGGGTCAAAGGCCATGTCAAACCAGAGACGGGATCTAGATGTCTCAATAGAACAGCAGGGAGATCTAATACAACCACGCTAATTGTATACCGTTAAGTTATATTGTATTAAAACATACTCTAACATAATCTACCATACAGATTGGACAAAGTAACATTTTATTCACCTTTTGTTTTTTTACATAATACAGCTTTACGGTAAGATTGTCTAAGAAATATACACATGAAAATAAAATAGTAGCTTACTCACTGAAGGCAGTAGTGCACAATTAACTTTTTTTGTTACTGTCCTTTCAAATAATTTGGTGGTCTATATAATATATCCACAAGTTTCCTAGGGCGTTGTGGGCATCACTTCCTGTCGATTTGATCAGGTATCAGGGATCAAATCGACAGGAAGTGATGCCCACAATGCCCTAGGAAACTTGTGGATAGACAATATTATTGTCAGGCCAGGCTTTGGAACTGTCCATTTTGATTATATCAACAATGTTTATTTGTAACACAGATGTCATCAGACTCACAACTCCCATGAATAGAAATAGAACTTGGAAAAGCAGAAGTAATAATATTGAATTTCTCAATTAATATGCTCAACAGCAGTAGCTTTCTAGCTCTGGTTGCGGTAATGAGCCTTCAGAACCACAGGATGGCACTGTGGCTCCATCTCTACCCCATGATTCCTGCCTATCAGATCATTGATGAAAACTTTGAAAAAGTATCAGGCCCCCCAAGGAGAAGGAAACCATGACAGAAAAAGTTGTGAGAGGCGATTAAAAAGAAAGTACCTTGACTTAAAAGAGCTTGCGTTGTGATCTTGTTTTCTGTGATCCATATATATTGAGTAAAGGGAGAGTGATGGCTGAGCAGGGACTACGGTACCTCTGTGGCCCCATGGATGAATGACGATGCAAATGGTGGGAGGGGAGGAAGTTAAAGCCTTTAGTGACACTAAGCACACTTTAGAGGCCTGGCACACAGCGCTCAGCCGCTGTGCATCAAGGACGCGGCTTCTCTGTCTGAGTGTCCCCTTGGCACGCATCACATCCCGTCCATCTACATTTTCATCCAGACCCAAGCTCTTGATTCCTCATGCGGAAGCCGAGGCAAGAGACAGATGTGCTCGCCTCCGAACAGCCCAGTTTGATAAAATCCACGCTCTGCAAACTGTTAAATAACCAAAATAAACCATGAGAATGAAAAGAAAAGAGGCCCTGTTTTACATGAGAATGGATGTGCCTGGAAAGCGTCACCTCATACATCGACTGCGCCCGAGCTGTAAATGTCAATTTCATGTCAGAATCTCTCTGTTCATCCGTGACGTCTGTGATTGCTTCATCCCTTTGCATAAGAATGGTTCGAAATGAAAGTTGGCCTATTCCAAGGGGGGGGGGGGGGGGGGGGCTTCAACTTCTATATATAAAATCATATTCAAGGACCCTGATGCCAAACAAACATGTACATAAACATAGTGCCACGGTATAGCTCAAAGCGTATAATGGTATGTATTAGCAGACGGGCACCGTGCTTGTGTGTCACACAGTTATTTTCCTACATATGCTAAGAGCAGTTTGTTGGAGAGACCTTGGCTACTGTGGAGTGGCTGATGATGCAGGCCCCATGTGTCATGTTGTCTCTGTGAGTCACTCAGGCATACAGTACTCTGGCTTTCCTCTCCGCTGGTTACAGAAACACAGGTGAGCCCGCAGCAGGTGAACCTGTCATAGTCAGCACCTGCAGGATGCTAACTGCCAACACGGGAGAGCTGAAGTGGAGAGGAAGTTTTGTAGTGAGTTCTGTTACGCCACCTGGGGAAGCTTTGGGATGAAGGTGAGACACACAACCCCTGCAGAATGACATTGGCATTCCTGATTTGGGTTTACTTCCTATAAATCTACCTCCTATTTTCAAGAGGAAAATAAGAAATGCATGTGGATGGTTAGGCAAGCATAGCATTGTCATTGCTCTGGTCATTCGTGTTACTGTATAGCTTGAATCCATGCACTCTTGGCCTTTAAGCACTTTGCAAATAGCTTGGTCCTAACTTGGAAATATAATTTGCTTAAATGTTGATTCATGAACTAATTGCCTGTAATTGCTACTTAGTATCACTGTTAATCCAAGCCGTCTCTCTCCTGAAGCATATTAGGGCAGACTTGTATAATGTAATTAGTATAAAGTAATTAGTTCAATTAAGATTTAGAAAGTAGGGATGGGGTAAAATAAAGGAAACGCGAAGAGAGACGGTACCCCCGAGTGCCATGAGGATATGTTCTGTATCCCTATTATGAAAGTGTTTGTCTCAGCAGAGTATATTAAAAGGGCCTTGTTATGAGCAAAGTGGAACATTGCAATTTTATTCTTAATTAAAGCCTCCAAAGAAAAAAAAGAATGCTTTTCTTTTTTTGCCAACTTTTGGACCCGGCCAACATACCCCTCTATAACATCTCATACTCATACTGTATCGCAAATCATTTCAGCTTGCTACCAAATCCTTGCAACTTCATACCTGCAAAAATATTGTTCTGTATTTTGGAATCTGTCACCCTCCAGAAACTGCCATCACAACCATTGTCTGCTTGCATTGTCATTGTTATTAGTCTTTTTGGATTGCCTGTGGAGGGGCAGGCTCTGGGGGAAGCGGGCGCCAGGCTGGATAATTAGTTGTTCTTCGATGCCAGACGGGCACGTTGCCGTCACTTGGAGGGGAGATTGAAAGTGGCATCACTATCATAGTTACACCGGAACAGCCCTTGGAATAAGGGCTAGCTTCCAGCACATCTGTCACACCCGTCACCAGCCACCCAGCCACTGGTAAGACAACAGCACTTTGCCACTCTGACAAGAAACAGCATCGATAATCACGTTATCTGAAAGTAGCTTATTCTTGTCATATTTGATCATAATTAGCTCTGGTTTTAGTGTAACCAATGCTGACCGGGTTGCTTTGGTTGTTCTGGATCTTATGGATATAACAAAATCATCAGAACAACAAAGCAGAAACATACTTTTATTTGTACGCATAAACACACATGCATGAAATCTTCAGGCTATCATATTTTGTAAGGCTGGCTTGAGATGAACTGTATCTTTAAGTAACTTATTTGGAAACCCCTGAACACACAACCACAGACATTTACACATCACCAAAAATCAGATGCCTTGACTCGACCTCTACCATTCCCTCTGGTCCTCTGCTTCTCTATAGAACTCTGCCATCTCTAAGAGAAATGTGGATGATGAAGAGAAGGATAGAAATGCTGATCAGTGAGGGTCCCCAGTTGGATGAAATGGACCAGAGGTCACACAATGAGCTAGACTGGGATCAATTTGCTTTGTAGTTTGAGGATCCAGTCTGGAGCCTGCCTATTCCAAAACATCTGTGTTAGATGTACTTCAAGTTTCTTGAAGTACATTTTGGAATATTATGTCCATATTTTATTCTAAGTCATAGTAACTGGTAAGACTAGTCTACTCAGTTCGGCATTTACAGTATGTGGTTGAGCAATAACATTGCGGCACAAACCAGACACAGGATTTCTAGGGTTGGCAGGGTTTAGACCAAATCACATAGAAACAAGGCTTTCCACATTATGTAGACACAAGGTTACAATGTCCAGCAGTCTCCTCTGGAGGGCGGGAATGTGTTCCACATCAAATCCAAATTACGCCATGTCAGATCCCTCAATAACACACAAATTAAACGTCAGTGTGTTACCCGTCCATACTGTCACTGCTGTGTACACGCACATTAACAGTTCTGTCACTGCTATCTCACAGGACCATGGGACTGTTATCCCTATCATAGGATGCCACCTGTTTCTTTCTTTTTTGGGGGGTGGAGTGCCCAGGAGAATATGAGGGGAGAAATTGACAGGTGATAATTACATTTTTTAGTTTGTGTCTGTCCTGGGAACAAAATAAGGCTTCATATAGTGAGGGTCTGATGTTGATTAGTAATGAGTTGGAAGAATGCCCACGGCCACCAAATCTAATCTGGCATCTAATCTTAACATTTAATAGATGTACAGTAGGCGATGGTGAAAAATTACAACATTTGTCATTCATACAGGCTCCAGAAGGATATCCCCAAATATCTGTTGACATCAGGAGGACAGTAGTGTCTTATGTCATACCTCCAAGTATCAAAATGGCCACAGTGTGAATGTGGTCAATAACCTACTACAGCTTGATCTTACCTATTCTTCTTCTTTGGGACTGCTGGCCTGCAGAGTTGCAGTTATTTGTCCCTGGTTGGACCACTGAGAACTTCGAAGAGCCAGAACGTTTACGGTAGTCTTCTTGAATTCATTGCATGGTGTTATTTGTTTTAATGTTGAGGTGTTTCTCTGTTTGTTTATTTCATTCGGACGGCATGGACAGTAAGTAGTTAGCACAATAGCTTAATAGTCAGCTTTGCTCACTATTGTGAGCAAAGCTCACTATTGCTCACTAGATAAAGCAACGCAAAGCACTAAAGTTTCTATATGTCTAAGTAGATTTTGTTCATTATAGCCATCAAGTGCTTGATAACTGTTGCATTGTCCCTCCACAATTTTTTTTGATCTAACCATAAATAGCTTTTGTCAACCTGTCAACCACTGCACCCCCTCGCTTCTCTTCCCATCCTCTTCCTCTCTTTTCTTCCTCGAGCTCTGCTGATGAAAGGAGCAGATGGTTTGTTCAGAGGCTGGTGTCAGCTCCACTGAGTCCTCTGTCAGATCATTTACACCTCCTCCTATCCAACGCCACTCAGCTGTGGAGTTCCTTGCACACTGGACTGCACCACATGCCAGGGGCTGGCATTGTGCAAAAATGCCACTATTGAAGTTCCAATTAAAAATGAGTCTCAAAGTAATGAAGCAATTATACAGACAATATTGTTTAAGTCTCAAGGAGCCCTTTTTAACGGAAATAAACTCATTTTGAGAATATACGCAGCATAGACCTATATCCAAATGAGACTTTGTTCCAATTTCCCTTTGTCATATTGTTGCTGCAATGTTCACCCATGAGATGTGCAATACTGAGCCACACTGCACTGTACATAGAAAGTAAATTAGTTCAGCTTGAAACCCATGACATTGTAGTAAAACTGCTCTGTTTGAAAAGTTGTTTACTGCTGCAGAAATACCGTGCGTGCTGCCATACAAAGTGCTGCGCAATTGTATTATAATTTACATTGAAGCTATTGTGTTGTGGCAATTAATTTCACTCTCACCCACAGCGATGTCTGTCCTGCCGGCATGCTGCAAGGCACGAGAAAGGCGGTTGTTGTAGGTCTGGTCGCCGTACTTCAGCATCCAGCCTGTCAGAGCCGTCCGGCACTGAGCCTCCCTGTCTGGTAAACATAAAACATATGCCCCTTAGACTCCACAGACAGACAGGCCTCTGACAGTCCCCTCACTCCCAGTGCCTCCCCATGCTGAGTTGGACGTGGGAGAAACAGACAAGGTCATACAGTGGGCTCTCACAGACAATGAAGTTGAAAACTTCTCATTGGGTTTTTGTCTCATTACACGCCATAGTATGCCCACTGTTTGCAGCACTGAGTGGGACTTTCAGTTCTTTGATATTCACACTGGTTAACTCCTTTGGAATAATTGGTGCATTGCTGCAAACCTGTGAATTGTGTAGTTTGATGTGACCAAAAAGTCTAATAGGTGAGATAGTACTGTATGTTTCGGATGACGTGTGACTGTGAGTATCTACGAACAGCAGAAGTGGCATCTTTCCTGCTGTGGGTCTTGAGGTATAGCTTTATTTTTTTTGTCTGGTGACAGGTGGTCCAAAAGCTGTAAGTTCCCCTCTGGATAAGAGAGGGCCCTCGCTAGGCCCTCGCACTCCATTAGATGCCAGCATCTCCAGCTCCAGGACACTAATGCCTTCTGCCACAATAGAATGCTAAACTGTTATTCCCACTCAAGTCTTTATGTAGCAGCAGTTGAAAATTGCACTGGCAGTACTGTAATATTAGGTAGCTGTCAATTGAATGGACACTTTCCTTTGTCACAAAGCCATGACCATGTAGTCTATACTGTAACACCTTTACAGGTAGCCTATACATCACACTTAGTGAGGCTTAATGCTAATATTACATGACATTACAGCAGCATGACATTGCTGGCAATTAGTGAACGCTGCTGCTTGTGTGGTGTGAAACTGTCACATTATCATTCCTCAGCTGCAACAATTAGGAGGCTGAACAATCAACATTTCACAACAGGGAACATAGTCTGTGTCTGCAGCTGTAGTCTATATTACATTTTTCCATCTGACTTCGGCATGCTAATAAGGGACTGCTCTTACCTGTGTCCTCCCCAAAGCTTTTACTTTGGAGTAAAATGATGGGGAGAAGACTGGCGACAGATTGGTCCACTCCAGTGACCGTTGGCTGTTTATTGAAGTGATCAACAATTCATCGATGTTTAACGGCTGGCTTGCACAGAGTTCTGTTCTGTCGAACCGCCAATCAGTATACAAGCAAATAAATAAAAAACTAGAAAATGTGCTCCTCGGAGCACAAGTCTCCGCCAGCAGACCCGTGCTATTTTAATAGCACGGGTCGTCTTGGTAGAACGGGTCGTCTTGGTAGACTGCGCGTGGTTTTTGGTGTTCTGCAGGGGCGACTGAATATGTAGTGTCTGCATCTAAAAGATGTTCTTCTTGAAGCAATGTGTCATATGGGAGTCGTCGTAATTGACTGGTTTGTTCAAATGCTTGTCTGTCTTCTTCATCTTCATTGTCTTGAACAGTTTCAGCAGTTGATTGGTGTGTTTGATCTATGTCAGTTTTCTCTAGTGCTACATAATGTATTTGATCAAGGCGGCCAATTGTTACAGTATTAAGACTTCGGCCTTGTTGTGGGATCAATTCAACTCTATAGTCCTCTTCTGTGTTACTGTTGTAGATGAGTATGCTTTCTTAGCTTTGGCCTTCTGCGCCTTTGCTTGGCCTTCTGCGCCTTTGCTTGACCAATGTCATTTGCTGCTTCTTTAGTTTGCATAATGGGAGTTAGTTACATTGTGTGATCTCAGCCTCCTATTTATATATTTATATTACATATTGTGATGTCACGTAAAACTGACCAATGTTAGGTGTTCTCAGAGGAACACACACACGCACGGACGGGTGATTTGTACTGCAAGGTACTGTTGGTAGAATGTGCGTGGTTTTTGGTGTTCTGCAGGGGCGACTGAATATGTAGTGTTTGCATCTAAAGAATGTTCTTCTTGAAGCAATGTGTCATATGGGACTGGTCGTAATTGACTGGTTTGTTCAAATACTTGTCTGTCTTCTTCATCTTCATTGTTGTCTTGAACAGTTTCAGCAGTTGATTGGTGTGTTTGATCTATGTCAGTTTTCTCTAGTGCTACATAATGTATTTGATCAAGGTGGCCAATTGTTACAGTATTAAGACTTCGGCCTTGTTGTTGTGGGATCAATTCAACTCTATAGTCCTCTTCTGTGTTACTGTTGTAGATGAGTATGCTTTCTTAGCTTTGGCCTTCTGCGCCTTTGCTTGACCAATGTTAGGTGTTCTCAGAGGGACACACACACGCACGGACGGGTGATTTGGACTGGAAGGTACTGTTCCAATCAAGACTGATTGATCCTGTCTTACCTCACTTCAAAAAGTAATAGCTTTTTGAAGTGACACACCTATTTATAGGATTATATTTCGTCATGCGTCCCTCTAGCCAATCAAAGGCATTGGTGTCAACATATTGACACGTGTCACGTGGAGCTTGACCAATGTTAGCTTGGCTAACAATGTTTGCTCACACACGGCGGGACGAAGCGAAAACATACTCTCCACCTACGGCGGAGACAATCAGAATGCAAAATACAATAAAGTAATTTTGAATTAGTTTAAAGAAAAGCATTCCTCTTGTATGCTTTCGTACATTTACAGTATTGCTATTCATGTAACCTAATCCATTCTCAATTTTGCGTTGTTCTGTACTCTTAGCTAGCAATTAGCAACAGGTACCATTGTTATGTGTGTGTGTGATATAGGCCTATACTGTATTAGTAATATTGTGACTACAGTAGAGCATATAGTTTAGATGTTTGCTTCTTTTCCCGATGACACCGTTCTTCACCAGACTGACAGACAGTATGGGAGCATCCTTGGCGTGCACAATTCTCATGCTCCTCACTGTGTTTTTGTGTTGCCTGACAGGCCAGCATTGCTGTCTGTACAACAATAGCAGTGCACATGAAAGCCTGTCATTGTTTAGCTGCTCAAAGTCTTTATGAGGCATATGGTAAACTAATCCATTCCATGCCAATGAGAGCAATGAGAGCAAGAGGGTGCATTTGTGTGTTATTATGAAAAGGACCCACAGGCATAACGATAGGCCAAAAGTGTGGTGCTCTTTGCTTTGGTATTGTTGTTTCATCTCTAAAAAGGTCCCCAAAGGGGAATTGATTGTATGGAACCAAAACAAAATAGACCCTATAAACAGCATAGGGGCACTTTCACATACCTCTACTGTATATCATCTCTGTCGGGTGGAAACCTCATATCTCCAAAACTGTTACTTTTCGGGATTCAAATTCAAAAGTATCAAAAGTAGCAGATCTACAAGCTCAAAACGAGTCGCTTCGCGCCGAGTTTTGAGCTTGTGGATCTGCTACTTTTGATACTTTTGTGTGACGCTGTAGTATCATCAAGTAGGGCGTTCATTTACGAAAAACACAAAAAGTTAGAATATGGAGTTAAGAGGTTTCTGCAACAGCAATGATATGTACCGCTCTACTTTATTCAATGTCCTATTGCACTTAAAAGCTCTGTCCAGACCAGTTGAAAAATCCCTGCTTTTAAAGACTTTGAATTTTAGAGAGAAATGTTTGTTTCATGGAACAAGCGTTACATCATGGAATCGCCATCACTCATGGCAAACTGTGTGTACACATACTGTGAATATTAACCCATTCAATCCGGGAACGCGTCTGTGTCATTTTAGATTTCTTTGGGCTATTAAAAAAAATTGCGGTTATACAAGCTCAGTGTAGATCTGCTATTTTAGAAAAATCTTGAAAATGTGTGCAAATCTTTGAATATAATATATTCAAAGATTTGCACACATATATTTATTAAAGCGAAAATGTTTAACTCAAATCTTTGCTTCTGGGGGGTCCCTGGAACAAAATATTTTGTTCCAGGGGGGTCCGCGGCCAAATAGAGAGTGCCAAAAATCCTGAAGGGGGCGTCAACAAGTGTCTTTTGGTAGCGGCGGACATCTTTGAGGGGTAAAAACCAGGTTGACTTAACATTGCCCAATGCCACGCCCAATGCCACGCCCACGCCCGTGGTGACGACACGTTGGCACGCTCTATACATAATAAAAATGTTTTCTAAATCCTAACAGTATGTTGCTCTATTAGTGGTGCTCCAACCTTTTCATGTCAAGGACCACCCAAAATTATATGTTATTTGGCCGCGGACCCCCATCTCAAAATATTTTGTTCCAGGGACCCCCAGAAGCAAATATTGGAGTTACAAATGTTTGATTTAAAAAATATATATACATTAAAAGATTTGCACAAATGTTCAAGATTTTTTTAAAACAATGTGCCGTGCTATGAGCTTGAATATCTGCTATTTTTGAATAGCCAAAGAAATCTAAAATGACACAGATGCGTTCTTAATGGATTTAACAAGAACCCCTAGCAACAGGGAGACATGAGACATTTGTGCTTGACCTACCTCTTGTGTAATACTGGAGAAATTGTAACAGGGACATTGCAAAGATGCATATCTTGAGCAGTGAACCAAAAAAAAAAGGTTTAATGACATTATAGCACAGGAGAGTTTAAGGGCATGTTTATAGCCTATTTGTAAAAGATCTTGGTAGATTCTCTATTGTGCAGTTAAACAGCATTTGATGAACTGTAAAGGTTGTTTGTGTGGGCTGGCCGGCTAATGAAAAAATCATGCTCTGGGGCTGAGGGCCACAATATTGATGTGGGTGGTGCAATGGTTACATGTAAATGCTGGAGATATACTCGCACAAAGACAACACACAGGGCACAAGGTCAGGCAATGTATTCATGTCATTGAGTTGCTGTACATTCTGTACATGTCAGGACTTACTATAGCAATTCCTGTAGTCAATGTATAATGTATGTAACATATCAATTACTGTACATATCGTTACATACACATTCATTTTGATAAAGGACATCATTATCATACAACAATTTCAATATTCAATAAAAAAAATGGCATCATTATAAGAAAATATGTTTTTAGAACAGTTGTATCATTTATTTGGTCATATCATTTCCACTGGGTTGGGTAATCACATTAACGTCTTGATCTCCGACTTGGATGATGATGTCTGACAGTGTGACTGCTGTGATGCTAAATCTCCATGACTCTTACTCTTCACACCACTGAAATCTGGTAGAACAGATACAGACTCCGGTGGAATGAAGGATAGAACACATGGAATGTTCTCGCTGACGGCTTGCAAACATTTTCTGAAACACACAATAAAACATGCAATGTTCATAATGGTGAACTAGCAACACATTTTCAGCTTTGTTAAACTCCAGTCCCTGGGATGTCTATTCCCGTTTTCACATACAAATATACCAATATGTGTTTTCTGCACTAACACTGAGTACTACAGTAGCTTACATTATGGAAAACCTTAAACTTTCCAATTCCATGTTAGGTGCTATAGAAGGGAATCAGACCCAAGTACCTGGTGCAGAGCAGGTACATGGAACTGTATGATTTATGAGGAAGCCTGCGAGGGAGAGGGGGGGTGGCTGGGAGTGGATCTGGGAGGGGAACCTGGCCGCTCCCTACACTGGAGTCTGAACCTGAGCTTGTGCGAGACCAGGCCTGCCCTGCTCTGTGGCTCCAGGGCTTCAGGCTGCTGTTGTGATCCTGGGCTCTGGCACAAAATCACAGGCCTGAGCCAAGCCACTGTTTAGTCATCACTCATGCCTTCCCCCAGCCAAACACTGCCACCATGGCCTACCTTGGTGCCTGTCTTCCTCAGAGCCCCCATTGTGGGGGAAATTGGGAAAACGCAACAATAGCTCAACAATGGCCCCTCTGCTCACACCCCACACCTGCAGACAAGCATTGATATCGATACCTTTGCCGTTTTCGTGCACTTAGAGCTACACACAAGTTCATGTAACCCCACCCTGCACCACCCAGGAGACTGTTGCAATACATTTTTAAAAAGTAGCTACTTGTGCTGTCATGAGTCTTTTAGATGTCTCCTCACAAAAACAAAATATCCCCTCGAAACATTTGCATTGGGTTATCATTAGGCTATAGAAAATATTAAAAGTTAATCTTCAGTCTAAAAGAAATATATATACAAATATTTAGATCCTTCTCCCGTGCATGCATGGACGTCTTACCTGGTGTGAAATGTGCCTTGTTTGATTCCCCTATAAGCAAGCAAACGCCGGTCTGAAAAGCAAACGATCACAATATTCAGAGGATGAAAGATTCTTCGAAGAGCCCTGCCGATAGACAAGAGTGTCACATCACTATCCGTCTTCCCCTCTGACTTTTTTCTCTACCTGACTCAGGTATTGGCATTTTAGAGTACTGCGAGGACCAATGGGACGCTAGCACCTGAGTTAGACCATCCCTCTTCTTGGCAAAAAAAAACCTAAAGAAAAGAAAAAAAGAGCAGCCACACCCTGCAATGTGGCATTGTTTTATGGCCCAGACTTGGTGGAAGAGAATTATAAAGTCTAAAATGAAAATGAATGTTCAAAGTGAATCTAGTGTAGCAACAGTTACAGTGTAACCTACCGCCATGATTTTGAAAAAAAGATTACAACAGAAATACAATAACTACTAAAGGTTTTGAAACATGTCATTGGTTTCATTACATGGAAGAACCCACAAAGGAATCAACAACGTGAAACAAGGGCATAGCATCCAATAAATCTGCCCTCAATATGTCAGCTGCAAGGCCCTAGTGGTCATTCAAACTGTTTGATGGGCTAGAGTCTGGCTCATCCTCCAGAGGTTTCCACTTTCTTCATTAAGCTGTAGCGTTTCTGTTTTGTTTCAGAGCCCTGCTCTACTCATATCAATCTTCATAACAATATTTGAAAGATAATTGCCTACCATTTCTACTCTTTGTAATTAGTCACATCACTGAATGGTCTATCTCTCAGCAGCAATCATCCCTAGAATTACTATAATCCACATGGAAATGTGATATTAACATAATATTTCCACAGTGCAGTTAACTGTATCTGCCTTTGGGCTATGCGTGCTGTATCTTTTTTGTTAATTTTTTTTTTGTAATAGCCATCTTCGTAAAATAATATAATTTTGTGTATGACTTCTTAGCAAAGTTCAACATTGCTGGCTGTGCACTGTAGCTTTCTGGTAAACCTCTTTCTTTCAGAATTAAATGAAAAAAGGGCGACACCCAACATCCCTCACCGTGAAAAGGTTGTGGCTGGGTGAAAAGCATTCCTTCCCTGCACAATAGAGGGGCCAGGGGGTGCCAGGGGGATGGGATCTGGGGGAGAAGAGCACCGGCACATTCCTGAGGTCTAGATGCAGCCAGCCTCACCTGACAATATATTTCTCTCGAGAGCACATTCATTTGAGCCCAATCTTCTTTATATGTGATTTTATTGACAAGGACACCAATATCTTTGAGTTATGAGCTGTTGTTCTCAAGAGACAGACTGGGTTATACTCCCGTATTCTGTGTGGGCCTGATAGGTCTGGACAGTGCGGCCTGTCGAGGGTAATCTTTGGGAGCATGGCGGGGTGACAGCTGAAAAACGAGCCTCTAAAAGCACTCAGATGTTAGGCTCCCCGTGTCTGGCTTAGTAACTGCAGGAGTGAAAACTTCACAGAAGTATTTCATGGTTGCATAGGCCAGTGATTCTCAAGCTTTTGAATTTCAAGGGCCCCCAGTTTGAAATGCATTACACCACTGACCCCTACGTATTTGATACCATTGTGTTTTCATCCTTTGGACCCCAATCTAAACTTTTAAATCCTCAATGTTAATTTAACTCTGAGAGTGTACATATGCTACCAAATATACATGTGTGGGTCCATTTGGTTCCATTTGTACACTCTGAGTTACAGACCTGTAAGGTCCGTTTGGACCCCTGGTCCCCGGACTCTATGTTGAAAACCAGTGGCATATGCCATCCTCCATGATGTCTACGGTCAGCTACTGCTGATCATCATATACTGTGGATACATCATAACTGTGGATTTTCTGTCCTGTCCTGTCAGTGGTGCAGTGTATATCAAATGAATCAATGGGTCTTTAGTTATGATCCCAACCCCTGACCAGGTTGTCCATTCATTCTGGGGAGTTGTCACAGATGAGATAAACATCACTCTTGGGTCTTTTGTTATAGCACCATAAACATACATACAAATCAAGATTTTTGTTTACTAAATGTCACACATTAACATTCATAGTCTGCCATTTTTGTTTCACTGTGTCACCAAAATGGCATCAAACAATCCTTTTATAGAGACTTAACACAATCAGTGTTTCTTGGAAAAGATTGTCTTAAATTGACTTTTTTCGCCTGTTACAAAATGTAATATACTGTAGATTACAGGAGGGGGAAAAATTATGTTGTGAATTGTATTTGTAGAGCAGACTGTTAAAAATAAATGCTGGTTCCTGATGTGCCTATACCATAAATCATACATTTGCATGTTTTTCTGCAAACAACCACCACGGTCACTGGTTCAAGAACATACAAAAGTATTGAGATGTTGTTGGGTGAGCACTGACCCATGCAAGAGAAAGACGTTTTTAATAAAATAGTCTCTACACTCCTAGAAGGCAGCACAAAGAATGAAGGCTCCGTCTGAACACGTCACTATGAGGAATGTGTCCTCCCTTCAGGCGCTTTACACTCTGATTTATTTAAAGTCCCAAGACACCAGATCAGCAAACTGGTATTTATGCATATGAGAGAAATGTTGCATACTGTATGAGAAAAAATAGTGTTTACTTTGGAACTCAGCAAATTAGCTTTGCACTGTTGTTGTTCTGTTCGCTCTTGTATTAGATACTTATTCTGTTGCTTTATAGAATGATTTGTACACAAAAGGCAATTTAATTGTATCAGTGTGTTAACAGTAATGGGTAATTTTATTTAACACGTTCTTAACTGGACCAGGACATGATTTGTGACTTACATAAATGAACAATCAACATTTCTAACTTCAGTGCGCACAAGGACTACCTTGGACCATAGGTCATATCTGAATGGTGTTTGTTTCCACCCCTCTACATTTGTGGCATTTAATTTAAAACATGTACATTGTTTTAAACCCTCAAATGAAGAAGAGGTTGTAGGATAGTTAATGGCTTATACTCCATTTATCCCATAGTGTTATCCTTGTGGATCATTAACTTGCAAATCGCTCTAGCCTGCTGTGTTAGAGAGTAGTATGAAGCAAGCATGCACCTGAATTGCATTTTGTCCCCCAAAGGCATAAAGTTTGAGCTCAATTCACTTCAAATCAGTTCAAATAACTGATCTATAATAATCTCTGGATTGATACATAATAATGTGTGAAGCCGCCGCAATGCCATGTTGGTATTAGTCTGCTAATCTATAATAATTCATTATGGTAGAGATTAATATTATTTGAGCGCTGTAAATCTATCTGTATCCCTGTTATCTAAATTAAACATTTTCATTTTGTAATTATTTATTCAAGATAATCAGTTGGATGCCTGTAGCACCTCAAGCCGCGTGCCCTCAAGCCATGGATCCTTTGTTTCACCCAACTGTTGAATGTTGATGTTTCTGAACCAAAAATGTGTTTCTTGTAACCATTTGTAGACGTGAACCATGTTCAACACAGACTATGTGGAAACTAATCCTAGTCTAGCGCCACCAGGAGGCCGATTCTTGCTAAAAAAAAAATTGCTATTACTCCGAATACAAGAACGCTTGCCCCAAAACACGCTCACCCCGGGTCAAATCCGGCGACCTCGGAACGGTTTAGATGGCGACGCCACCTAAACGATGCCTAAACCTTATCTTATTCCTGAACGTAACCTCTGTAAAACTATGCCTAACCTAGCTCTGGTCCATAGCGTTAAAAGGAGTTCTCCTTAACGCTATGTTACTTCTCTGCCGTTGCCCGCACACCCCCGGTAACGCAGCCTCTCGTCTCTAGTAAAAATAAAAGATACACTTTCGCTACTCACCATCACCAAAACAAAACGTTTTAAGTTATATTATGTTGAAAGCCTACTTTCCTTAGTGGGAACACTCTGAGCCCCCCACCTCACGTTTAAATACACTTTTTGGCCAGAAAATAAAAATATTCCACCGGATGGAAAAATGTTTTAGTTACTCCACTGCGTCCCCTACAGATTTGGTCAATGGAATTTTTGTATTGACAAGATCTGTAGGGGGCGCAGTGGAGTAACCAAAAAAATCTAAAGTGTATTTTTTATTTTGACTAAAGACGAGAGGTTGGCTACCGGGGGTGTGCGGGCATTCCGGGCCAACGGCTGAAAAGTAACAGCATTAAGAAGAACTCCTTCTAACGCTATGGACCAGAGCTAGCCTAACCCTAGACTGCACCAACGCTCCTGATTTCGTGTATAGAGGGGCGGGTGTATAGAGGCGCAGAGAGACTGCGCCTGATCCCATTGGTTCATTACGAGCGACGGCCACTGCACTCTGGTTGGTTGGGGAAATGAACACTTCCTCATACCGGGTACACCGATGCGCTGGTCCAGGCTTTTATTTTTTAGCAAAACTAAACAATAAAAGCCTGGAGATCGAGGCTAGCCTAACCCTAACCTTATTCCTAACCTTAACCTCAGTATAACAAATACAAGAACGCAAGAACCGCTGGGGGCGAGCGGTCCACGGAAGAAATGGGGGCGTGTTTTGGGGTGTTTTGGGGCGAGTCCTCTGGTTTACCATTACTCCTACAGATTTTGTCCAAACATCACGCAAATCGGTACACATTATCTCTATTAGTCATGTCATCAAGACAGACCTGTCTGATTTTTGGGCAGTGTAGCCGCCCCTATAAGTGGGGTTGGGACACCTCATTAGTAAACATTTTCTGTACTGTGATTGGCTCATTAGTACACCCCTAGCTGTACTGTGATTGGCTGACTCTATTGGCTGACTCTATTCAGCACTGTGATTGGCTAGCGAGACACATGATGACATTAATAACCTATAAATAGGACTATGCCTACTTTTTTAAGTGAGCTTGTCATCACTGTGATGACCACTGTGATGACCACACCGCCCACTTCACACTGGGTGTGATTTTTTATATTTCATCCTGATTGGCTAAGATTGACTTCTACTACCTGGCCTGGCGGAGACCTGTGCTCCGAGGAGCACATTTTTCTAGTTTACTTTCATTTTTCTGAAAATGTATTCAAATTAAATACATTCAAATGTAATTCAGGCTTTTATGGGACTGTGTGGCAGACGCAATTTACAATAATAGCACATGAAAGTTTGCATGGCATGTTATAGCCTACCCTATCCTTTTGTCTATCAAATGAATGCCACAACTGCAGAAAGGAGGGCTAACTACTGCTTAAATATACCTATTGAGTAAATTTATAGGATAATCAAAATGCAAATTATAGTGGTCTACGCTATGTTAATTTGGTAAGCTGCAAAGTGAACAACATACATACATACCGGTACATTTTTCATAAATGTTTAATGAGGTTGTAATAAAAACTGATTGTTTATTCATGAATGTGTCATGAAACATGTAATAAGCCAACTATGCGCAATGCAAAACACCACACAAAGTCAATATTACCAAAGCCCAAGATATTGCTCTCAATTTTGGCCTGAAAACCCTACCCCATAACATGTAATGAATAATTAAACAAAGGAGATTTTCATATTGAGATGATGGCATTGGTTTGGAGGCACTTGACATTTACAGTGATTTGAATGTGTATGTGCTGTGTGTTGGCTCCGCTCCGTGTGAATTCACACAGCTCTTTAGCCTCTGGCTGTCCATAGGTTGTTTCACTCTCCCGATCCTCCCCATCTCTTTCTTTGTCTCTCTTCTGCCTATGCTCAGTCGTATGACAGTGCCGCATGTTGAAAACATAGCAGATCTATAAGCTCACAACGTGTTGCATCCGCGTCAGCATGTAGATCAGCTATTTTCGGTGCACGACACAGTTGTACAACGAAGTATAAATTGGACTTATCAGGCTTTATGTCTCTCCGTCCCTGCTCCCTCATTACATCCCTCCCTTCTCTCTTCCTGCCTCCCTCCCTCAATCACTCCCTCCCTCCCTCCCTTCTCTCTCTGTCTCTCTCTCCTTGTGGGAATCTGATGCCTCATTGACTGAGCCCGTTCTGACTTGCCTGGGCAGGAATGCACCTACCGTCTAATGCACTTTTATGTTCAAGCAAATTGACAATGAAGAGTACCATCATTTTGCAGCATAAATATTTCATTCCCCATTTGGATGCAGATTCAAGATGTCACGCCCAGAATACAAATGGGCTCTCGGGCTGTCTCTTGGACCCTGGGAGAATATGATTTGTGTGCTCTATGGGATAATAGTGCAGTGTGTGGAATATTCATGTCTGATTAGGTGTTATTGGAAATCCAAGTTTTCATTGTAGAAAAACAAAATAATAACACTTTAGGTCATGATCAAATTGCTGTTATTGTTGGGTATAAGCAGTGAATGAGCGGATATGCACACAGACAGAATCCTCTCTGGGCTGGAAATAATGTTGGAATAGCTCCTCAATGGAGGCCAAATCAAGATCTTGCTGGTCAAAATATTGTAGAATAAAGTATATGGGTGCTTAAGTCAGCAGTGTGCAGACAGACACTGGGGTCCGGGGACCCCCTGGGGTCCTTGCTGGTGTTCCAGGCAGGGGGTCCCCAGCAAAATTAGTTCATGTAGCATCAAAATCAGTTTAACCGCTTAACTTTAACCATACAGTATTATACATTAGTTATTTGAAAATAGTCAATCAGACATTTTGAAGAACTAGGAAAAATGTGGAATATATTTTCAAACATTTTCACAACACAAATCTTGTATGGGGCCCCTGGTACCAAATATTTTCAGATTGGGGACTTTAGGGGTCCTTGACATGAAAAGGTTTGAGAACCACTGTGTTAGTACCTTCTGTTTATCTTCTTCTCTCCCGACATATATAATTAGCAGGGCAGGGGAGAGGGTCCCAGTGCACCCGAGTGGAATTATTTTAGGACCCTAATGGTGTCTAGTTAAGATTTCTTCTTTTTGCCCAGGTCAACTAATGTCCCATGGGGATTTTAAGCCTTTCTTACACCTATCCCCAACCCGAACCATAAAATGGAGATAAAAGAAAACGCCATAACTCTTGAAGTAAACAATATACAGAGACAAATGAACACATTTTCAAATTATTTTGACCCAAGGAATTCATTAAAGTGGCTATTATTAAGATTCAAGCGCATCTTGACTCTATTTCAGGACAGAAACTGCAAAAAACTAGCAGAAAATGTTCTATATTTCTCTTTGTACTAAATACTTAAGGTGTATTCTATTTTGCCGTATATTTTTTAGGACCCTAATAGTGTCTGGTTAAGATTTCTTCTTGTTTCTCATGTCAGCTAATGTCCCCTTTTGTTTATTTGCTTTGGACAGTATATAATACAGCATAAAGAAAAACGTGACTCCTGTTGCCAAGAGAGTTGAACGTGTTATATCTCTTTACTATTCCAGTGCATTATTATGCACTTCCAGGGCATTATAATTTTTTATGTTTGATTATTGATTTATTATTAATACATTATTCATCTCATCTTAGTTTTAGTTTTGTACTGTATGACTGTAATCTGCATTAGTTTATTATACTACACATGTTATGATTATGTGTGAATGGAGTGTCCTAGCAGAGAAAGTAAACAAGACGGATAAGGGGCCAGTGTATACCGGGTAAGGAGACTGCATAGCCAAATTATCAAGGTCGTCTGATCCTTGGGGTTAACCTTGTATCCTCTGTATTTAGCTTTCACCAACTTTCAGATCAGTGTCAAGACTCCTGTGGCCTTCCGAGGCATTATATTATTAAATCAGCATTACATTATTAAATCTACTAACAGACATTTAGTAGCAATTCTTTATTCTCTCAACTGAGGAAATCCACGTTTTTCCATTGCCAAATGTACTCTCTGTCAGTAAGATTACTTGATGAAAAATGTCTCAGACTAAACAGCCCTCCACTTTTCATTATGGTGGTACATTCTTGGTGTGCGCATGCTTTTGTGTCATATGTTTGTGGGAGGGGTTTGTTTGCGGGGGGGAGTAGAGAGGTCAACTGGTTTAGATTCACCTTTTGACGAACAGACATTGCACTAACCACAACTTCTGGCTAGCTAGCCCGTTGGTTAACCTTTCAACCTGCTGTCCCTATTTTGGGCATGTCGTTACAGGCGAAATAATAATTTTCGAAAACAACAAATCACAACTCACCGCGAAGCATTTTGAGCTTGTAGATCTGTTACTTTTCATCACACCATGGAGTATACAAGGCTTAAGTGGTTAACCTGGTTGTACGAAAGAACAGCCCTGTACCACCTCGGTCAGATGTGACCCTGCTGGAATTTTGGCTCTGAATGGTCCGACGGTGAGGTCAAGTCTCCAGGCTTCAGGGAATGTACACGAGTGTGTGTGTGTGTGTGTGTGTGTGTGTGTGTGTGTGTGTGTGTGTGTGTGTGTGTGTGTGTGTGTGTGTGTGTGTGTGTGTGTGTGTGTGTGTGTGTGTGTGTGTGTTCACAACCTCACCTCTACCCATTACGATAGCACACTGCCTAGGCTTGCGGCTTGCATAGAATTCAGGTGAAGATGTGTCTCACTTTGCCCTGCCTGGCTGACTCACATGGGAGTGATATAGCTAACTTGTTAGTTCTGCTATTAACACAGATCCAAACTTAAATTCAACCAAAACCTGTTATTAAAGTAGGTGGGGTAGGCCTAGTCTACCTTGTGGTACCTTTACCCAATCCTACTCAGCATAACCCTGAGTGATGAGTGTTCATTTAGCTTAAGCTGTTGAGTGTAAACATTCAAATAGATTAACGCTCAAGATTTTCCTGTGTATTTTCCAAATGAATCATCCAGTAATGGACTGCCGTCCCACCTACACACAATAGACTGAACAGGGTCAGTTAGGGCCAATTTAGATTCCTCAGCCTCTCCACAGTCAGAAGTTAATCCAGAGACAAAGCAAACAGTAGAAAGGTGTGTCATTCAGACTCCCATTTCACAGGTTATTCCCCCAAATGCTGAAGGTAGCATGCAAAATGAATAGCAAAAGGAAGGCAGGAGTGTTGCTACAGTACAGGACTCTACATCCAAGTACTTATTGGGATTGAGCAGCGCACAATAGGAGCTGCTGCTCCACATTGGCTCAAAAAGAGTGTAAGAGATGATCAAACCAAAAATCCTTACTGTATTTGTGTCCACTCAATATGAATATACTAACTTTATAAGTTGTATAAAGTTGAGTAAAGTTATCTGTAATTTTAGTTTACATAGTGTGTGTTTGTCTGATTAGATATTCAACAAATGCTGACTTAAAATCTTAAGGAAATTACAAAGGTTTCTTTTGCAGTGTAATATACCTATCAAGATGCAAAGTGCTAAAATAATTATTAATTGAAATAACAAATCCCTTCGTGAAATATGTGCGATTACCAAACCAAATCACTTTGGCAGCAGAAGTGTCTTTTTGATTAAAAGACAAAATATAACAAGAACACTTTTCTTTGTGTTTCACAGGACTTAAGGTACAACACAAAATCACACATAAAGATGTATTTTTAAAAAGAAAACCTATATCACATAACATCAGCAATATCGTAAATTATGCTTCCAACACTTAATAATAATACATTTTATTCATTATTGTCTCTGCCAGGCCGAAAGGCATGGCGAGAGAGTATGTTTTACCCCTTGTCCGTCCGTCCGTGTGTGTGTGTGTGTGTGTGTGTGTGTGTCCGTGTGTGTGTCCATCTGTCTGTGAACAGCTAAGCTCCGGCACCGTTGGCCCGGTCGCTGCGAAACTATGCAAAATTGCCAATTCAGAACCTCTGACCCAATTTTTTTACATGGCCCTGTTATAGCGCCACCAGGAGGCCGATTTGTGCAAAACCCATTTTTTTATATTACTCCTACAGATTTTATCCAAACATCACGCAAATCGGTACACAGTATCTCTATATTCATGTGATCAACACGGATCTGTCTGATTTTCCATATTCCATCCTGATTGGCTAAGGTTGGCTTCCAAAGTTTGCAGGATTGGTCCATTTTGAACTAAATGCCTCAAATCATGAACGCAGCTTGCGATTTCCGTGAAATTTTACACGCACATTCCCACTAGGCCGAGGAAGAAATGCCACTTGAACATTTTCAAATCAGCCTCATGGTGGCGCTATAAAAGCCCAATTTGCGTTTTTAACTGTAATTGCACCGACCTGTGTGAGACTTTGCACACATACTCCCTAGAGGCCAAGGAAAAACAGCTGCCCTGCATTTTTCACATTAGCCTTTTATAGCGCCACCAGGAGGCCGACTTATGTAAAACACATATTTTGAGATTAAGCTTTCATATTTTATCCAAATTTTACGCAAATCAGTTTACATGATCTCTATAGTCATGTGATCAAGATGGATCTGTTTGATTTTTCATATTCCATCCTGATTGGCTAACATTGACATCTAAAATTTGCAGGAGTGGCCCGTTTTGAACAAAATGCCGCAAATCATGAACGCAGCGTCCGATTGTGGTGGAACTTTGCACGCACATTTGCACTACGTTGAAGAAGAAACGCCACCCTTTTAACATTGCCCTATTATAGCGTCACCAGGAGGCCGATATTTATTTTTTATATTACTCCTACACATTTTGTCCAAACATCATGCAAATCAGTACACATTATCTCTATAGTCAAGTGATCAAGATGGTTCCGTCCGTTTTTTTATATTCCATCCTGATTGACAAATTCTGAACATTGCTGGCCCACAATAACCTACCTGACCTGGCGGAGACCTGTGCTCCGAGAAGCACTTTTTCTAGTTACGGGGCCAGAGCTCAGCTCTGGACCTGTTTTAATATTGCCTGTATTCTTCTGTTTCTGCCACTTTTCGCAGTTCTGGGTGAACCGTGCTGTCGCTTTTTACGAAACTCGGCCATATGGTAGATGTTCATGAAAAACTATCAAGAAATAAATCTCACAATCTTTCGTCAAAAGGTGGCGCTATAGCACTCAATTGAAAATGCCAACTTTGAACAGGTACAACTCATGCCCTGTTTGACCTACAGCCATAAAACTTCAATACACACATGCGTCTACTCATGATGAACAACTTTAACCCTCTGACTTTTGACCTCTGACCTTTAGATCTCCCACCATTTTGAATTATATGAAAAGCAGCTAAAATCTATCTCGTCCTGGGATTTTTGAGCAATCTGCACGAAACGTTTTACACATGAACTTTGGACCTATGCCGACAAACCTGTGCAAAAGATTTTCCATAAGTGAAAAAATGAAGCTTTAATGAGCCAATGAATATTGCAGTTTTATGACAATTATTCATCTGCCCCTAACACATACATGCAGACTCACATTTCTTTGAAACTTTGCGTTAATGTTGAGAGTCATTCCAAATATTACTGAAACCAATCTTACTCCAATTGGTCAAAGGGGGGCGCTATAGCGATTTTTTGAAAGTGCAAACTTTAAACAGGCAAAAGTCATGCCTCGTTTGGCCGACAGCCATTAAAGGTTTAATGACATTCACTTTTACACCACATTCAAAGTCTTTGTCATGGTCCTTCAAAAGTGTACAAAAAGTTTTAAGTGAAAATTCCATTCCAGTGATCCATGGCAGGTGTTTTTCTCTCACATTTCTAAAGCCTTTTCAACTGCAACGAAAAAAGAAATCTTTGCCTGCGGGTGTCGCTGGTAAGGGATTTTGCCTGTCAATCATCGCCTCTGCTCCGCCCCCCCCAAAGGAAAGGATAGGGGAGGGGAGGGGCGAGGAGGAGAGTGGGCGGGATTAACCGACTGTGACCTCACTGTCGAAGGGCCAAGCTCAGATTACTTTTCAGCCTAATTATTCAGAAAACCCCAGACCACAGAAAATCCACTGAATGTTCTAAGTTCAGGTTTTTTGGGTGTAATTGAGGTCATAAAACCCCAAATAAAACATTGAAAATAAAAAAAGTGAAAATGAATGTCATGATACCTTTAAACCTGCTTACACATGTGCCTTGACTCATGAGGAACACATGTATCACGTTGACCAGTAAGCTCCGCCCTTAGATTGTCCGCAATTTTGAGCAGTTTGAAAAACACTTAAACCCAGGATTTTCCAGCTATTTGCGTGAAACTGTATCATCTGTGTGATCTCCTTTTTCACAGGTTCTTGTCTGTTGCTCCAATGGCTTCTCCCTTAAACGTGTGCCTCACGACCGCAAGGTTGCCGGTTCAAGCCTCACTTGATGTAGAATCATTTAAGTTGAATTGCAAAAAACATGACTGTATCAATGAATACATGTGCAAACGGTAAAGATAACATGAAATGCTTATTTGAGAGTATGTTTTTTCAATGTATGGCGTACTTCATTGTGAAAATAGCCGATCTACAATCTCACAACTTTTCAGATAGCAACGTTTTGTGAGCTTGTAGATCGGCTGCTTTCACTGGTTTCGGTTTCGAGGAGACATACAATTTCTCTATTGGTAAATGGTTTGTGAACGAGTGATCTTAGTGTTAGTGTTAGTGTGAATTCTTTTTTCACTGGTTCTGGTCTGTTGGTCCAATGGCGTCTCACTTCAGCATCAGCCTCTGGATCCAATGTCGCCAGTTCAAGCCTCAACTCTTGCTGGCTACTTCTCAATTGTATCGCACAAAACATGACTGTATCAATTAATGCATGCGCAACTATTAAAGGTAACATGAAATGCTTCTTGGAGAGAGTATTTTTTGCAATATATGACAAAATTGTGAAAATAGCCGATCTACAATCTCACAACTTTTCAGATAGCAACGTGATTCTGAGCTTGTAGATCGGCTGCTGTGTTATCTCTTTTTTCACAGGTCTTGTCTGTTGGTCCAATGGCTTCTCCCTTAAGTGAGTGCCTCATGACTGCAAGGTTGCCAGTTCAAGCCTCACTTGATGCAGACTCATTTAAGTTGAATTGCAAAAAACATGAATGTATCAATGAATACATGTTCAAAGGGTAAAGATAACATGAAATGCTTATTTGAGAGGGTATGTTTTTGCAATGTATGACATACTTCATTCTGAAAATAGCCGATCTACAATCTCAAAACTTTTCAGATAGCAACGTGTTTCTGAGCTTGTAGATCGGCTGCTTTCACTGGTTCACTTTTATCTTCAACAGACAACCTCAGCCTGGACAAAGCTATAGAACTATAGGTAGTGTTGCAGCCTGTCAATCCGAAGGTTGAGGGTTTGATTCCTGTTAATGGCAATAGGTTGAGACGTCCAATCAATCCATTCTGCTTCCATCTCTCTCTCTCTTCAATCTATTCCGTTTCCATGTCTCTCACTCCGCCCTTAGATTGTCCGCAATTTTAAGCAGTTTGAAAAACACTTAAACCCAGGATTTTTCAGCTATTTGCGTGAAACTGTATCATCTGTCTGATCTCTTTTTTCACAGATTTTATCTGTTGGTCCAATGGCTTCTCCCTTAAGTGAGTGCCACACGACCGCAAGGTTGCCGGTTCAAGCCTCACTTGATGCAGACTCATTTAAGTTGAATTGCAAAAAACATGACTGTATCAATGAATACATGTGCAAACGGTAAAGATAACATGAAATGCTTATTTGAGAGTATGTTTTTTCAATGTATGACGTACTTCATTGTGAAAATAGCCGATCTACAATCTCACAACTTTTCAGATAGCAACGTGTTTCTGAGCTTGTAGATCAGCTACTTTCACCAGTTTCAGCCAGGGGCTTGGTTCATGACAGAAGTCTGTCTGTCTCTCACTCTGTGTCTCTGTCTGTCTGTCTGTCTCTCACTCTGTGTCTCTGTGTCTCTGTCTGTCTCTCACTCTGTGTCTCTGTCTGTCTCTCACTCTGTGTCTCTGTGTCTCTCACTCTGTGTCTCTGTCTGTCTGTCTGTCTCTCACTCTATGTCTCTGTCTGTCTGTCTCTCACTCTGTGTCTCTGTCTCTCACTCTGTGTCTCTGTCTGTCTGTCTCTCACTCTGTGTCTCTGTCTGTCTGTCTCTCACTCTGTGTCTCTGTCTGTCTGTCTCTCACTCTGTGTCTCTGTGTCTCTGTCTGTCTCTCACTCTGTGTCTCTGTCTGTCTGTCTCTCACTCTGTGTCTCTGTCTGTCTGTCTCTCACTCTGTGTCTCTGTCTGTCTGTCTCTCACTCTGTGTCTCTGTCTGTCTGTCTCTCACTCTGTGTCTCTGTCTGTCTGTCTGTCTGTCTGTCTGTGTCTCTGTCTGTCTGTCTGTGTCTCTGTCTGTCTGTCTGTGTCTCTGTCTGTCTGTGTCTCTGTCTGTCTGTCTGTCTGTCTGTCTGTCTGTCTCTCACTCTGTGTCTCTGTCTGTCTGTCTGTCTCTCACTCTGTCTCTCACTCTGTCTCTGTGTCTCTCTGTCTCTGTGTCTCTCTGTCTCTGTGTCTCTGTGTCTCTGTGTCTCTCTGTCTCTCTGTCTCTGTGTCTCTGTCTGTGTCTCTGTCTGTCTCTCACTCTGTGTCTCTGTCTGTCTCTCACTCTGTGTCTCACTCTGTCTGTCTGTCTGTCTGTCTGTCTGTCTGTCTGTCTGTCTGTCTGTCTCTCACTCTGTCTGTCTGTCTGTCTGTCTCTCACTCTGTGTCTCTGTCTGTCTGTCTGTCTGTCTCTCACTCTGTGTCTCTGTCTGTCTGTCTCTCTGTCTCTGTCTCTGTGTCTCTGTCTGTCTCTCACTCTGTGTCTCTGTCTGTCTGTCTGTCTCTCACTCTGTGTCTCTGTCTGTCTCTCACTCTGTGTCTCTGTCTGTCTGTCTGTCTCTCACTCTGTGTCTCTGTCTGTCTGTCTGTCTGTCTGTCTCTCACTCTGTCTCTGTGTGTCTCTGTGTCTCTCTGTCTGTCTGCCTGCCTGCCTGCCTGCCTGCCTGCCTGCCTGCCTGCCTGCCTGCCTGCCTGCCTGCCTGCCTGCCTATATACAGTACATACAGCATATTATGCATATTGATATATATATAGACTGTTTTCCCCGTTAGAATAAAATTTGCCTTAAAATCTTAGAAGACTCAAAGAATAATGTAAACTAGAAAAGGTGCTCCTCGGAGCACAGGTCTCCGCCAGGTCAGGTTATTGTGGCCTCCTGGTGGCGCTATAATAGGCCAATGTGAAAGGGGTGTCATTTCTTCTTAGGCCTTTCACGGCAATCGGACACTGCATTCATGATTTGAGGCATTCTGTTCCAATAAATGTTTTGCTAAATTAGACCTGCTGGTTGCAGGCCAATGTGAAAAGGGTGGCATTTCTTCCTCAGCCTAGTGGGAATGTGCGTGCAAAATTTCACGGAAATCGCATGCTGCGTTCATGATTTGAGGCATTCAAAACGGACCTATCCTGCAAACTTTGGAAGCCAATGTTAGCCAATTAGGATGGAATATGAAATATCGGACACATCTGTCTTGATCACATGACTATAGAGATACTGTGTACCGATTTGCGTGATTTCTGGACAGAATCTGAAGGAGTAATAGCAATTTTTTTTTTTTACAAAAGTCGGCAGATGTGAAAAATGTAGGGCAAAGGTTTTTCCTTGGCCTCTTTCATTTGCATGATGTTTGGACAAAATCTGTAGGGGTAATATCCATTTTATGTGTCTCTGTCTGTCTCTCACTCTGTGTCTCTGTGTCTCTCACTCTGTGTCTCTGTCTGTCTGTCTGTCTGTCTCTCACTCTGTGTCTCTGTCTGTCTGTCTCTCACTCTGTGTCTCTGTCTCTCACTCTGTGTCTCTGTCTGTCTGTCTCTCACTCTGTGTCTCTGTCTGTCTGTCTCTCACTCTGTGTCTCTGTCTGTCTGTCTCTCACTCTGTGTCTCTGTCTGTCTGTCTCTCACTCTGTGTCTCTGTCTGTCTGTCTCTCACTCTGTGTCTCTGTCTGTCTGTCTCTCACTCTGTGTCTCTGTCTGTCTGTCTCTCACTCTGTGTCTCTGTCTGTCTGTCTGTCTGTCTGTCTGTCTGTCTGTCTGTCTGTCTGTCTGTGTCTCTGTCTGTCTGTCTGTGTCTCTGTCTGTCTGTCTGTCTGTGTCTCTGTCTGTCTGTCTGTCTGTCTCTCACTCTGTGTCTCTGTCTGTCTGTCTGTCTGTCTGTCTGTCTGTCTCTCACTCTGTCTCTCACTCTGTCTCTCACTCTGTCTCTGTGTCTCTCTGTCTCTCTGTCTCTGTGTCTCTGTGTCTCTCTGTCTCTGTGTCTCTCTGTCTCTGTGTCTCTCTGTCTCTGTGTCTCTGTCTGTCTCTCACTCTGTGTCTCTGTCTGTCTGTCTGTCTCTCACTCTGTGTCTCACTCTGTCTGTCTGTCTGTCTGTCTGTCTGTCTGTCTGTCTGTCTGTCTGTCTGTCTGTCTGTCTGTCTGTCTGTCTGTCTCACTCTGTCTGTCTGTCTGTCTGTCTGTCTGTCTGTCTCTCACTCTGTCTGTCTGTCTGTCTGTCTCTCACTCTGTGTCTCTGTCTGTCTGTCTGTCTGTCTCTCACTCTGTGTCTCTGTCTGTCTGTCTCTCTGTCTCTGTCTGTCTCTCACTCTGTGTCTCTGTCTGTCTGTCTGTCTCTCACTCTGTGTCTCTGTCTGTCTCTCACTCTGTGTCTCTGTCTGTCTGTCTGTCTCTCACTCTGTGTCTCTGTCTGTCTGTCTGTCTGTCTGTCTGTCTGTCTGTCTGTCTCTCACTCTGTCTCTGTGTGTCTCTGTGTCTCTGTGTCTCTGTGTCTCTCTGTCTCTGTGTCTCTCTGTCTCTCTGTCTGTCTGCCTGCCTGCCTGCCTGCCTGCCTGCCTGCCTGCCTATATACAGTACATACAGCATATTATGCATATTGATATATATAGACTGTTTTCCCCGTTAGAATAAAATTTGCCTTAAAATCTTAGAAGACTCAAAGAATAATGTAAACTAGAAAAGGTGCTCCTCGGAGCACAGGTCTCCGCCAGGTCAGGTTATTGTGGCCTCCTGGTGGCGCTATAATAGGCCAATGTGAAAGGGGTGTCATTTCTTCTTAGGCCTTTCACGGCAATCGGACACTGCATTCATGATTTGAGGCATTCTGTTCCAATAAATGTTTTGCTAAATTAGACCTGCTGGTTGCAGGCCAATGTGAAAAGGGTGGCATTTCTTCCTCAGCCTAGTGGGAATGTGCAAAATTGTGCAAAATTTCACGGAAATCGCATGCTGCGTTCATGATTTGAGGCATTCAAAACGGACCTATCCTGCAAACTTTGGAAGCCAATGTTAGCCAATTAGGATGGAATATGAAATATCGGACACATCTGTCTTGATCACATGACTATAGAGATACTGTGTACCGATTTGCGTGATTTCTGGACAGAATCTGAAGGAGTAATAGCAATTTTTTTTTTTTACAAAAGTCGGCAGATGTGAAAAATGTAGGGCAAAGGTTTTTCCTTGGCCTCTTTCATTTGCATGATGTTTGGACAAAATCTGTAGGGGTAATATCCATTTTATGGGTTGGAGATAGGTGTAAGAAAGGCTTAAAATCCCCATGGGACATTAGTTGACCTGGGCAAAAAGAAGAAATCTTAACTAGACACCATTAGGGTCCTAAAAGACCTCCTGGTGGCGCTATAACAGGCCAATTTACAAAATTCAGGGCAGAAGTTCGACTTTGGCATCCAGGGAGTGTTTGTGTACAGTTTCGCAGCGACTGGGCCAACGGTGCCGGAGATTAGCTGTTCACAGACAGACGGACACACGGACGGACACATGGACGGACGTACGGACAGGGTGCAAAACATAATCTCGGCCATGCCTTTCGGCCTGGCGGAGACAATAATGTAATGTAAATAACCAGTAAACCAACTGGCTATTTGAAAAAAAGCAATCATAATTTTACATTGATTAATATCAGAGTAAATCGTCTCAGACAACTAGGCTACTACTAACTAGACAGTTAGAGGATTACTTATGCTTAGCTAGCAAAAGCACATAAACACCGCATTTCTACTGTCAGCGTATATTCAATATGAGATGATCCTTTATCAGACAACAAAGTACATGTCTACCCAATGGATTATACCCTATTAGTTCTAGGAGGTGGGATGGTTTGGACATTTTCTGTATTCTTTTGTTTCTCACATTTTTTCACTGCATCAGTCACATTATGCCATTCATCTGAGGTGTAAAAAATTAATCAACTGAATCGACAAAGTTTAAATTAGCTTCAAGACTCATACATGAATTATTGAATCATCCTGATCCTACATTAAAAGAAAATAGAGGGGTTGTTATTGCAACATCATTACTTCCAGACTGGAGGTGGCTCATATTTAGCACAGAGGCTATTAATCTAGCATTATATTTACAGAAGTCATTGGCATTAAATTGAGAATTTGTAATCTGGCATTGGCTATTTTTTGGCCTCTGCTTATCTGAATGAAACATGAGGAGTAGAATGAGTTTCCAACTTTTAGAAATAAGAACCGCCGCCCTTGGCTTTACATATTTATTTGGTGGCAAAGGTTGGATAACCCAGGCTCGGAAACTAAATTATACATATCTAATGCTGATTCCTCTTCATAGGCCAGCCTCTTTATCTGAAGAGGGGGTAACAAAGAAGGCAGATGTGAAGCCATGCTACCGCTTATTTATCACTTTGAAATACACAGTGCTCAAATATTCCCTACTTTACATGTGGATAAGAATACTGTAGTCTAGAGAGGATGGGATTTGATGGAATACACTACCATCTAATCTATGATAAATATTCATCCCATGGCCCCTTTTATTCATTCTGTGTGGTGCACCAGAATAAATGAAAATTTATCTCTGAGATGTGTTGAAGATTCATGACATTTTGATTTTTCCAGATGGGGAGGGCTTTGAATTGTATTGTACGGGATGGCAAGGCAAAAATATGCCTGCTATGTTATTATATATTTTTTGCAGCAAGTGTAAAGTTGTTCTAAGTTTTGAGGAGTCATCTAAACCAACAATCAATTAACGTTTATTTCACTATCAGTCAAACACATAAGAAATTGATTTATTTTCTCCTTGGCTCTGCTCTGAATCTTTACCAACCTCCTTCAGTCTTATCCATGTTCACTCAGATAGGAATTTTCCAGAGGCAGTGTTGCAGAGAGCTGTGGAATGCTGACAGGACTGAGCATGTCTCTGCATCTCTTCCCCTCTGCAGTACAGGCTTACCTCGCCTCCAGTTCTTGTGTAAACCAGCTCAGCCGTTTAATAGACGCCTGCAGTTAAGTCCACCTAAAGCAGAGTAATTATCTTAAAACACAAATGTTCCAATGACTGTTCGTGTCTGAGCTAATTTGTTACTAAAATACTGCCCTTTCCAGGTATGTTTCCTGAACATATAATAAGATAAACCCTTTACAGCAGTGGTTCTCAAAAAATTTTATGTCAAGGACGCCCAAATTGATATGTATTTGGCTGTGGACCCCAGTTGCAAAAGTTTTTGTGCCAGGTACCCCCATAAGAGAAGATTTGTCAACATTTGCCAACATAAATTTTTTTTAAGTGAATCTCCAAGCTCTCGTGCTATTATGCGACGCGATGCAAGGCCTTCTGAGCTTGTAGATTGGCCATTTTCGAATAACCGAAACATTTAATGGGGTGTAAGTGTTTAAACTGTTCCTCATTGTGCTGGGGACCCCCTGGAACCCCCCAAGGACCCCCCGAGAACCATTGCATTACACTGCCTGGTGTCTGATAACATTTACAGTACTGTCAACATAGCCTGAGAAAATGTGAATAATATAAAGGCAGACGAGAAAACTAATGTATTTCATTCTCTATAAATGCATCAACCATTAGTCAATAATACAGGGGGATACAGTTTCATCAAAACACATAGAAGAGGATTAACATGCACTTTAGGCTGAGTCACAAACACGTAGCATGGACACATATCCATGCTACCTTCACCACCTCCTCCTGAGGAGGAGGTGGTGAAGGTAGCATGGATATGTGTCCATGCTACCTTCACCTCCTCCTGGGTGAAGGTAGCATGGATAAGTGTTTGTGACTCAGCCTAAAGTGCATGTAAATCCTCTTCACAGTGATAGTAATCATTGCTATAGAGTGTTTGTTCAGTAGCAGGGGTCTCTGCGTCTCTCCAGCTTTTTGATAAACAGAAAACACATTTTCAGGGGTGGCCAATCTTCAGCCAATCAGGAGAAAGTACCATTTATCAGCTATAAGTGTTGCAGTTCCAATTTTGTCTGCTCATTTCTTTGTGTCATTACTTCCAAATTCACTTGTTTATCCTGTGTCTTGTGTGAGTTCTCTCTCCTGATTGGATACAATTGGCATCCCGACCTGAAAATGTATTTTCTGTTTAATCAAGAGCTGGAGGGTCGGGGAGACCCCTGTTACTGAACAAACACGAATCCCTTACCCTACCTTTAAGCTCTATTTAGAAAATAGTAGATCTACAAGCTCACAAATGTTATAATTGAAATAACTAAATGTCAATACAGCAATGCATTGATATTAAAAAGAAAATGTACTTTGTAATTTGTACTATTGAACACAAAATTATTTAGCACACACTTGAATGAGTAGCTTTCACTTTTAGTTGAATAATATTTGACCAGGAGTATCTATACTTGACCTATACCATGACTCCTCTCGCTCATTGAGGCAGCCTATACTGAGATGACTGCAAGAACAGAGTGGAGAATGCCTTTATTTTCTCCTGAATGATGCTGACATGGGGCAACATGAGCTGCAGCATCTTTGTGAGGGCTCTAGCCTTCTCTGATCAGTGTTGGTTAAGTCACAGGACCCGTCTGCCTCTGAAACTTGATCCAGTGATGAGATTTCCTTTGAAATGGCAAGGTAATACAGCTCGGCTGCCTCGAGCGTACTGTAGATAACTGCTCGGCCCTTCTGAGTTCTTTGACTCCCTCTATAATGTGGGAGTACTATTGAAATGCATCAGCGCAACACATCTCAGTGGAGCTAATGGGATTTGAGTCACTGATAATGGTGTTACAATTTGAAACCTCATTTTTGGAAGGGTGGTTAAGCTTTAACACCAGCAGTGCTTCTATGACGTTATCTTTTTTTGCCACTGATAAATATTAAGTGAAGTCCTTGAATTATACAAACATGACGTCCTTTGATTAAAAATAAATGAATAAATAAAAAAGAGTTGTGTTAAAGTTGCTCCTTTTTTAAATGAAACCAAGGGAGGTGACTAAGGACAAGTACTGTACTGCATAAAACTCACATTTCCTGTCGATGTGAGTATAGCACTGGAACTAGAGCGCCATCTATTGAAAAGGACGAAGAGAAAATAAGAAGCAAATAAAAGTCAAGTGAAGCCAATATTATTTGTATAGCACATTTCATGCAGATGCAATCCCAATGAGCTTCACAATAAAGTACAACAATAGTGAAATACCCCATAGTAGCAAAGATATACAGCGACCAACCTAACCTCACACCCACACAGCATTTAAAAATCCACTTCCACATTCACATGGTACAGCATTAACGAATGCTGTCAAGCTGTTTCTACAGTAATTCAAGACATATCTTCTCATAATTATTTCAGCATGGTGAGAAGCAAAGAGGAGAAAGTTAATCCTCTCCAGTTATTATTGTTAGTATTTTTTTATGTTGTCCAGAGTATTAAAAAATCACACCCTGTGTGAAGTGGGCGGTGTCTTGCTAGCGAATCACAATACTGAATGGAGTCGATCAATCATGTACAAAGGATAAATACATTTATTGAAACACTCTTTATGATGGACAAAACCATAACTTGAAAAAAACAAATATTTTTTTTCAAGTTATGGTTGCTTATATAGGGCTATGCACATGTGTCATGTGACACTGGCCAATCACAGTCCTGAATAGGCTGTGATTGGCCAATCACATCGCAGGATAATTCTACTAATTTCCTGGGCCCAGATCACAGCGCAGGAAAATGTACATTTTTCCAAATCTCACTTATAGGGGCGGTTTCACCGCCCAAAAAAAAAAATTTGTATTGTTATTATTACAATATTCTAAAAGTTAATACTTTAAAATGTTCAATTTCACCAACAATATTAAGACCTGGGATTAACCATGCAGTCACAAGATCTCTTTAACAGGGAGACCTGGCCAAGACAACATGAATACAAATGACAGTAAAACACATTAAGAACATACAAGAATTATGCCACGCATATGCTTATATATGGAGATCGCTGATGTCATCAGCATATGCCCATATATGGGCATATCGGTTCGTATCGGTGGTTCTGGATAACCACCTACATGTATCTGACGCCAGGCACTGCACTCCCTCGGGTCCTTGCCAAACCAGAAAATATGTCTTGATTCTGATAATGATGTTGTCCTATTCACCTTTTCCATCTTCCACATGCATCTGTGCTTGATAATACAAAAATGTGGAAAGACTTATTTCAAGGCTGAAATTCCCTGATATTTAGTTTTATACTTGTTATGTGGGACTTAACAATTCCTTTCTCCTTATTCGTCACATAACACGAGAGATCTTGACTTTTTCTCACTCTCGCTGTCTGAGACCTCACTCGCTCTTTAATTTTAATACTATAGAGAACAGAACTCCACAATGTAGGCTGCTGAGAAATGTCTAATGAGAAATGAGTGGGTTGACTTTCACACTGCACATAGGCCTATGCTTAATAAGCTCCAACTTTTTTTCTTTTTTTTAACAAAAATGTGCCTGTCAATTAAATTGGTCCAAGACACAGTGTAAAAGCAGTTTAGAACACTGTGTGATTTCACACCTTATCCAAAGCCACAGAGAGAGGATTTTTATTATTATCATCAAACAGGAGAGATAAAAGACCTCACTGTCTCCATTTTGGGGAGAAGCAATGATCTATGGCCCATACTTTAGATGACGATAATGACTGTGCAAAGATGGCTTTGAATATGTAATCAAGCACTCAGCCAAGCACAAAATATATGACACTTAGCTATTGTCTAATGTCTTATGGTAATGTTCTATAGATAATGTGAGAGAACACTATAACTCACAGGTTTTTCTCTCTGAGAACAGGTAATTGTCCCATGTCTGCAGTAAATCTGTTTGGGTTATAAATGTATTCCAGCTACATCTTGGCTTCAGACAACTATTAAGTACAGTATACAGCATATTCATCCAGCTTTACAAACTGGGGAAAGAGTAATCCACTGCTTTTTTCTCTCATGCATCAAAAGTTGAAGCATGCAGACTATTCTTTTTTGTTTTCCAACTTTTTCCAACTCTTCCAAGAACTGTGCAGAAATTTGATTTCTTTTTTCTTTTCTTTTCTTTTCTGCTCTTGCAACTTTTGAAAATTACAAATGCTTTCAGCTCCCACTTTCCTTCATATGAGAGTGAGCGAGTCCTGTGGAGCTGTTTTCTCCGGCCGGGGGAGACACATAAAAACGAATGATGGCAATATTATTTCTGAAACTGAGTTGACGTTATTGCAGTTTTATGCGTCAAGGGAAATCATTGTGTCCTGGACTGCAGCAAATGATTATTGAGAGCTAATAGGGTGCGATGTTTAATATAACGGAAAGAAAAGACAAAATCACTCATAGCACCTCAGGGAATAAATTAAAGGGGGGGGGGGGGGGGAGAGGCATCTCTGCAGAAAGATCTTTATTTCCACCTGCCTGGCTCTGTGTTGCATCATTACTGGGACACACAATACATTTCATACTCACTGTACAGCTGGGTGGGCATCGAATTCCCAGATTGCGCCGAGTATAATCTCCAGTATTTACTGAAGCCAATACAGGCAACAAATATTGACCTGCAAAATATACTCACAAGACAATGGGATTTCAAACTCTAGAGACCATCTGGTGTTACTTCTATTTCTTGAGCAATGTGTTTAACTTGCCAAGTAACACACCCATCTGCACACTTGTGTTTTCAAGCAGCTGGAGACAAACAAGGATAGATTTGCTGTCTGCAAACTAGTTCATATATAATTTACTCCTTTAACTGGTTGGAGACGTGCAGCCCTGTGGCCTGTGGTGTCAGGTCATTGAGTCTCCTCTACATCCTGGTCCCCAGGCAGACAGAGATCTCCCTTCCATTGACCTTCTGCAGGGCTCTTGTGTTGTGTTGTGGAGAAAAGCTGCACACTCCCTGGAGGCCTGCTGCATGTGCCTGTGTGTGCTTATCAGCAGGCTAACCAGGGAACCTATTTTCCACTACCCTTCAATGAAGGGCATCCGAAGAGGTTCCAGTACAGGTGGGACTGACTCCGCCGGATCTGTGGCTGTTAGACTGCAGAGGGAAGGAGGTGAAAATGAAATTTAACACAGAAGCTACAGTATGTCACTGATTCACCATGGCCAATGCTTTTCCTAATTTAGACTGACATATAGTCCAGCTTGCAGCCGCCTGTGCAGTAGACAATACTGTAGCTGTATTCAGTGAAAAGAGCATTGAAAATTAGCCATGACTTGCTTCTTTTGATCGGCATTCTCTCCTCAACAGCTGCTCTCTACTGCACTTCTCACCTATCCTTAGGGCATTGGCCCTGAGCCATTCAGGTGCAAAATGGGTTTTTTGGTGGAGGACGGCGGGTTGAGAGTGGTGAAACGTGCCCACATTATATCCCAATGTCAAACCAGTCCGCTGTTCAACCGTCCTAGAGCCATCACAGCTTGTAGCATCTCAACCTGACCTGACCTTACTGTATGGCTCTTATCATCCTGTCACAGCCCAGTGAGGATTCTTTCATCATCTCCGCAACAGGAATGCAGCCATGGGATATGGCCATACTCGGTGGCCTGCTGCCATGGTCGTTCAACAATTTTACTGCACCACACGTCTGGCAGTTGCACCAACTCTGCCTTTTACCTAATTTAGTGATACAGTAATTGTAGGTAATATCTCTTTCTTTGCCCACAAACAGTCTCTCTTGCCAGTCTCTCTCTCTCTCTCCCCATTTTTGCCCACCACAGGCCTGGCCCTCTGCATCATCTCAGAGTGCTGGAGGTCTTGACAGAGCGGCAGTGGAGCGAGTGGTGATTAGGTTGGAAGGTCAGGTGGAATTGATTCCTTCCCCCATGGCTCAGCCAGCCTTGTGCGACTCAGATCAGAGATGGGTCTACAGTACACACAGCAGATTTGTTTTGCGAGGATAGGATTATTTTGGAGATGTAAGACCTCTCTTATTTACCCTCCACCACCTGCGTTCTCTCCCTTTCTTTGGGCTTCCTCTGCCCTTGTATGACCCAATCTCGCTGCCCTCAACTGTACAGCATCGTGGAAACAGATCTGATATTGGTTAGGCTAGCTGTGGCAGGCGTTGGTCAGACATTGGGAGAGCAAGGCAAGCCCCTCACAGATTGGCTTAATCGAGCTCAATTGATTTGATGGGTTGGCATACGGCAGCCAGAATGAGCTCTTCGGATGATTCATTACTGTATTAAATCACCCATTTAGCTCATGGGGATAACCCTTCCATGTTGTAGCTCTGCAAGAATGATTCTGCCCATGTCTACGGCATGCACAATCCGTTGGTGTGTCACAGTTGTTCTGGCCGGTGCCTGCCTGTGTTGGACAAAACAATCTATAGTGAGACATCGTTGCCAGCTTTCAGTGGCTACCTCCCTCAGCGGTAAACCTTTCTCCTATCCAATAATTAACAACATAAATGCCTGACTAACATCATACCAAACTGTCTGCCTTCTTTGTTTGGAACAACATCTGTTTTTTGTACGCATGTGTGGCCTGTGCAGTGTTTTCAGAGTGAAGTGAAGGAGGCACACGTTCTTCAGACATTGCGTGCTTCATGTCATGTATTGTAGACAATATCTGAGCAGCGTGAGCATCAATCTGACAGCATGCTCTGTTGTCTTTACGCCACATCAAGATGTGACAGCAGGTTGTAATTACAGAGCATGCATCTTGTTTTGATAGAGTTGATTGGCACAAAGCTTACAACACACAATTGTCGGAATGCCTCTTGTCTATCTACATGTTTATGCAATGTTGGAATGTGCTGATTAAAGGTTTAATGACATTCACTTTTACACCACATTCAAAGTCTTTGTCCTGGTCCTTCAAAAGTGTACAAAAAGTTTTAAGTGAAAATTCCATTCCAGTGATCCATGGCAGGTGTTTTTCTCTCACATTTCTAAAGCCTTTTCAACTGCAATGAAAAAAGAAATCTATGCCTGCGGGTGTCGCTGGTGAGGGATTTTGCCTGTCAATCATCGCCTCTGCTCCGCCCCCCAAAGGAAAGGATAGGGGAGGGGAGGGGCGAGGAGGAGAGTGGGCGGGATTAATCGACTGTGACCTCACTGTCGAAGGGCCAAGCTCAGATTACTTTTCAGCCTAATTATTCAGAAAACCCCAGACCACAGAAAATCCACTGAATGTTCTAAGTTCAGGTTTTTTGGGTGTAATTGAGGTCATAAAACCCCAAATAAAACATGAATGTCATGATACCTTTAAAATTCAATCGTGAAAACCATACTTTCATTATGTCTCCTAGTGCGTCTCTATTATACTTAAATAATTTCTTTAGATTAATGTCCTTAAAGGAGCTACAGCCATTAATTAGCATTGTGTCAAACTGCCAAGAAAGTAGATAATAACTGTACATGCTGTCCTCAAAGTCAGCTTTTAAAAGGACTGACTAATACACCCTTTATCTCAGCATGATTTACCTTTTGTAATGTGTGTTTGTGCATTTTATTGGTGGTGCATGTTTGTGCATGTGTGTACAAGCAGCATTCTTTGTTTATTTATTTATTTATATATATATATATATATATATATATATGTATATTATATATACATGTACACACACACACACACACACACACACACACACACACACACACACACACACACACACACACACACACACACACACACACACACACACACACACACACACACACACACACACACACACACACACACACACACACACACACACACACACACACACACACACACAAAGCTGTGTGTTCTGTATGTATGTATATTTCAGTGTTTTTCTCTTCAATAAATTGCTGTTCTCCCATCTCTGTGGGTGGCAGCAGGGACACTGGCAGTGGAGAATGGGTGTAAAATGTGCTGCTGCTAAGCGCCTCTCCATACGTCCCCGGGGAAACATAGAGACTGCACTCTCCCTCACCTTGCTTGGTAATGTCCGCAGGATATGGGGACGGTGGGTGGGAGGCGGGGGTCGAGGAGGGGAGAGAAACAAATGCAATCATGACGTAGGTAGAGGCTGCTGAGAATGGTAATGCTATTATAATGGCTTTGAAGGAATGTCTTCATAAATGTCTGGTCTCTGGGGAGCGAGAGGGGCTCCATTCTGGTGGATGGGCTGTTTTTTTTTACCATGTGGTCTGCATGAATAAATTCATGTCCACTCCTATGTGCCGGTGCAGCCTCTGTTTGCTCATTATGTATGCAGCTGGCTCTGCAGCCCGTCCCGAGAGATGAAAGTTTGTAAACATGAATAATAATTAAGAACAGGTCTACAGGCAGGTAATCTGCATGTGTGTTCTTCAGGCATCTTTACTCAGGTCAATATGCATCCATTTGGGGGCTGTGTTATATTAGCATTTTGTTTGCACAGAGGCACAGGTAATGTTTGATCTTCTATCAGGGCAAACAGAATAGATGTAATTTCTAAATGCCTTTAAAGAACATTAGACCCTATACAAAGAGGGGAATGTGTGGCAAATATATTAGATAGCTCCTGGTCAGGCAGGTGTTTTAACTAGATTATTATTTAATAATCCAATTTACTGTACCCACCACACATACACACAACCACGCACGCACGCACGCACAGTAACAAGGCAACGACATGAATCAACAATGCTGCTTGCATTTGAAATGGACATGGGAACCTTGGTGTGTTGTAGCAATAATCCACTGTAATGGACAACAAGCAATGTAGCTTAATTTGTTGTATGCAATGTGTTTTCTGGCCTCAGTGGAGCTTAAAACAAAGTATAAATATGTAGAAGCACACTCTACCACACCAAGAAGGATCATGATGAGCTACAGGGGGATGGCTAAATTAGAACTCAGGGGTTTTATAGATTAGATAGGGCCTCTGGTGCATCTAGAGCCCCTCTATCCTGACTGACTTGTCAACACATTGACAGGAAGCTGACGATTAATTAAGAGCCCAGTTTGTTATTACTATAACAAGGGAGGTGGTTGATCTTGGGATGACATTGGTGCAAGCGAAGGAATACAGTATTCTGCAGCCATCCCTTCACCTGGCCCTAACAAGCCCCTGACAGCAAACAAATCTTTGACAAGTACCCTATCCACCCACCCCCCCCCCCCCCCTTTTATAGATGGTCTTAAGACCTTAATCCGGATCCAGTGACAGGCTCATCCTCAGTCAATAGGGTAAATAGAATCTCATGCTGGGGATGTACGTACTTGTCCAAAGTCTGGTTCAAGTAGGCATGCTCCGAATCTTAAATTGGAGCTCACCTTAAAGGAAGGGTATTGAAGGAGAGCGTGAAACATAACGCTGTCACACTCTATAACACCTCTTTGGTTTTGATTCATTCCATAGGACCTCAGCTGCTCAAAAAGAATGTAACCTTTCCAAATGAGCTCTCTGTTCTAGCTCAACCGCAGAAATTTGGGCACTTGCGCTGGGGACCTGGGTTCGGATCCCTGATAGGACATGAAAGTTACGTATTTCAGCATTAATTACAGTTATACTGAGCAGTTAAATGAAAAAAATAAACTGTATTACACTAGTACTGTTGAATTGACAAAATGTATTTCACTTCAACTTATCTTAAAATTGCTGCGATACTTCTCTGTCTTGAACTTTCAGAAGTGTGTGGCCTTTATTCTGCATGTTGTGGGTGCATGATATCTCTGTTCTGTCAGCCGTGATCCATGCACACAGTCACCTTTCCCAGCTTTAAACTGGAGCATGTGTGAGGATCTACTGGTTATAGCTATGTGCCCTGCAGGTCCCAATCTGTCTCTGTTAGGCCTGCTGTTCAGCCCATCGTGCCTGCCTACGCAAAGACCGATCACCGTCTCCTCCAGCCAGTGCAGTAGCTAATATTACAGTTCAGAGTGACACTTTTACACTTTTCTTCACGAATCTTGCTTCCAGATTCAACAGCCATCTTCAGTATGTATGTTGACGATGACATGACAAATCAGATGTGAGATTTCAATCAATACAAATTGAGAATGTGATCCTGATCGTGATCCTATATTAAATTAATCTAATTCAGTTGCATTTTAAACTGGTCTCTGTTATCTGCTGTACAGGTTTTATGTTTTATTGTGATGGCAGCTGTGTAATGAATGGTGTAATCACATGTGGATGAATCATATGCCAGCTTGACTCATTGTTTTAACACAAAGCCCCTCTGCATTGAGTAGTTGTTAACTTTATCAGGATGTCAATAGTCATTATTGCTTATCTTGTCTTGATTAGCCCATGAGCTGCAAAATCAATTTTGCATAATCCAATCCCATTCTGTCGGTCAAAAGATCACACTGTATAATGACTCACAGTCAACCATTCTCTCTTACATTAATTTCCTTCCTTCCCGACAGCAGAAGTTATTGCTCCATTTTGAGGCCATACAGTCACAACTAAAGAATGAATCTGATTCAGATATTACGTAACACATTTCCGAGCGGGAGCTATAGGTCAAAGAATGCTAATCGGCAGACTAATAATAATGTTGAGCAACATTTGTGAAACAGCTGTTTCACAAATGTAATGGCCATGTTACAGATAAATACGATCCAGTGTGAGGACTGCAAAGTGGAGCGTTAGAGGGAGAGGACGTGACCTTGTTTGGCTTAACTCCTCATTGGGAGGTGACCTCATGGGATAACTGTGAATCTCCCTCATCCCAGGACAGACCATCCCAATGATCATGCTTCTATCTATATTATTGCTTTGTCTCAAACCCCTTCAAGACACGTCAGGTTATTACTCTGCAAGCTCTGTGATCAACTCCATCTCTCCACGCCTGATTACTTGATCAAGTAGTAGATTGACTGAAGCAGTATGTAGGAACGGAACAGAGAAGTGCTAATAATCCCCTCACTCCCTTCTCCAGCAAATCCAATTTCAACAGCATATTGTGGTGTATAGGTGTTCATCCTCGGCTGAATTTGATGGAGGCCTGCAATAACACATGGGCTTGACTGTGGTAATACAATGTGACATTGCCATGAGTGGCTTTGTTTTTCACATCCCTTTCATGATATGATTTAATAATCCATCAAGGAATAAGAAATCAATGTGCTTGCTTTAAAAAAATCAATAACGTATTGAGATGCTCCAGTGTTCCTAAAGGGGAAAAAGGCAAATGCTTGCCTATTTTGAATAATCAACATACTGTTGCCTTCATGGGGTGGAGAAAAAAAAACGTAGGATATTGTGGAATTGTCCCTGTTGCAGTCCCGGCCTAAGCCCTCCACATTTGTGGATCAGGGTACACTAATTTGATTTCACGGCATGCCATTGAAGATGCATTAATCTTTCCCCGGCCATCATGTGCCCCTGAGCAGCTGGAGAAAGAGCGAGAGTGAGACACAGAGAGGAAAAGTGGGGTCTGTGCTACGTGTCTCCCATGCTAACAATGTTCTGCTGCCAACAGAAGCGCATCCCTCCAGGCAGGCCATGTAAACAGTGCACACCATCTCTAAATCACATTCACACCCTCGGAGACTTGCTCCATCTCTCTCTCTCCATCTCTCTCTCTCTCTCTCCCTCTCTCTGAAAGCTGTGAAAGAATGGTCACTTAGACCCTGCCAATGGCAGTAACATAAGTGTTTTTCTGCATTTGAAGTGGATGATGATGTCACCTGCTCTTGTTTATTTTTCGAGTCATTAACTCGTCTATTAGTACAGTACCCAAGTGATAATATTGATTGTACAACTCATTTGAGACTAATTGAATTAAAATGAGGAAGGCTCAAAATGCCTTTATCATGAATGCAATATTTTCTATCTACTGTTCTTCTTTCTATGTATTTGCCCTTATTGATGACAGTGGCTTTTGACTCTGCCTTTGTCCTATCGTTGATCTTGAAATGCTGTGATGTTTTAGTTTTTTTCTATTTGAAGAACAATCACTGCAGTGCTGACAGTATATGCTGATAGTATGCACTGCACAACATGTTATGCTGTGCAGATACAGTACAGTATAGTCTGGAATGCTATAGGCTGGCCCCCAGACTGTGTGCAGTGATAACCCATGTCACATAATCGAAGCTAATCCATAGCCTTAAGGCACCTTCTCATAACTTACTTTTGAGTAAAAAAAGAAAAGAAAAAAGATCTATCGATGAGATAATGTCCGGGAGTCGATTTCGTTCAGTGGAAATCAAAGGAGAGGTGGGGAGAAGAGGGGAAGGAGATGAATAGGTCTGGCCCACCACAACCCCCCACCACCTCCTGTCCCATTGGCCCACCCATCTGCCATTTCGCTCTGTGGTACGACACTGCTCTGCCAACCGCTTTCTTGTCTTGTTCCATTGATCCATTTTAACAACGCGGTTGTGCAACGCATCAAACGGCACGTGCCATGCTGGATACTTGCCCCCTCCTTTCCCGCTTTTCAAAGGAAACGATAAAGCCATGAAAATATGAAAATGCTCTTCACAGGGGTCTGTGAAGGAGGCAATTTCCATCATGGCCATGTCTATTTCCTATGTAGAGAAATAAACACATTTCTCTGATGTTCCTCCACACAGAGCAGTGGTGACTACTGTTACTGAAGCTCATAGAGAGGGGTGAACAGATTGGGGGAGTATTAAATTAGGGAGGATGCTGGAGGTTTATTTTTATCACTCATATTTGGTTTACACCCCTGGGGTATGTAATCATAGCCATAGAATTCTTGGACTAATTAGCATATTCATGCGTCCATGAGATATTTGTTCACATAAAACTTTATGCCACACAGTGGCATAAACATGGCAGACAAGCCACATTGTGAAAGTGGCACAACGAGAATGAAATATAAATTATATATACCCCGATTAGTCCTGTAAATACAGGTAGCACCAGAGGTATAATAGTAGTTGAGCTGAAATGCCTGAATGAATATAAATAGGTTAATTCAAGAGCTGTTTGCATAAAGGAGAATTTGATTAGCTACACTTGATTGGTAAATGAATGACTGAATCCTATCTGTTGTCCTTGAGATTTATTAAGCCAGGGTCTTCACAGGGTGGAAGTTAATTAAGAGCATGGATGTGCCGCTTGAGGAGCTTTCCAAAGGGTGGATGAATTTTACTTGAGCTTACTGCATGTATTGTACACATTATTTAGGTATGGCAGTTCATGACATTTGCCATGCCTAGACCAATTGTCTATATATATATTATATTATATTATTAATAAGCTATTATAGACAGCACCCATGGGGGATTATTTTTTCTTTTTTTCGTGGTTTGATAAATTCCTCTCTTTCAGGATTCTATAACCATGAAGGTCATAACAAATTACAATTAATATCTATTTTGAAAAAAGAAGAAAATAAGGAAAAAAAAAAGAAAAAGACAAATTAAGAAAAAGGTGCACCACATACTGTACCACATACCAGACTGTACCTATCTTTACCACCAATACCATACCATTGTACTATATAAACAATACACTTAGTCAAAGGCTAAGCTATAGGGTTTGTCTTTTCTGTATCTATATGTCCCCTCAAAACTAGACAAATCACAGCTCATGCTGCACTCACAAAACATAGCTGCTGGCAGCCATAAATCCAAAATTGTCTGCAACCAGGAAATGCCCGGTTAATTGAAAGTCAAAGTGAAGAGTGTGAAAGTTCCCCATATTTGATAATTTATGCAATTAAAAATGTATAAGTATAAGCCACTGAATCTGGATTCTATCCTAAATTGCTTTGAAATACCGGTAAAATGTGACTGGATAGTCTGATCCTGGATTACAAAATATGATTTGAAAATATAATCTAATCAGATAGGGATTAAAAGTTTTGAATTATTGGGCCCAAGTCATTAGGTGACTGACTTTTGAACAGTCACCTAATGGGCAGGTAATCTTATTTATATGATTTCTCTGCCTGTCAGAATGACATTAAAGGGTATAGCCTTCAAAGGCATTCTGAAGACCTTTCTGTCTGCTTCTTTCTAAAATCAAACATCCATCTTTCCAAAAATGTAATATTACCTTCAGTAGCTCACATTTTTTGTTTTTGTGAGGCTTTAAGAATGTTGGTTGTTATCCACATGAATCCTATATAGGGTTCATGTAGATAAGTTTGTACAAACATCCATATTCCTAACAGTTTCTTAAAGTAGCCTACTTATGTAGTGTTTAAAACCCACAGGTGACACAGACAGTTGTGCACAGACAAAAATAATTACTGCTGCACAGACCTCCTAGACGGATGTCTGCTCAGATTGTGCTTTGTGTCTGTGCAGACATAAGGCGGACCCAAAGTGGACCCTGAGCACTCATCTGGCCTCTGAGGGCATGTGGGCAGGGGCTCAAGCCTTCCCTTGGGCCCTATCTGTGCATATGTCTGGACATTTATAGTGTTGTAGATACGTATTCCTCAAGGTATAAGGTCTAATACTTTGTGGACTGGCATTTTTCTTTTTTATTTGCTAACAGATTACAGTACATTTTAAACTGTTACTCTTTAGGGGAAGTGGGGCCCAGAGCAGCCATTTACAGTACATTTCTTAATAGCAAGGCCCTGTATATTCCACATGTATGCAACAATGTTAATGTGCTGCTTTCAGGGAACTTCCTCAATGCTGGTCTCAGGGCAGCTTATAGCCTTCTACAGGTATATAGATGCAACAATGTTCATTTGCTGCTCTGAGGGCAGTTTCTCAATGCTGCTCTCAGGAAAGCTTAGATGATATACAACAACATTAATTGACTGCTCTTTGGGCTGTTTCTCAATGCTGGTCTCAGGGAAGCTTATAGCCCTCTACAGGTATATATATGCAACAACATTAATTTGCTGCTCTGAGGGCAGTTTCTCAATGCTGGTCTCAGGGCAGCTTATAGCCCTCTACAGGTATATAGATGCAACAATGTTAATTTGCTGCTCTGAGGGCAGTTTCTCAATGCTTGTCTCAGGACAGCTTTAAGCCTTTTACAGGTATATATATACAACAGTGTTAATGTTTTGCTCTCAGGGCACTTTCTCAATGCTGTTCTCAGGGAAGCTTAAATGATATACATACAACAACATTAATCTGCTGCTCTGAGGGCAGTTTCTCAATGCTGGTCTCAGGGCAGCTTATAGCCGTTTACAGGTATATGTATGCAACAATGTTAATTTGCTGCTTTCAGGGCACTTTCTCAATGCTGGTCTCAAGGCAGCGTATAGCCCTCTACAGGTATGCAACAATGTTAATTTGCTGCTCTCAGGGCAGTTTCTCAATGCTGGTCTCAGGGCAGCTTATATATAGCCCTCTACAGGTATATATATGCAACAATGTTAATTTGCTGGTCTGAGGGTAGTTTCTTAATGCTGCTCTCAGGGCAGCTTAGATGATATACATAAAACAACATTAATTTACTGCTCTGTGAGCTGTTTCTCACTGCTGGTCTCAGGGAAGCTTATAGCCCTCTATAGGTATATATATGCAACAACATTAATTTGCTGCTCTGAGGGCAGTTTCTCAATGCTGCTCTCAGGGAAGCTTATAGCCCCCTACAGGTACATATATGCAACAATGTTCATTTGCTGCTCTGAGGGCAGTTTCTCAATCCCACTCTCAGGGCAGCTTAGATGGTATACATACAACAACATTAATTTACTGCTCTTTGGGCTGTTTCTCAATGCTGGTCTCAGGGAAGCTTATAACCCTCTATTGGTATATATATGCAAAAACATTAATCTGCTGCTCTGAGGGCAGTTTCTCAATGCTGCTCTCAGGGAAGCTTATAGTCCTCTACAGGTGTATATATATGCAACAATGTTAATTTGCTGCTCTGAGGGCAGTTTCTCAATGCTGCTCTCAGGGCAGCTTAGATGATATAAATACAACAACATTAATTTACTGCTCTGTGGGCAGTTTCTCAATGCTGGTCTCAGGGCAGCTTATAGCCCTCTACAGGTATATAGATGCAACAATGTTAATTTGCTGCTCTGAGGGCAGTTTCTCAATGCTGGTCTCAGGGCAGCTTATAGCCCTCTACAGGTATATAGATGCAACAATGTTAATTTGCTGATCAAAGGGCACTTTCTCATGTGCTGGTTTCAAGGCAGCTTATAGCCCTCTACAGGTATATATATATGCAACAATGTTAATTTGCTGCTCTCTGGGCAGCTTAAATGATATACATACAACAACAGCAACAACATTAATTTACTGCTCCATGGGCACTTTCTCAATGCTGCTCTCAGGGCAGCTTATAGCCCTCTACAGGTATATACATGCAACAATGTTAATTTGCTGCTCTGAGGGCAGTTTCTCAATGCTGCTCTCAGGGCAGCTTAGATGATATATATACAACAACATTAATTTCCTGCTCTGTAGGCAGTTTCTCAATGCTGGTCTCAGGGCAGCTTATATCCCTCTACAGGTACTGTATATAGATGCAACAATGTTAATTTGCTGCTCTGAGGGCAGTTTCTCAATGCTGGTCTCAGGGCAGCTTTAAGCCTTTTACAGGTATATATATATGCAACAGTGTAATTTTTGGGCGGTGAAACCGCCCCTATAAGTGAGGTTTGGATATTTGTACAACAAATCCTGCGCTGTGATTGGCCAAAAAGTACCCCGCCTAACCCTGCACCGTGATTGGCCAATCACAGTCTATTCAGGACTGTGATTGGCCAGTGTCACATGACACATGTGCATAGCCCTATATAAGAAACCATAACTTTAAAAAAAACATAACTTTTTTTTTTTTAAGTTATGGTTTCGTCCATCATAAAGAGTGTTTCAATAAATGTATTTATTTTTTGTACATGATTGGTTGACTCCATTCAGTATTGTGATTAGCTAGCAAGACACCGCCCACTTCACACAGGGTGTGATTTTTTTGCTCTCAGGGCACTTTCTCAATGCTGCTCTCAGGGCAGCTTAAATGATATACAAACAACAACATTAATCTGCTGCTCTGAGGGCAGTTTCTCAATGCTGGTGTCAGGGCAGCTTGTAGCCGTTTACAGGTATATGTATGCAACAATGTTAATTTGCTGCTTTCAGGGCACTTTCTCAATGCTTGTCTCAAGGCAGCTTATAGCCCTCTACAGGTATATATATATGCAACAATGTTAATTTGCTGCTCTCTGGGCAGCTTAAATGATATACATACAACAACAGCAACAACATTAATTTACTGCTCCATGGGCACTTTCTCAATGCTGCTCTCAGGGCAGCTTATAGCCCTCTACAGGTATATACATGCAACAATGTTAATTTGCTGCTCTGAGGGCAGTTTCTCAATGCTGCTCTCAGGGCAGCTTAGATGATATATATACAACAAAATTAATTTCCTGCTCTGTAGGCAGTTTCTCAATGCTGGTCTCAGGGCAGCTTATAGCCCTCTACAGGTACTGTATATAGATGCAACAATGTTAATTTGCTGCTCTGAGGGCAGTTTCTCAATGCTGCTCTCAGGGTAGCTTATAGCCTTCTACAGGTATATAGATGCAACAATATTAATTTGCTGATCTGAGGGCAGTTTCTTAATGCTGCTCTTAGGGCAGCTTAAATGATATGCATACAACAACATTAATTTGCTGCTCTCAAGGCACTTTCTCAATGCTGCTCTCAGGGCAGCTTAAACTATATACGTACAACAACATTAATTTGCTGCTCTGAGGGCAGTTTCTCAATGCTCGTCTCAGGGCAGCTTATAGCCATTTACAGGTATATGTATGCAACAATGTTAAGTTGCTGCTTTCAGGGCACTTTCTCAATGCTGGTCTCAGGGAAACTTATAGCCCTCTACAGGTATATATATGCAACAACATTCATTTGCTGCTCTGAGGGCAGTTTCTCAATGCTGCTCTCAGGGAAGCTTATAGCCCTCTACAGGTATATATATTTGCAACAATGTTCATTTGCTGCTCTGAGGGCAGTTTTTCAATGCTGCTCTCAGGGCAGCTTAGATGATATACATACAACAACAACATTAATTTACTGCTCTGTGGGCAGTTTCTCAATGCTGGTCTCAGGGAAGCTTATAGCCCTCTACAGGTATATATATATGCAACAACATTAATTTGCTGTTCTGAGGGCAGTTTCTCAATGCTGGTCTCAGGAAAGCTTATAGCCCTCTACAGGTATATATATATGCAATAATGTTAATTTGCTGGTCTGAGGGCAGTTTCTTAATGCTGCTCTCAGGGCAGCTTAGATGATATACATACAACAACATTGAGAAAGCAGTAAATTGAGAAACTGCCCTTGGATCAGCAAATTAATGTTGTTGTACGTATATCATTTAAGCTGCCCTGAGAGCAGCATTAAGAAACTGCCCTCAGAGTAGCAAATTAACATTGTTGCAGAGCAGCATTGAGAAAGTGCCTTGAGAGCAGCAAATTAATGTTGTTGTATGTATATCATTTAAGCTGCCCTGAGAGCAGCGTTGAGAAACTGCCCTCAGAGCAGCAAATGAATGTTGTTGTATGTATATCATTTAAGCTGCCCTGAGAGCAGCATTGAGAAACTGCCCTCAGAGCAGCAAATTAACATTGTTGCATCTATATACCTGTAGAAAGCTATAAGCTGCCCTGAGAGCAGCATTGAGAAAGTGCCCTGAGAGCAGCAAATTAATGTTGTTGTATGTCACTCCCTCCAGTAGAAACTGCCCTCAGAGCAGCAAATTAACATTGTTGCATATATAAACCTGTAGAGGGCTATAAGCTTCCCTGAGACCAGCATTGAGAAACTGCCCTTTGATCAGCAAATTAATGTACGTATATCATTTAAGCTCTCAGGGCAGCTTAAATTATATACGTACAACAACATTAATTTGCTGCTCTGAGGGCAGTTTCTCAATGCTGGTCTCAGGGCAGCTTATAGCCTTCTACAGGTATATAGATGCAAGAATATTAATTTGCTGCTCTCAGGGCAGTTTCTCAATGCTGGTCTCAGGACAGCTTATAGCCTTTTACAGGTATATGTATGCAACGATGTTAATGTGCTGCTTTCAGGGCACTTTCTCAATGCTGGTCTCAGGGCAGCTTATAGCCTTCTACAGGTATATAGATGCAAGAATGTTAATTTGCTGCTCTCATGGCAGTTTCTCAATGCTGCTCTCAGGGCAGCTTAAATGATTTGCATACAACAACAACATTAATTGACTGCTCTTTGGGCTGTTTCTCAATGCTGGTCTCAGGGAAGCTTATAGCCCTCTACAGGTATATATATGCAACAATGTTAATTTGCTGCTCTCAGGGCAGTTTCTCAATGCTGCGCTCAGGGCAGCTTAAATGATATACACACAACAACATTAATTTGCTGCTCTGAGGGCACTTTATCAATGCTGCTCTCAGTGCAGCTTATAGCCTTCTACAGGTATATAGATGCAACAATGTTAATTTGCTGCTCTGAGGGCAGTTTCTCAATGCTGCTCTTAGGGCAGCTTAAATGATATACACAAAACAACATTAATTTGCTACTCTGAGGGCAGTTTCTCAATGCTTCTCTCAGGGCAGCTTAAATGATATACACAAAACAACATTAATTTGCTGCTCTCAGGGCACTTTATCAATACTGCTCTCAGTGCAGCTTATAGCCTTCTACAGGTATATAGATGCAACAATGTTAATTTGCTGCTCTGAGGGCAGTTTCTCAATGCTGCTCTCAGGGCAGCTTAAATGATATACATACAACAACAACAACAACAACAACATGAATTTGCTGCTCTGAGGGCACTTTCTCAATGCTGCTCTCAGGGCAGCTTAAATTATATACATACAACAACATTAATCTGCTGCTCTGAGGGCAGTTTCTCAATGCTGGTCCCAGGGAAGCTTATAGCCCTCTACAGGTATATATATGCAACAATGTTAATTTGCTGCTCTTAGGGCAGTATTTCAATGCTGCTCTCAGGGCAGCTTAAATGATATACTGTACATACAATGTAACTGCCAGAGTAATCATTTTATTTCTTATTTTGGTTCTTTATTTAATATAATTATTATGAACCATTATCCATTCTTGAGTCACTTATTAGAAGTAGTGTTTTTGTACTGGAAACTTCTGTTAAATGCCCGGAACTCCTTATAAGGGAGCTGGGACACGGACACGTTAGTGGTGGCACTTCCTCCCTTGAGTGGAGAGGTGTGTGAGAAAGGTGCAAGTGTTTGTTTGTTTATGCTTTATTTTATGTAGTTCGACATTGGGGTTATTTGAGCCGTAAGAGCGCTTCAAATAAACTATCAGTATGCAGAACCACTGTGTCGTTTATGACTACTGGAGGGAGTGACATACAACAACATTAATTTGCTGCTCTCAGGGCACTTTCTCAATGCTGGTCTCAGGGCAGCTTAAATTATATACGTACAACAACATTAATCTGCTGCTCTGAGGGCAGTTTCTCGATGCTGGTCTCAGGGCAGCTTATAGCCTTTTACAGGTATATGTATGCAACAATGTTAATTTGCTGCTCTGAGGGCAGTTTCTCAATGCTGCTCTCAGGGCAGCTTAACTGATATCCATACAACAACAACATTAATTTACTGCTCTTTGGGCTGTTTCTCAATGCTGGTCTCAGGGAAGCTTATAGCCCTCTACAGGTATATGTATGCAACAATGTTAATTTGCTGCTCTCAGGGCAGTTTCTCAATGCTGCTCTCAGGGCAGCTTAAATGATATACATACAACAACATTAATTTGCTGCTCTCAGGGCACTTTATCAATGCTGCTCTCAGTGCAGCTTATAGCCTTCTACAGGTATATGGATGCAACAATGTTAATTTGCTGCTCTGAGGGCAGTTTCTCAATGCTGGTCTCAGGGCAGCTTAAATGATATACATACAACAACAACATGAATTTGCTGCTCTCAGGGCAGTTTCTCAATGCTGCTTTCAGGGTAGCTTATAGCCTTCTACAGGTATATAGATGCAACAATGTAAATTTGCTGCTCTGAGGGCAGTTTCTCAATGCTGCTCTCAGGGAAGCTTAAATGATATACATACAACAACATTAATTTGCTGCTCTGTGGGCTGTTTTTCAATGCTGGTCTCAGTGCAGCTTATAGCCTTTTACAGGTATTGTCACAAGCTGCTTTTGTTTCTCTTCTGTTGCCTCATCCTGGATTAACTGGACCAACCCATTTTGGGTGGGAAACCCTTTTTGTAATTATAACTTTCAGGACGGGAACCACTTTTGGGGTTCCTGTTGCTATGTACAGTATATAGCAACATACATTGTTTGTAAGTTTTGAATAAATATTTGAAGTTTTTCAGAAAATTTAGGTCAGGATTTAGAAGGCGTTTTTAGAATCGGCCTCACGTCTAAACGGGTTAACTGGACCTTTCCCACTCACTAGTTGCCAGATTGTAAAAGTTTCTATGGATCTCATGCCTTTCAAGCCATAACCATACCTGATCCTGTGTTCTGTTACCTATTTCATAACTGAACCTGTTTCTCCTGCTTTTGCCTGATCGTTGGATTTTGGATTCTTGCCTGCTCCTTTTGCATTTGTGTGCTTCCGTTATACTGCTGTCTTCTTGTTTTGTCCCTTGCCTGTCTCACCATCCCGTAAGCCTTCCCTTTTGATTGATACATTAATTGAATTGCACTTGCTCTTCTTCAGACGTCTGCATTTGGGACCGAATTCCCCTGTGTTCCTGCACTCACCAGTCGTGACTCATGACACATATATTCTGTATACGGGAGACAAACTGAGAAGCAGAGGTGTTTGAACTGACAATTCTGCTTCAATGCTAATGGAACCCATATAATTGCACAAGCCATTAAGGAAGTACAGAGGCTATCATGGAGCGCAGACGTTGTTATTTCTCAGTGCAACACATCATTAATATTTGTTATTTTTTTCCTTGTTTTCTCCCCCCTTTCCACCTCCCACCCACTTTGTGAGGAGGAGGGCTGGCCTTGGATGCTGTGCTGGATTGAAAATGACAGTGAGATGAATCTCTGTGACTCCAGGCAGATGTTTCCTGTTTGGAATTCAAATTAGAGACACACCCACACAAGTGCTCTAACAACGTGCCCTCTGGACAAAGTGGACCATCTCTGATAGTCATGCGGGAGGCTTAGGTGCCTCTGTCACATACCTGCAACTTGCATCTGTGCAAAAAAAGGTGACAGAGAGCGAGGGGCGATCTATACAAAGTTCTGGGCAGAAATGTCGTATGCCTCTGGATTTTTGTTTGTCATGTTGGGGTCAGGTTTGTGTGACCTGCAGTTAGCCGAGTGTGTGCAAAGCCTGAAGGCATTATGTGCTCCAGTTGATAGAGCGAGATGTGGGTAACACTATCATCTAAGAATATGTCAGCTAAAATAAAAGCAGTTGAGTCAGATCATAATCTGTTTGTGAAAGTCTCACTTCGACAAAGTGTTGTTTGGCTGTGCTGGCAAAAATCTTGATGGATGAATTCTTCACTCGATATGTTCTTCTGCTGTCAGCAATTACCAGTGTGAGGTAGATTATCTTGATTCCCCAAACCCCTCCTGAGGAGACAATCAATTCTCCAATCTGTGCAGTAGAACACTATTTACCAGCTTCATTTCCAGCAAACAGTGGCACAACCCAAAGAACACGATACTGTAAAGCATGTTTTATACCTTGTTGCGCGACACAGTAAAATAAGCATAACATACTGGGAACGTTTCATCAGCTATGCACATGGTTCCTACTTTTGAGTTGTAACGACCCCAGGTACACTTCAGTATAACATCAAGAAGCTATGACCTCCAATGTCCAATGCAGATACTCCTAAAACGATAACAGGCCTTCCACGTCACATGTGCCCAGTTTGCCGGCCTGCTGTGCGAGGAACAAGGTTCAGATGCAGACAACGTCAAATACTGTGGCTACTGCAAATATCACCACAGCAAATTGATTTCTATTTGTTTTTCTATATATTTTCTATGCTATGGTCTTTGGCTGTATAGTACCCTTATCTAAAAACACCAGCTATGTAGCTATGTATTTAGTTTAGCTCTACAAAAAATACTATACTGGAGATAAAATGTACTAACAGACAGACAAATGGGACTGGACAAAAACATAACCTTTGTCCAACTCCGTTGGTGGAGGCAATTTAGTTGAGAGTTCGAGTACTTCACTGTATGTTGAATAAATTCCATATTGTCAGGTGAGCCACAACACTGTATAGTACAGTAATCTGTCACACCTTAATTGCATTGCAGTTATGATGGGATGTCCTGGGGCTTTTTAGAAAAAAATAAAATAAAACAGAAAACAACTCCTATAACTGCACTTCTAAGGTATAGGCTATCCATTAATAGGCACAAAAAAATATTATGCAACAACATTGAGGCATCACATTCCCCTTTTGGAGCACCTTCACTTTAACACTTTTTTTTTTACAAAGATATCATTTCTAAAAAGTATTCTGAAATCGAAGCTAAAACTACTTGTGGTTTTCCTTGAGAATCTCTTTTATGACCGCTCCTAGCATTCTGTCCTCATATTACTGGTTCTTTTGAAAAGGACTGTGGCTATTGCCCAAGATCTCTGGATTCCTCTAGATTTGATTTAATATCTTTTTTTTTATTGTTCTGTAATTGCATTTCCTCAATTGAAGGAGATATAAACTATCCTCCTTATTATGGAGCAAATCTCATCAGTCTGAATATATGTCATATATTTCCCTCCTGAATATAAAGATGAAACTCATATTCTAATTCTCCTTTCCTAATTACAACAAATAAAATACAGTCTCCAATATCACATACGTTTTTTTTTAGCTTGATCTGATGGTGTAAAATGACAGATGCACAGAATGTGTGATATTGCAGTGCTAATAGTGTTACAGTCATTGCATTATCGGCCACGTTTACGGCCAAATAGGTGAGAAGGTGAAGTTAATGATTTTCTTTTGTTAAAATAAGCTATATATTCTGGGGGTCTCTCCGAGTCTCCGTCTCACCAGGTTTTTAATAAACAGAAAATCAGGTCACAATACTGATTTTATCCAATCAGGAGAGAGAACTCACACAGGATACAGAATAAGTGCATTCTGAACTGATGTCACACAAAAAATGCGCAGACAAAATTGGAACTGGAACACTATAAGATTGAGGCTGATAAATGGGTACTCTCCTCCGATTGGCTTAAATTGGCAACCCACCTGAAAATGTATTTTCTATGTAATAAAGAGCTGGAGAGAAGGGTAGACCCCTGTTACTGAACAACTATAGCAATGAAACTATCAGACTGTAGAGCTTTAACCTTTTAACAAAAAACGTACCCTATATATATAAGTCTAAACAACTCTAAATTAAATTTTAAAAAAAATATTGTAAATAATAACGTTAAATATAATATGATTGTAAGAAATACATCTGGCTACATACATTTTTGAGCAGGCACGTGACATACTCCAAGTATATTTGTAATACATTGATCGTATATTTTAACATAATTGCTATATACTCTATATATATTTATTTAGTACTTCATATGTATTTGTAATGCACTATACATTTTATGATAGTATACTTTAATGATATCAGCAAAAGTGTACTTCAGATAAGTACATTTGTAATTCAATTGTATTTTTTTAGGGGGGAAAGTACATAAAAGTATATTAAAGATATATTTTAGCATATCTATAGTGCAACTTTTAGTATACTAAGTACAACTTGTGTCTTTCCAAAATAACACAATTTAAATTTGATTTTATAAAAAGTACAAATGAGTATATTAAATATACTTCTGAAAAATATATTTAGTATATTATTTTTTCACTTGGGTTGTCACAACAACAGCCAGGTAAACTGCTACCTTAGTATGGAGCTTAAGGTCTTTGTTCTGGAAGACCCTTCTCCTGAGCCTGCCAAAGGATGATTATGCCTGTTTGATCCGGTTTTGAATCTCCCTGTCGACGCTGCATTCGTCAGAGACAAAACTGCCCAGGTATCTGATTCCACTGTTGCAAGTGGCTTAATCGGAGATGGTGAAGGTTGGTGGATGAGATGGAGGAGTGGATGCCCACTGGCATATTACCTCGGTCTTTGCCACGTTAACAGAGAGGCCCAGCCTGCCATAGGCACTTGAAGCGGCTGCAAGGGTAGCTTGCTGTGCCTCCGGTGTGTGGGCCACAACTGCACATCATCTGCGTATTGCAGTTCGATGACTTGCTCAGATGTTATTTTTGTGACTGCTTGAAGCCTTTGGATGTTAAACAGGTTTCCATCAAGTCGGAAATCCACAGTAACCCCACTGTCCTTCTTGATCCTCTCATTGAGCAACAGTGTCAAACACAGGAGGAAGATGTTGAAAAGGACTGGAGCAAGGACGTATCCCTCTTGCCTCTAGCTACTGCACTAGACGCATCACAACACCCTGTGTGCGAATAAAACACACACACACACACACACACATACACACACACACTCTGGATTCACGCACGCACGCGCACGCAATCTGCCTCAGTTGTGAGTCCCAGTATCAGAATCCAATCCAACGTAGACATGGCCATAACATAAGCAATTTGTATTTTATTGAAGTTGGAAATAGCCCTCAGAGAATCTACAGTAAAGACAGGGAAGATACTAAAAAACATGTCACAGTAAAGCAAAATATCAAAGTAACAATACACCCTCCCTCTCTGAATTCCAATGAAATGGCTTCTTGGCTAGCTCTGCAATCACAAAGGCTATAATCTTGCTACGCAGAGTTACTTCACCAATTTGCCGAATTCATGCTTTCAGTGACTTTTACAGTGACTTTTATCTCAAGTGCCCCATAAGTTTGAATTGCGAGCAGGAGTTGAAAAGGTGCAATGAAGATTACGTTGTACACAATGTCAGACCTCAGTTCCTTGATATCCTCTGAGCCATGGGGTAAAACCCCTGTGTACTGTCAATTGGTCAGCAGTGGTGATCCGTCCCGCGTCACAGCCAGGATTTTACATGAGTCCCACATTGCTTGGCTGTGGTGTGAAAGGGAGAAAACCGGTTATTCTACACTGGTTTCGATAATACAAAAAAAACTTTGGTTATGATCAGAGGAATAGTATGGTGTGAAAGGCTCAGAGTGCTATAGATATTACTTATTTCTGTATGCCAACCTGGAAGTTGCGTCCGCCCTGGCTTCCCACCACACATTTCCAATTGCATTGGATTTAGCACAATTTAAGAAAATAAGCTCTGTAGCAAACAAAGGATTTATCTTTTATCACATTTAGTTCACCAAGATAATTTCCACACATCGACATGACTTTTCGACTTTTCTCTCTCTCTCTCTCTCTCTCTAGCAAGCATCAAGATTGATTTTCAAAGCAGTTGGGCATAGGTTTATTAGCACTGGTTTTCTCTGCCGTCCAAGCCCATTCATTGAATATAGATTTCTCCAGTCCAGATGTTTATTGTCTCCGCCAGGCCGAAAGGCATGGCGAGAGAGTATGTTTTACCCTCCGTCAGGCCGAAAGGCATGGCGAGAGAGTATGTTTTACCCTCCGTCCGTCCGTCCGTCCGTCCGTCCGTCCGTCCGTGTGTGTGTGTGTGTGTCCGTCCTTCTGTCTGTGACCAGCCACCGTTGGCCTGGTCGCTGTGAAACTGCACACACACACTTCCTGGATGCCACAGCAGAACCTCTGCCCCACATTTTTCAGATCAGCCTGTCATAGCGCCACCATGAGGCCGACTTTTGCAAAACACATTTTTTAATATTACTCCTACAGATTTTCTCCAAATAACACGCAAATCTGTACACAGTATCTCTATAGCCATGTGATCAACACGGATCTGTCCGATTTTCCATATTCCATCCTGATTGGCTAAGATTGGCTTCCAAAGTTAGCAGGATTGGTTCATTTTGAACAAAATGCCTCAAATCATGAACGCAGCATGCACTTTCCGTGCAATCTTCCACATACATTCCCACTTGGCCCAGGAAGAAATGTCACTTGAAAACTTAACTCAAATCAGCCTCATGGTGGCGCTATAACAGGCCGATTCACGTTTTTAGCTATAACTGCACCGATCTGCGTGCAACTTTGCATGCACACTCCTTAGAGGCCAAGGAAAAACCTTTGCCGTGCATTTTTCACATATGCCTTTTTAGAGCGCCACCAGGAGGCTGAGTTTTGAAATACACATTTTTTGCTCTTACTCCTTCAGATTCTGTTCAAAAATCACGCAAATCGGTACACAGTCTCTCTATAGTCATGTGATCAAGATGGGATGTGTCCGATACTTCATATTCTATACTACTTGGCTAACATTGGCTTCTAAAGTTTGCAGGATAGGTCCGTTTTGAACAAAATTCCTCAAATCATGAACGCAGTGTGCGATTTCTGTGAAATTTTGCACACACATTCCCACTAGGCCGAGGAAGAAATGCCACCCTTTTCACATTGGCCTGTTATAGCGCCACCAGCTGGTCTAATTTAGCAAACCAAATTTTTGTGCAAGGCCTAAGAAGAAATGGCACCCTTTTCACATTGGCCTATTATAGCGCCACCAGGAGGCCATAATAACCTACCTGACCTGGCGGAGACTTGTGCTCCGAGGAGCACTTTTTCTAGTTGTTTACTGTTATTTAGGATCCCTATTAGCTTTTTCCAGCTAAAATCTTGCAACACGAGACTACCAAGGATGCGTTGTTACCAAGTCGTAACAACACACTCTTTAGCTGAAATTAAATTATAAATATAAATAAAGTTAATTCAAAAAAATTTAATGTCTCAAACATTCTCCGCTACATGTTCAGTGCTTCTAAAATCTCTGCAAAGTTGTTACATTTAGATTTAATTTGTTCATCGCTAATAAAAAACAAACTAGCGTGTCATAGAACTGGCCTACCGCTACAAATAATTGTTTGCCTGCTAATGACCAGATCACAGATAGGAAGAAGCAACACTCACCCTTTAATAACCTTACTTGAGGTGAGGAATCCCTAGTATTTGTGTGGCAGTCCCACACAGCAGCATTACTGTAATCTATGACTTTGTTTACAGTCAGGACCCTTAGTGGCGCTACAGTTATTCATCTCCACCACCTTATTACTGTTATTTGGAGTGAGGTAACAATTTCAGGGCAATTTTCTTGCATCTAACTAGACCTACTGGGAATATGTTTGTTTAGAATGATATGACTGGGAGACATCACCATCACTCCTCCCCCATATTACTGTCATGTTATGGGGCTGCAATATAATTATTGCATATGAATAATGTTGTGCAATATCTCCCTCTAAATGAAGCGGGTCTTAAATTGGCCCCTTAAGGAAATCTAGGTCCTGTAAATTGAGAAAGTGTTTGATAAATTGGTTTGAGTTTCATATTGTTTCTTCCAGGAGATTCAGTTGCTCTGTTTACAGTATCACGCCCTTTGACAACAATTCAGCAAAGTCTCCAGATCATATGCAATGGACTACACAGATGGTATAGCAGTATAGTGAGTCAGGTGAAATGTCATTATCAATGTAAAAAAAGTTAACTGTGTAAGTTTAAACTGAGTTTATCTTTAATACATTAGAGAAAGATTTCTTACCTTTCATATCTTGTTCAAGTTTATTTTAGATTTAAAGCAGTGAACAGCTCAGAGTTAGTAAAAGTCTGACCTCCTGTGGTCAGGGGCCATTTTTACATTTCCCATAGCCCAACCAAGATCTATTTCTGAGTTACGGCTACACTTATATAATCATTATATTACAGTGTGAAGGCAATATAGTATTAACTGCCACAATGTAAGGGAAATCCAAACAAAAAAAGTAACTGCTCACCCATGCCCTTCTTTTCTTTTAGTCTGTAGAGGCAAACGTTTCATTAAACCTAAATAATTGTGACTTTTGAATAATTATTGGCCTTCCCCCCAAAACATTTAAATAGTGTTATTTCAGTATTTGCAATTCCTTGAAGAGATTACACCACCTGTGTCTGCCTCTCATTGACTTAATCCCCTATGGACTGAAGCCTTCTCCAAACATAGACCAATGGTATGCAAACAGACTAATGAGGGTCTTATCTGCTTCTAGCCCTCCTTTTGACTCAAACATCTCATCTCCACTTCTCTTCTACATTAGCATAGTCTTTTTGTCCACTGTGAGATCATAATCCATTTGTAGGCCTACAGTAGAAGTTCGGCGGGCCGAACGCCCACGCAGTGGCCGCTTGGCAGCGCCCACTTGGCAGCGCAGATCACTGGCGTAGTGTCATGAGGGCCAGTGGGGCAATGGCCCAGTTAGTGAAGCCCCTGCGTGCCACGTATAGCTGGCCAAACTCCTGCCCCCCCTTAGGGGTCCCTGGAGACCCTTGGGGGTCCCTGGGACCTACAGACACGGCGAAGGAAAACTGTAAAGCCACAGCCACGCATGCAAGATGTTGCACATGAACTCTGCAGCCGCACTGAGGCGCTCCAACACAAACACTCTGACATTAAGCTTCACACAACAAACATCAGCACCACACACATTTCGCCACACTAACGTTCATCGTTGACAAAGTGTTTGCACAGCCGGTTCAGCCATGACAACCACGTTAGCGTTACCAAATACTCTAAAACCATTTCACCCGTGATGCTTACTCCAGGCAAGTAAAAATACCTTAAAATTATACTCGAGTACAGTACTTGAGTACATGTACTTAGTTACTTTCCACCACTGTCAGCATTAGATTAATTACTTACTCACCTTCTGCAAAGATGAAGAAAGAGAACACACTTTTGTTCCATATAGGCCCACATTGTCTTGGTTTCAGAGAGCATGGTGGTAAATATGAACTTTTGCCTCAAAGTCTTTATGTTCCATAATGTCCCACGTCCATGTGTTGTTTACTTTTTACTCAAGCCAACATGGAGTGTGAGAAGAACGTAGGCTTAAGCGGCCCCCAGAAGTCTGTTTCCTTTCAAAGCGATGTGCATTTCAAAATAAGAGTTTTTTTTAAAATCTATACTTGGAATGTGTTATAATTCAACACACGTTTTATTTTGAAATACTACTGGAAATAGAAGTAGCCAGGTACTGGTAGCCTAGTTGAAACTACTTCACACGCTATAGCATTATGTTATGGAAGGGGAAAAAAAGAAAAACATCCAGACAGTCTGTGAGAGTGAGGGTGTCGCATCGTACGCAGACTACGCACAGTGAATGGGCGTGACGCCAATCCGGTCTTTCTTTCTATTCGAAACAGCAAGGAAACTGGTCGAAACACCAAGGAAAGAGAGAGAGAGAGCAGTGCACGGTCGTCGGTTCAAGATGCAACCATGGCCACCTGGTCGAAACACCAAAGAAAGAGGGAGTCCCCTCCTTTACTTTATTTACTTTATTTGTTTATTTAGACAGGACAGAGCATATTAATGAACGTCACATGAACGTAAATACACCGGATTTAGCAAAGATGCTAATTTTCATCCGCAGTCCTCACACAAAACATAAAAACAGAAAAACAATAACATCAGAAAACAGACAAACGGTGAAATACAATTACATTACATCACATAGCCTAAAAAAAACCTAAAATATGATCACAAATGGTTGCAGCTTTGGTTTTCAAGCAACCATCTTTTCACATTGAATTTAAAAGATGGAAATGTAGCACAATCCCTTATATGTAGAGGAAGGCCATTCCATGCTACACAACCCTGTACTGAGAGGACATTTTGACCGAAGGTTGTTTGCCGGTGTGGCACTTCACAATCTCCTCGAGTGGTTGCTCTGGTACTGATTCCTCTTTCAGGCTTCCTTAATGAATTCCCTTAGGGGGGGCGGGCACAGACCATGTAAGGTCTTGTATATGACCCCAACCTGTTTGAACTTTTTGAAATTGTCGAAGCTAAAAAAATTGAGCCTCCTGAGTATGTTACAATGATGATAAGAGTGAGGCTTCCTGTCAAACACCTTGAGCGCACTTTTGTAGAGCTGTTCGATGGGTTTTAGGATCGTCACGCCTGTGCAAGACCAGTTTGTAAAACAGTACTCAATGTGTGATAGGATCATACAGTGAAGATACGATCTGGCAGCTCCAACTGTCAGGAAGGGTCTAATTTGTTTAAAATTTTGAAGGTTGAATTTAATCGTATTTGTGACTTTCTTCACATGTTTTTTAAAAGTTAGGGTTGAGTCTAGTATGACTCCGAGGTACTTGGTCCTGTTGGGGTTGCTCGTGCGTGCGCATCCAGGCAGACACACACACTTGTGGAGGGATGTGTTGTTGTTCTGGTGTTGGTCGGAGTAGTAGTTGGGGGTCGTCGTGTAACTGAAGTTGTGTTGTGCTGCTGTTGTACTCCGGTGAACGGGACGTAGGGAATGGAATGTGGCCCCCTGGCAAGTTGGTGTTGCCATGTTCTTCGATTGTAAGCGGTGGGTGGGGGGACGCGTTGCGAGCTTGTGGATCTGCTGTTTTCCAAGAGGCAATGTATATGTGTGAAGGCTTTGTTGCTTGTAGGGCGCGCTTCGTGGGACCTTGTTTTCATAGAAGTTGGTGCTTGTTTCTCGCGCGAAACCTGGCAACACAGAGGCGCGTGTTGCTCGCGCGCATCCAGGCAGACACCACGCTGGGCAAGACCTGGGATGTTGGTTGTCTAGGAAGTTGACAACCGGAAATGGTTGAATTTGGCGGAAGTACCGCCCAAGGAAATGACGTTGATGCTTTACAAATCTGTTAACATTCTCCGTGAATGAAACGAGTGTTGTGATTGGTCAAAAAATATCGTTTCCAGGGGAAACTTAAATCCTGTCCACTCAGGACTTCCTAGGCACTCGCTGCTTTAGGTCGTGACCAGGCTCTTCTCTTCGCAGATGAGTGAGGCTGGGACCGAGGCTAGGCAGACACAGAGGCGCCCGTACGGCGAGCCTCGTGCGCTCGTCGCTGTGGGGTTGCTCGTGCGCGCGCATCCAGGCAGACACAGACACAGCCACAAGGCACAATCAGCCAAATTCTCAGCGGCGCATGCGCAGGTTTGCCAATTGTATATATAGATGTCCTTGAAAGTAGCACAGACAACCTGAAAAGTCTTCCTGTCACCAGCTCTGCAACGGTTGCTGTTCTGTAATCCAATTAAAACTAATACTGTATTTGCTTGATTCCGATGAGGGACTTTCCTTGCCACCAGTGCCATGCCAACTACATGGGGGGTTGTTAAGCATGTATACTCACTGTGGGTGGTTCACCAAAGACAGACATGGGGGGCGACCTTTGTTAATCCCACGGGGGGGGGGTTCCAGTTTCAGCTTCACTCAGCTGATGGCTGCTCAGATGGTCATGATGAGCGTTCGGGGGAGGCGGGAGCTGTAAGGGGTTTGCAAATCGCTTGTTGTGAGCTTTCAGTGAATGATGACTCGTGGGTAACTGTCAATGTTGTTGATACGAGCTGTTGTTATGGAGCTCACCTAATATGGCCACCGGAACTACTTCCGCCTAAGCTTGGCCACGCCTTTTGCCCGTTCTCTGTGGTTCATGTGGTTAAGTGTCTCAGGGACACTTCGACATGTAGACAAGTGCGACTGAGTCAGGAGGCGAACATGTGACCTTCTGATTGTGAACTTCTTTACCCACTCAGTTACGGCTGCCACAACCCATCAGTGTAAATACCACAGTGAACTGTCATTACCTTCCAGACCAATGAAACTTGATCTATCTATCTTATCTACCTATTAATTTTTTTCACAAAACCTTTGTGTGTGTGTGTGTGTGTGTGTGTGTGTGTGTGTGTGTGTGTGTGTGTGTGTGTGTGTGTGTGTGTGTGTGTGTGTGTGTGTGCGTATGTGCGTGCGTGTGCGTACGTGCGTGCGTGCGTGTGTGTGTCTTTCTGTCTGTCTGTCCTGGGCATAACTCTGGCACCATATGACCGAACAAACTCAAACTTGGTATCTGCCCTATATGACCGAAAACCCTGAACATCTGTCTGCTCGCGCGTCTGCGGAGGACGCACTGAATCTCCTTGTGTTGGGGGGGGGATAGCCAATATAAGTGGTGCCATGCCGTGTACAATGGAACAAATAGTAAGAGATCTGTGGTCATGGGTGAAGGAATGCCTCAGCGAACAAAAGTGGCGACGCAAACCAAAACGCGATGCACATGGAGCTGACAGGAGTCTAGTAGTAACAAGTGTGTGTGGTATGTGAAAAAGAATTATGTACAGTATTTAATATGTCACTGTACCCTGCTTAAGTTGTGACACAGACATGAGCACATAGGTTGTGACATGTTATTCACTGTAGATGAATCTGTGTTCTCCCTGTTCGTGACTCCTTCTTTATCATTATCCCACCTACACCAAAAAATGGCTGTCACAACTGGATTCCATGTAATTTTTTCATGAAACTATCAATTATGTTCTGTAATGGAAAGCCCATATGAGCAACCTAGTGGGGATTGATAATTCTCTCCACAATCTTCTTAAATCTCCCTTTTCCCTTTCTCTGCTCCCTTTTCCCTACCAATCCTTTCCCTTTCCCTCCTGCTCCATCCCGTTTCCTTCTCAGAGATCTATACTTTCTAATTAGAGCCGATGAGAAGAGGGACTTCATTACCGACTGGCTATGAATCATTATGTGGTGTAATTGGCCCTCCGGTCCCATAGGAGGTGCCCTGTTCCAGCCAGCCCAGCTGGTGAAAGCCCTGATGGCCCAGGTGGAAGCCTTTGTGCAGCTGAGGTCTTGCTTTCGCTCCACCGATTTCATTCATCTTCACGTCTGTAAGTGCCTCCATCTTTCCGTCTGTTGTTGCTTAACTAGTGCTTCTAATGCGTGATAAAGTGAAATGGTTATTCAGGGGGTGTTTTTGAATTCATTGCATTTTCAGTATTACCCAAGAACCTGATGTTGATGTTGAGTATCTCTTCCACACATCATGAGATAATTAGCATGTTTTTTAATGATTTATGAGATGCTAATGGAACTGAGGTTCCCATCACAGCAGAGAAGGTCTTAAGCCAACTCAAGTAATACATGACTGGCGCAGGGGATAGCTGGTGCAACAAGCACTGCATGGCCAGTCACTCTCTAATATATATTTCATACATCATATCTCCCTGTCAGAGTGATTCATAATTACCCTTTTTATCACACCCTGAACATTTTCTAAAGGATTCTCTAATGTTTTCCTCTTTCAATATGTACAATTATTGCAGTCTCCTCTCATTCAAAAAGTAATTAGCAAGTCTGAGCATGATGTTGTCTCTCAGAAAATGATTTGCTAATGTTGATTGCTAATTGAAAAATTAGAAAGTCAATTAGAGGCTGGAGATCTAATTAAGGAAGAATTGAATGAAAATCTTGCTCCAGCCCGGATTGCTCTCTCCAATTTATAATCTCCTCAAGGCTGGATACGGCTGGCGAGTGAATGCAGCTCTCCTCTGTGTGTTCCTAAAATGCAATTGGCTTCTCCACTATACAGCCATCTGACAGATTGATTTGGATTCAATCGCGTTCCCTTCCCTGGCTGTGAAATAGATGAAAATAATAATGTTAAGTTATTACTTGGATGGGAAGTCTCTAAACAAAGACAGACCGCTGTGACCCCTCACCACCACCGCTGCCATTGCTGGCACTGAGGGAACCACGCAGAATGACTCTCTTATCCAGATCTGAAGTGCAGGATGCTGCAGCCAATTGCTACCGTATACGCCACTGGCTGCCACGCTTCACCAGCACCTCGAATGTCTTAGTTAAGCACCTCAGCACTATTCTTTAAGGAATTGATGGCAAAATGAAGATGTCACTCATGACAAACTAGTCTGTTTGCACGAGCCCACCTCTCATCAGTTATGTTGTCAGACTCTGGGGCAGGCTCTGTCTGTCTTAGATCTATTACAGCCCAGCAACGCTGTAGCCTCCGTTCGCATCATTGTTTACCTGTTAGTTGGTGTACATTTTGGAGGGGTGTGGGCAAGGCTGGTTAATTATAAATAACAACAGCCCTGGGCAGCACCAGATAATGTATCGACATGCCGTGGGTTTGATGCATGAGAGGCTGAGAATGGTTTGTGGCCTCGCGGCAGGAGTTCTTTGACAAACAGCCGCGTGAAAAATGAAAATTGTGTCGGCTAACTGTAATCTATAGTTTTCTTCTGCTCCACTGTGTATTTTAGCTTAATATGTTATGCTTACTGCAGACGGCGGCAATTTTTTTCCCTCAGCCTGAACATTTTTTTTCCTGCCTCCTGGCGAAGCCTGAGGAGATCCATGAAAATGATTGATTGGCCATTTGGATAGATATCAGAATATGGATAGATGGGAAGTAAGAAACTTAGCAAACAGAGTCTTCCCAAGCCAAAACAGCAATGTTTTAACCACATGAACGCTAGTATCCCTATTCTGGGGATGTCATAGGAGAACATTTGGCGAAAATAGGCGAACATTCGTTGAAAGTAGCAGCTCTATAAGCTCACATCACGTTGCGTTGCTGCGACACGTTGTGAGCATGTAGATCGGCTATTTTTGGCTAAGAGATTTCGTATGGAGGGGAAAAAAGTAGGGGAATAAGTATAGACCGCTGGCTAGGGCACACCAGTCAACGATGTATATACGGTTTGGTAAATAAACATTAAATTATTATAATTTTTATTGGCGATAATTTTCTTTTGTGTGTGGCTCTAGCCAAGATATCACAGGGCTAATCCACAAATGGAGCACACATTTCCTCTTGGAGTTCTTTTCAGTCTATAGGCTAATGTGTAAAAAAGCTCTCTGCAAACAGACTGAATATTCATTTGTTCAGTGTTGGGTGGGCTCCACTAAGCCATTTATCCCCCCTGTGGTTATCTAAGGCGTCCTCATCACACATTGAGAGTACAGGCAAGGACAAATGTTCACCTTCTCTTCCCTATTTAGTCTACTGTACTTTCCCTCCATGGTTGACACAGATTGCTGAAACAGGATTTTCTCTGCAGAATTCTCATGAAATATACTGAATGAAAGGGACTCTTCTTTCAAAACATAAGACAGCAGGTTTAGCTTGAATTATTAATTATTTAATTTTCTGATATCTGACCTACATCTGTACTAGTATGACGCTTAATGTGTTATTAAATTACACAAATAGCTGCTTTAATTTATGTTTGGGATTACAACAGTTTACGTTATTAACATTTTACATACAGTATACTAACTTCCACCTGTTCTCCCTGTCTTTGTCCCATTCGTATAAACATGTCTTCAATTGTTCGTTTAGTCTAGCTATTACTGTGTGCCATTTTATTGGTTGTGTAGCTTTCCCTATGGGAATTAAGTCTGAAATCGACTTCTGCAAATTTATTTTGTATTTAGCACTCCAGCCTCTTAAGTAGATTGACTTGTGGCCATTATTGGGAAAAAAAGAAATCCCTTTCCATAATAGCCCTTTAAGAAGCCATTAGGGACTGAACAGTAATAAATTATGAACTGTACTATAATGAGCTTGCAAGATGGGCAAGAACTTATTAATGATGACTGGTCACAGATGCTTAATTTAAAGCATTAACTCTGATTCATTTGTTAATATTTATCAGAATGGGGGAGTACTTGAAGGATCACTTAGAGGAACAGCAATGTGATTAGTCTGGGGTCTTAACATGAATTCTGCTAACTTTGCATTGTGAAATCCAAGCCCAAGCTAGACTTTCATAGTTTTTCTCTTTTGTTTTTTTGACTGGACCAACAGCGGGGCAAATGTCTGTAACTGACTGACTGACTGATGAAGTTACCCCATTGGTAGACCAGTTGGCGTAACAATGAACTAGCCAATTGTAGAGCAATCGTCCATCCAGCGAAGACGATATAGCGAGGGAATGAGCGTGTGAGAGAGATGGAGAGCAATCGCACTTGCAGGCACTTCACAAGCTCACTTATTTTTTTTACTGTTTTTGGAACACAATCATGTCTGGCAAAAGAACATCACGACAGGCATCCTTTTATTTGTAATGGTGGGTATAGCATGGTTTGTGGCCAACATTTGATACGTTTGGATGAACTTGTGCAGCCCCAATCTGCAGTTTCTGATAGCCCTGTGCGGGACCGTTTTCTTAGTCCTGCTCTCAACCGCTGGCGTTGGATGTCTGGACTATTCACGCTCACGCTCACGTCCACAATGGTTTATTTTCTGAAAGACCACAGTTAATTTCTGACTGACTGCTCCTGCCCGCATCAAAATTTAAGTGCCATTTAGTCCTGCATAATCTTATTATGTTACCATCTGGTGCTGCATAATCCCACAATATTTCCATTGGGTCCCAAAATTATTACAAACAGAAACAGAACTAGAAAGGTGCAATTCTGGGAAATTGCAAGTGTGGTTGCATCGACGCGAGTTGTGGGTTACGACTGGGAGGAATAGCTTTTGGAGTACACAACCCTCGACATGTGATTCAAATTTGAGATTGACTGGACGTTTCGTTCGTGATTTTTGGCATCCAAGTGTTGTAACTGTAGCCCTTACAGTTTCCGAGAGAAAAATACTTGAATGGGAGTTTTTGCATTTCCCATTATAAGTCAATGGGAAAAATGTATTTCACAAATAAATTAATATCAATTAAACTATACAACATATCTCTCTCGGTGAAGCCGGTCGATTTGACATATGGCTCGAGTGTGTGCCGCAAAAACTGTGGAGGAGTAGCCGGACAAAATAATGTTTATCTAGAATAAAGAATAAAGTCACCCAAGTAGGCCTACTAGAGTGTTTTGCCCTGTTAGGGCAACCACACTAATGAGAAAGACAGCGAGAGAAAGAGACCAGAGAGAGATGGCCATTATAGCACCAATGCATGGACAGCGACACAGTAGGCTCGGCTGGACTTACTGCTTGACAGTACAGTAGGTTATTAAATACATGCCTTATGCACATACCTATTGCGAAAGGATGTTCTCCTATGCATTTAGCCATAATAAGATAAATGTGTTCATATCAAGCTAAAGTGAAGCACAACCACACATGCCTCAGATGCGCTACATCATTTATCGCAGGATTTTGTGGGAACCACAGGTCGTTTCTTTTTTTATCGCCCATTACCGCCCACAACCTTAAAAAGTTTGCCATTGGCTGGCCAAACAATGAAGCCAATAGCAATAGAGAGAGAATAGCAGAGCAATCGTCCATCCAGCGAGGAAGATGGAGCGAGGGAATGAGCGTGTGACAGAGATGGAGAGCAATCGCTATGTGCAAGCACTTCACAAACGCGCTTATTTTTTTTTTTTACAGTTTTTGGAACACAATCATTTCCGAAAAAAGAACGTCACAACAGGCATCCTTTTATTTGTAATGGTGGGTATAGGTCATCTAGCAAGTTTTGTGGCAAAGATTTGATACATTTTGGATGAACTTGTGTAGCCGCATTCTGCAGCTTCTGATAGCCCTGTGCGGGACCGTTTTCTTAGTCCGCCCGCTGCCGTTGGATTTCTGACCATATCCGCCCACACCTTCAATTGGTTTAATTTCTGAAAGCCTCCAGTAAATTTCTGACTGTCCACTCCCGCCCGCACCAAATTGTAAGTGCTGTTTAGTTCTACATAATTCCGCAATATTACCGTCTAGTCCAGCATAATCCCATAATATTTCCATTGGGACCAAAAAACATTACAGACAGAAACAGACACAGAGAGACGGCTATAGCACCACGGACAGCGACACAGTGGGTTCGGCTCGACTTATTAATGGTTACATACATGTAACATACATGCCTGGAACAACATTTCAAAATGATGTTCTACTATACATTTAGCCATAAGATAAATGTGTTAATATGAAGCTAAAGTAAAGCACGACCACACATGCTTCAGGTGCGCTACATCATTTATTGCAGGATTTTGCGGGACCCCCTTTTCTTTTTTGACAACCCATTCCTGCCCACAACTATTTAAAAATCATTTGTGTTTCTGTCATTTCAAAATAAACGCTCCAGCGTTTCATGCACTGTTCAACCATATACTATTTGTTGGCCTAGTATTGTTTCCCATGTAAAGCAACTTTGAATATCTAGAAAAGCAATGTGTGTGTGTGTGTGTGTGTGTGTGTGTGTGTGTGTGTGTGTGCGTGTGCGTGTGCGTGTGCGCGTGCGTGCGTGCGTGCGCGTATACCTCCAGCCAAGTGCTGGAGGTAAACAGGTGGAGTCAGAGCTTTACTCCTTGTGTCTGGCCTCCCAGTGTGTATCGTGTCCTGTGGGGAGACCTGCTCCCTGTGCCCTGTTTTCTGTTGGTGCCTTGTCCCGGCTGCCAAGGGCCTGGGGAGAGGGGAGGGGGGAAAAGTCACTCCCATCTGGTGCAACCGGATCATTGTGGTCGGTGGAGGGGGCATGGGTGGCTATGTGTCCCCCCACATCAGTGACAATGCCACTCTGCAGACACTGTGGAAGGAAAAAAAGGGGGGTAAAAAAGGGGGGGGGGTAGTTACATGTACAGTATGACTGGTTTAGACTGTCATTAGATGCTGATTTGTAAACTGGACTATCATGAACTGCACACTAACTGTCTTTTACTACTAGAATGACAAAGCTGATGTTTTTATAAGTGCACGTGATGTGCTGTGATTTCAACCTTGAATTACTGGCAGTTTGACTTTCATGTAGCATACAGTAGACGTGTTAATAGTGACTTGTAAATGTTAGGGCTCTATTATGTGTATTTTTATGATTATCAGCACTTTGATTCTTCAGTCTTGTATTTTTCTGTAGGAAACAACATAAAAGTGTGAACATCTTTTTTGTTCCCCCCAAATCCGTCCCCCATGCGAAATCTTCAATTAGGGCCGGTTTCATGCCATCATAGGTACTGATGGTGAATATCAGTATCTTCTTAGGCATTTGGAGGGATTGCTCTCATCTGATTCCCAGGCCCTTAGCGTGTTGCCTGAACCAACAGAGACACTGTGTAAATAATAGCCTTCTCTTCGCTTGTTTACCAAATTACAAATTGAGAAGGCTCCCGAGTCAATTTCTGTGATAACATTGCTAGTGAAGGTGCAGTCACTTTGCATCAGTTTCTCTCTGTGTATACTCAGTAAAATCCTCACTGTTAATTTAACCCAGAGAGTGTACAAGGATTGAGGATTTTACGGTGTATGTATGTTATTTCACTGTGTATAGAATGTACTGTGTTCTTTGAATGCATCTGCCCCTAGTTAAAATAGATAATTGATAATAGATTTTTCAAGATAATGCGGTTAGATACAGTGTTCAACTAAAGCAATTAAAACCCACTGGAATCCCACCCACAGGAGCTCCACCTTGTTTCCAGGTGCAGACCTATTAAGGCTTCTTAAATAGCTAATTATGCACTATGCTCGTTAACTTTAGAGGGTGCTGTGCCATGCCAGCTGCCCTGCCCTCTGCCCTGCTACTATCACAGTTGTTAATCATCATAGTGTAGCATGGCAGCACTGTGTTTTCACGTCTCATATGGCAGGAAACTAGGTTAACAGGAGAATTGGGTAATTTACTGACATTTTTGTGTACAGGGCTAGAACTTTGTGCTTTCAGATTTTTACAGATAATGAAAGAACAGTTTCAAATGTGTCATATAATGAAATCTGAAAATATTGAACATGACAAAGAAAACAGGTCTTCATAATGTGAAATTTTGTACAAAAGGATAGCAAAAGAAAAATCCCTTCTCCAAAACAATCAAGATTCAGGGATCAACATGCTCTTGTTGGAGCATGTTGTAAAACAAAAGTTGCAGATGAGTACATTTAGAGGTTATGAACTAGGTTCCATAGTGCCATTTCAAATGGATGTCTAACTTCTCTGCTTGGCCGTTTCTGCAAATCAAAATGAATAACAGTGATGGAAGTGAACAAATGAAATCAAATAAAACAGGGTCACACATCACTGGAAGGGCAATAAATGGGCACTGGAATGGAAGTAATCTTTTTCCCCTTGTGTTTCAACAAAAAAAGGGTAAAAAGCCATCAGTTCTGGTCAAAAAAGCAAGTTGTTATTTTGCCCGAAGCACAGCTAACTGCATCAACAAAAATATAGGTCTGCATGGAACTTTGTGTGACAGAGAAGGGTCAGTCATTTTAATGTAAAAGGACAGTTCTTTTGTGAAAAAGCGCTGAGCGATACAAATTCCAGGCAATGTAAAAATGGTTTTGAATAACCTGAATCTTATTCAATCTGATTTCCTCTCTTGCCCTGCGCAGGCTGAGGTACTCTACTGAGCCAGAGGCTTCTTGAAGTGATCTGCTGGCTGTGGAAGAATGCGTTTTGAAATCCTTGCAGATTTTATTGAACCCACTAACACATCAAAACTTAAGTCAGCTCTCAATTTTCCATCCTCTCACTATACAAGGGAAGATGGTTTTACTGCAGTTAGTTTAAAAGAACTGGTAACTTTTCATTAACTTGGAATTTTCACAGAAATAATATGGTGTCAATACAACATTCATGATCGCCTCTTGTGTCTATTTGTTTCAATAAAATCTAATAAAGTAAAAAACAAACAAACCATAAAGCAATGTCAGATGTGATTGGTTGCGTTATGAAGCATTCATCATTTTGAGATTAAAAACAAAAAAGGTATATATTGAGACCTGCCTGAAAACAATGGGCTGTCTACTCCTAGAGATAACTAACTTTGACAGTTGCGAAGGAACATCATTCTAAAACGGAAGAAATCACAGCAATTCAATGCGAGGAGACCACAGGGGATGACCGCTCCAGATCTCTGTGCTTTGACAGAGCTGTCATTTCAAAGTGTTGTGATGACATTGCAGAGTTCTGCCTTAGCACGCGCTTGTTCTATTATTGCTTCGATATTAAGAATTTTTGAATAACACGTTCTCTGTTGTAGTAGCAGTTGTAGTAGCTGCTGTCTTCTCAGTGAATCAATTCCCTAATGATATCACTTCACTTACAGTTTAATGTTAGTTTGCCAGCCCAGCCCAGCCCAGCCCAGCACCACAGACAACATGTTCACTTCTTATATATATATATATATATATATATATATATATATATATATATATATATATATATATATATATATATATATATATATAATATATATAAAGCTGGCAGAACCTTCGTTAAAACATCCGGGACAACGCTCCACACATCCCAGACTCTTCTCCCTTCTGGCTCCCAAACTGTGGAATGAACTCCCCTATGTAATTAGAACTGCAGACTCGCTCCCAATCTTCCACCGTAATCTGAAAACTCACCTGTTCAGACTCCACCTTAGCCCGTAGCACTTTCCCTAGCCTCGACGACCCTGCAGGCTTATGCAAAGGCTAAAATGTAATTTAGCGTCTGCTAAATGTCTAAATTGTAATTGTGTATATATATAACACACACACACACACACACACACACACACACACACACACACACACACACACACACACACACCCCCACACACACACACACCCACACACACACACACACACACACACACACACACACACACACACACACACACACACACACACACACACACACACACACACACACACACACACACACACACACACACACACACAAACACACTATTATATATGGTACATATGCACAATGACCACATGTTCACGATTTTATCTGCAACAGTATACTGTTAGCCTGGCTCCACCCCCTGAATCCTTTGCCTAGCATTCAGGGTCTGGTGACGCTTTCGAAAGCGGGTGTTTCTCGGTTGAAAATCTGTACGACGAATCGGGATCGGGACAATCCAGTATGAACCAATCGCATTGGTTCATAGTAGAGTCCCACTTTGGCCACGCCCCCATCTCAGAACTCCGCTGCATTGAGAGGGCTTTCAGACTGAATAATGGAGTGAAACGAAATGAAAATTCAGGCTGAGTGTCAGGCTAGTATACTGTATGACTCATTCAGGAAATGCCACTGCCCTGCGTTGCGTGAGGATTTACAGTTTAACTGCCCTGCCAGGCAATACTTCTCAAGGGGGGCATGAAACATGCTGGAACCAATTAAGAGTCAATGGCCACCATGTAAAGCATGGGAAAGGTGGCCTCACCTCTTCTCTAATGATGTAAATGCTTCCTGACAGTATCTCAGTGCACTGCCTGCATGATGAATCACAGTAGCTGGATATGTAGCCCTACCCATGTGCCACTGTTGACATACACATGTGTACTCAGTTGCAACTGTAAAACATACTGTATATGTGTGTGCACGCTGGCGGTTCGCCTGCAGTCAAAAGGTAGTACAATATTTGATTTGTGGTTTGTATTACATTTGTAGTGTTAATGGAATACAATCTTCCGCTTCCCACAAGCAGCATGTGTGCCACTGCACAACGACTGCATTATCATTTTATTGATTTAAAACCTCGGGAAATGCATTGAGGGAGAACCCTCATTTTCAATGGTGTCGAGGTACAGACATACAGTTAATGCAAACACAACTAAAATCAAATAGCATGGCTAGAACAAATAAGAAGAAAATTAAAAGTCATGATTAGTCAATACAATTAGGTATTAAATCTTGGAATTGACTCACCGGTATTAATGAGGTCAACTGAAAGTTTGTTTTGTAAGTATATTGGGGCACAGTAACAGAAAACAGAATCGGACGGGTATATCATGTCAATAATCAAGAGCTGGGAGATAGGGAGGAGCTTTTGTAAAATAGCTTTTAATTAAATAAGAATGCTGACCCCTCCTCACTGATAGAGCACGCCGGCCAATATTTTGGTATAGCAGGCAATGGTGTGTCATATAAGTGAATGTGTCCGGTGATGAATCTTAATGCGGAGTGATATACTGTATCTAAAGTTTTGAGAGTGGAACTGGCCGCCTGCCCATAAATAACATCCCCATAGTCCAATGCAGAGAGATAAACTGTTTCAACTATATTTTTTCTTGTAAATAAAGTAAAGCGAGATTTATTTCTATATAGAAAGCCCAATTTCATTCTCAGCTTTCCCATGCAATACTCATACAGTGTATGATGTGTTCTGTAACAGAGGATGAAACCCTGTGGGTAGATCAAACCGTTGGCACATTTAAACTCTACGTGGACAGCCTCTCTCTCTTCCCTCCCTTTACCACGACTCAGCCCTAAGCCCTGCAGGCCTGGCACACGTGCGACTTATAATTGATTCATTAATAATGTGAACAGATGTTTCTGGTCCCGACTCCTGACTGGCATCCTGCCAGCTCTCCAGCACATTACTTTAGCACCGCTGTCTGCCTGACTGCATCCTACTAAATGCCCACTGACACCGAATGGCGCAAGTAAAGCATTTTTCATCCCTATGAGAATGATGATGAAAGCATGCATGTCAGGGGCACGTGTCACCCACTAGACAAAATAATATCTGGTTTGGTCTGTTAAACCGTGTGAATTTAAATGAGAGTACATTGAAGTGTTACAAGTGTTACAGGAACGGGGTTTGACCCTGATCACATAACTGACTGTTTGGATACCCTAGCCTAGTTGATGCAACGCTACTATATTACAGGTATTGTGGGTTGAAGGGACCTATGGGACGAAGGTACAGATGTCACACTTGGGGAAGGTCCTTGATTCATAGCAGGCTTTACGAAACCTGCAACACATCACACGATAAGGATAATTCCTTTTAACAGGACGTTCATGAAAGTCCTTGCGGGCTTGTTTCCAATGAGGGCCTGTCAATCAGGGGTTAAGAGTCTTGCTCAGGGACAAATTTCATTTCATCGACACATATGCTGACCTGGCCTGGAATCGTACCTGGGGCAACCAAGGCCTCTGGCTCACTAGGCGGGCTCACTAACCACTCAGCTATGGCCGCCCCGATGATGTACTGTGTGACACAATGAACTGTGTCACACTGTAAATGGAGTCCTTACTTTGGACTTAGACCCTCCGCAAAATTCCCAAATCGAATGTTTTTAACCTGAAACACCAGTACCTAGGCATGAGTAGTTCCAGTACAGCCCGCCAAGAGTGACCCAGCGTGAGCACCCACCACAGCATGTGAGCACTCAGGTTATTATGGGCACGTATACAAGAGCATCCAAAGCAAGCATTTATGTACTTGTTAGGTCTACCGTAGCCCTGTAACAGTATGACATGCTGGAGAAGTTGTCCGACAAAGCAGCTGGCTGCTCTAGAAATGCTGTATGCGCCACTTTTCGGTTGAAGCTGCATTGTGTGATACACAGCCCCTACCGATAAACAAAGGCAGTTACGATAACGAGCTGTTGTTTCAACACAAGCCAGCTCACCCCCTTGTCTCTGGCACCTCCCTGTCTCCCTGTGTCTAGCAAAAAAAAAAAATCACACATACCCCCAACAGACTTCGGCAGAGAAAACGTGACAAGCTTAGCTATTTTTCCGTTGTTCTATCAAGTAAAGGGGTAGGTAGGTTACTGCGTCTAACAATTAAATTGGCTACTACATTTTGATTCATTAGTGCAATGCTCATTAAGCCAAAATGCAGTTAGAATCCTTACCTTTCTGGATTCTGTAGGGAAACATTGGTAAGGGAGGGGATGCGCTGATTTGGAAGAGTTGGCCTAGATTTTCAACTAAATAAGAGTACATTGAAGTGTACTCTTATGACGGAGGGCATGTCACACATTGTCCATTGTCACATACATGTATACAGAGGTGTGTGTGTGTGTGTGTGTGTGTGTGTGTGTGTGTGTGTGTGTGTGTGTGTGTGTGTGTGTGTGTGTGTGTGTGTGTGTGTGTGTGTGTGTGTGTGTGTGTGTGTGTGTGTGTGTGTGTGTGTGTGTGTGTGTGTGTGCGCGCGTGCGTGTGTGTTTCTAAGGGGGTAGAGTGGTCATCCTCATCACCACCCGCTGACAGCCACCGCGGCCTCTGACACCAGGCACAATATGAGATCACCATTAATCAGAGTGGGCTATATTCCTGCTATCTCCCCCCATGGGAGCGACCACAGTTCTGGGATGTGCTTGTGTGAGCAGCTAAATGTCAGCTCCTTCCATGGTAGCGTAGCAGCACAGCACGCTGAAGTCTTAATGTCATATCGTGGCACATGCAGAGAATATCAGTTTTCACCCCTCTGAAAGGATAATAAGTATTGTAGCAAAAGAAGAATTGGGGGGCCTTTGTTCTAATGAGATGGAGAGGAGAGGCTGTAGAGCTCGTGGTGAAGGTCTAATTAATCAGTCTCCGTTGCAGACTCCCGCAGCCATCCATTAGAGTTTCATTCAACAAGTCAGCGGAGCTCCTGTCCTACACTCTCATTGTTGGAAATGGCTTTGTAATAATAACATGAGTGTGGATTGATCACTGGAAGGTTCTGAATGGGAATCCGTGTGGTGAAGAATAATGACCAATACCTTGGTGCAGACATCCTTGGACAAAAGTATTTGAATGCAAATGATGTGTCTGTGTCAGAATCTGTGTCAAAGCAATCTTATTTTTCCCATCAATTCAAATCACTTTGGCAACAGTCCCAAACACTTTTAGCTATACTCAATCATAGTGTGTATTGAGCATGTTGGGACACATCATTTTTTGTTTGAGGTGAAGAACTGTTGCTGATAGCTTTCTAGGCCTCAGTCATTTAGCTCCCTGTGACCAATGGCTTGATATACTGTACTTTGTTGCACGTGGTGTACCAAAAATAGCAGATCTACAAGCTCACAGCACCTGCGCGCTTCAACGCATTGTGAGCTTGTAGATGGCCTAATTTTGGTGCACGACACCTGCGAGCAACTAAGTATACAGTAAATCACCCTTTTCCAAAAGAACCCTAGCGTTCCTGTTCTGGGGCAAACCTTTGCCGAAAATACATCTACGAACTCATAGCTTGTGAGCTTGTAGATCGGCTATTTTCAGTGAAAAAGGAGGGGGCCTATAGACCTCCGGTGGTCCTTGGTCAATTAACACTACTCTGGATATGAACAGTATGCTATCATTTAAAGATGAGTAATACAAACAGTCTGTTAACATGGGTTGGCCTGCAAGGCCATGCTATATCTGTGTATAGGGCCTAGAACTTGACCTCAGGGGAGGCTTAGATTGAGGGAGTACTGCTGATGGGCAGCATAGAGATACATTTTTCTTAATGAGGGCTAATTGCTTCAGATACTGAGGGGATGCATGACAGCCAACCAATGACCCCCTTCCGCATAGCCCTATGCGTAAGGGGGTGATGATGATTGTTCCCCCTAGGACAACTGTCACTCCAGTTCTTTATCACTTGGGTAGATGATGGGTGGATGATGGCTCATTGTAAAGCCTGGATGGATTCACTAGGCACTGTTTCCTCCTCACATTAACCACTCATTAACACATTGAGTGCCAGAGGTTTTTAAAAACAGGGTACATCCACTGCCGGCGTTTTTTTTTTTACCGTTTTTCTGCGATCTTTTTAGAGGTGAAGAAGCCACAACGAGGACCTGGATGTAAACTAAAGGTGTCTGGGCGATGGCCAAGGGTCCCGTCTAACGACTGGAACAACAACATTTCTACCGCGATCCGCCATTGCAGAGAGATCGCCCGTCGAAAATGGCTTGTTTTGACCACTGTAAAAATACATGGTAAATGGTGCATTTATATAGCGCTTTTATCCAAAGCGCTCGGAGATATGGACCTTTTTCTCAATCATCGTCACATCCGTCCATTCCCTTTTTTAAAGGGTTCTAGGATCATTCCTAAGTTGCGTTAGAGCGCCCCCTTGTGGGATTTTCTTTTTGAAAAAATGTAATATCACGTTTATGGCACTCCACGGGTGTATTATTATATATAATATTATGTTTTTGGCACTGCAGCTGATTGCAACACAAAGATGTAACCAGTTACACTAATTAAATACAAATAGGAGACATGCACGCACACACACACACACACACACACACACACACACACACACACACACACACACACACACACACACACACACACACACACACACACACACACACAGGCTGGCTCAGCACAGGTGCTCACATACACACACACACACACACACACACGCACACGCACAGGCGCACACACACATACTACTAAAAAGACAGATCTACAATTTGAGTAAAAGTGCTTTAAGTACTTAAAAGTAACTAAAGTGACTAAAAAGGTAACTACAGTGGGTAAAAAGTAATCAAAGGAGAAGGTTGTGCGTGCGTGCGTATGCATGTGTGTGTGTGTGTGTGTGTTGCATCGGTAAGTGTGCACCACTACATTGTAAGATACATTACTGTATCTTACAATGTGATGTTGTTTGAGGTGAGACTTTACAGAGAAGCTTTTTACTTTCATCTCCAACTGTCAGTGGTAGGTCAGGTCTTCTCTCCTCTATGAGTTCTCTCATGACGTTTGAGATGACTGCTCTGTCTGAACCTTGTTCCACACTGGTCACAGGTGTAGGGCTTCTGTCCTGTATGAGTTATCTCGTGACCTTTGAGTTGACTTCTCGTGCTGAACCATTTCCCACACTGGTCACAGTGGTAGGGCTTCTGTCCTGTATGAGTTATCTGGTGTATTTTGAGCTCACTGTTCGTGCTGAACCGTTTCCCACACTGGTCACAGGTGTAGGGTTTCTCACCTGTATGAATTCTCTGGTGAAGTTTGAGATTACTGCTCTGTCTGAACCGTTTCCCACACTGGTCACAGTGGTAGGGCTTCTCTCCTGTATGAATTCTCTGGTGTTCTTTGAGATCACTGTTCTGGTTGAACCGTTTCCCACACTGGTCACAGTGGTAGGGCTTCTCTCCTGTATGCATTCTCTGGTGTTTTTTGAGAGTACCTCTCCTGCTGAACCGTTTCCCACACTGGTCACAGTGGTAGGGCTTCTCTCCTGTATGAATTCTCTGGTGTTCTTTGAGAGTACCTCTCCTGCTGAACCGTTTCCCACACTGGTCACAGTGGTAGGGCTTCTCTCCTGTATGAATTCTCTGGTGAAGTTTGAGATTACTGCTCTGGCTGAACCGTTTCCCACACTGGTCACAGTGGTAGGGCTCCTCTCCTGTATGAATTCTCTGGTGTTCTTTGAGATCACAGTTCTGGCTGAACCGTTTCCCACACTGGTCACAGTGGTAGGGCTTCTCTCCTGTATGAATTCTCTGGTGTTTTTTGAGAGTACCTCTCTGGCTGAACCGTTTCCCACACTGGTCACAGTGGTAGGGCTTCTCTCCTGTATGAATTCTCTGGTGAAGTTTGAGATTACTGCTCGTGCTGAACCGTTTCCCACACTGGTCACAGTGGTAGGGCTTCTCTCTTGTATGAATTCTCTGGTGTTCTTTGAGATCACCGTTCTGGCTGAACCGTTTCCCACACTGGTCACAGTGGTAGGGCTTCTCTCCTGTATGAATTCTCTGGTGAAGTTTGAGATTACTGCTCTGGCTGAACCGTTTCCCACACTGGTCACAGTGGTAGGGCTCCTCTCCTGTATGAATTCTCTGGTGTTCTTTGAGATTACTGCTCTGGCTGAACCGTTTCCCACACTGGTCACAGTGGTAGGGCTTCTCACCTGTATGAATTCTCTGGTGTTGTTTGAGAGTACTGCTCGTGCTGAACCTTGTTCCACACTGGTCACAGGTGTAGGGCTTCTCTCCTGTATGAATTCTCTGGTGAAGTTTGAGAGTACTGCTCTGGCTGAACCGTTTCCCACACTGGTCACAGTGGTAGGGCTTCTCACCTGTATGAATTCTCTGGTGTTGTTTGAGAGTACTGCTCGTGCTGAACCTTGTTCCACACTGGTCACAGGTGTAGGGCTTCTCTCCTGTATGAATTCTCTGGTGAAGTTTGAGAGTACTGCTCTGGCTGAACCGTTTCCCACACTGGTCACAGTGGTAGGGCTTCAACCCTGTATGAAATCTCTGCTGATGTTTGAGATGTCTATTTCGGCGGTAGATATGTTTGAGTTGGACAGGAAAGACATCTGGGAGGGAGAATGAGGAGAGAGAAAAAATATGTTTTGAAATTACATGCAAGCTATGTTGTATTAGTAAGTAAGCCTTGTCGAGCCATGAGGCCCATAGGGCAGGAACCTATGTTCTGTTTCTGTAGCATGAGGCAGCTTGATGTACAAGTACACCCCCTGCACATGACGCTAGTATGTTTTGTAGCAGGGACATACCCCCAGTCCAATCCTTGATTCTGAGTGCCAAGCAGGGCTGGATCCCATTTTTAGTCTTAGGCAGTGTTGGGCAGTAATGAGTTACTTTTAATATATTACTGCAATATTATTATTTTACCAAGTAACGAGTAGTGTAATGTATTACTCTGCCAAAACAGTAATATTATACCATTTTACTGATCTAAATAACGCTGCGTTACTTGTTACAATGAAAGTGATTTGTTTTTGTTTCTGACCGAGATAAAAGCGCTCTCTCTGCGGTTGTATTGTCTATGAGCCGGAGACGCAGTGTGTCATGTGGGTGTGACCCACATGCTCCACGTCGCTGTCAGTCCATGCTGGTTGTGTGTGTGTGTGTGTGTGTGTGTGTGTGTGTGTGTGTGTGTGTGTGTGTGTGTGTGTGTGTGTGTGTGTGTGTGTGTGTGTGTGTGTGTGTGTTGTGTAACCTAGCCTACTCCTCCTGTTTGCTCAATTTACTTCATGTTAATTAACTTGCTCCGTCAGAATTCAAGAAACTTTCATAATGACAATGAAAAGTTAATCCTACAAGACGTGTCTCCACATTGAAATCATTCACGTTGTAGACGCGTCGCAACGTTGCCTCGTAAAAAAAAAAAGCATGTCAGCCCAAACAAAGTAGTCCATTGAAGTAGATATAGGGACAACACTTGTTGTCGACGTAAGCACAACATTTTAGATCTCTTTAGAGAGTTTAAAATGATCAATTCCACCTGAGTTGTGTGCTAGCAGTTAGCACATAGCAGTGACATAAGGTACTTCTTTGCCTTGCCCTTGAATATAATTGAAAGGCAGAGAGTGACATGGTTTGTTTTTTTCCTGGAAAACAATGAAAGGCAGACAATGTTGCCATACTGTCTGAATGGGAAAAACGTTTTATTTTATTAGGACTCGAACTCAAAATTTCCCTGGCTGGGACCCATTCAAATGACCACTCGTGGGGTAATTATTATTCCAAATGTGGAATTTGCAGCAGAAAAATTGTTCAAAACATGAGAGACTGTTGACTATTTTGTTTTATAGACAATTATTCAGTTTGGCTGATTAGTGACTCTTATTATTCCAATAAATTGGATTCAGTTCAAAAAGGAGCTGGCTAAACAAATTGTATTGTCTTTTTTTTCTTATTATTTTTGTGGGGTTTTTTTGGAGGGGGGGGGGGCAAAAGTAATATATAATATGATATATTACTCTTGATTCCAAGTAATAAGTAACATAACAGTATTTCTTTTTTTAAGGAGTAACACGTAATAAGTAACATTATTTTCTCGAGTAATATATTGCCCAACATCGGTCTTTGGTATGACCCAGCCGGGGGTCAACTTCCCAATCTCAGGACGGACACTCTAACCACAAGGCCGCTGGGCTGGTGAGCATGCAGTGTTGTATTACCAAATGATACTGTTCTAAATTTAGGACGACAACAGCAACTGCCCGGCACTGATTGGCCGTTGGAACATTTATGCTGATTCCTGGCCTGCATGATGACTGATTCTTCTTGCAGCTGTCTCTCTCTCTCTCTCACACACACACACTCACACACTCACACACACACACACACACACACACACACACACACACACACACACACACACACACACACACACACACACACACACACACACACACACACACTCGCTGTCTTCAGTGCTTATATCTACAGTTGATTTAGTGCTGGAAGGAAGCATTACTCCGTTACTCCACCGAGTACCGACAACATTTCTGTACATCTGCTTTCTATTGAAGATGAAAGAAAAGTGTACAGTGACAAAAAAAACATGCACACACCTATTCTGTGTAACTTTATCACAGGCTGCTTCAGCATGGCTTGCTGGTAGATCTGTCGCTGTTCCTCCTCTGACGCAGCAGCTGAAAAGTTGTTGGACGACATCTCTCTTTTAAAAAAATAGTTCATCTTCTTCGGTCCACTTTGATGGTCGACACTTGAGGCCCGGGTTTTACCGTTTGGGATCTGACTGTACTTGCTGACATTTTACGGTCTTGAGGTCAGTAGGACACTGGTAATGACTTGACCCAGTCCTCTGCTCCGCTCCCTGGCTAAACTCTCCCAGATCAACACTGGACAGAACAGCGCTGTCATAACCAGGACCCTCCCACTCTCCACCCACTGCTCCACCCACTCTCCACCCCCTGCTCCACCCACTCCCCACCAACTGCTCCAGCACTCACAGAGTCACATATGGGTACATGCACCCAGATCACTGCTGGAAACTAGGTATATTTACTCAAGTACTGTACTTGAGTAACATTTTTAGGTACTTTTACTTTACTTAAATATTTCAGTTCTTGAGCTGTGCCAACCGCTCCAACAAGTGACTGAGTGTGTTTGTCCGTATGAGCACGGCCTCAACAGCCGCAGCTGATTGCAACACAAACATGCAAACAGTTACACTAATTAAACACAAACAAGACAGTGCAACACATGTGCCACTTAAAGACATGCACACACACAGAGGCTGGCTCAGCACACTTGCGCGCACACACACAAACACTAAAATGACCGATCTACAATTTGAGTAAAAGTACTTAGAGTAACTCAAGTAACTAAAGTGACTAAAAAGTAACTACCGTGGGTAAAAAGTAATAAAAGTGTGTAAAAAATACTTAAAGTACTTAAAGGGATTGTAGGCAAGTTCAGAGATAAACAAAGAAAAAAACTCCAGCAGTTCGTTTCCCCGACCACCAGGGGGTGACGCAGGGAGGACTTCCATAGAGTTAAGGGGACTTCTAAACGGGCCATGCCGAATATAGGTTGCTTTATTCGGATACAATTCGCGGAACTGCCCGCCCCTGCCGGTTCTCTGAATTTTTATTTTTAAATAGGCTCTTTCATGATAAATTGACCACATATATGAAGTTAAACAACTAAATTCTATCCTAACGCTATTTGAAAAGTAAATTCTGTGCCTCAAAAAATAAGTTTGAGAGCGTTTTAAAACCGAAAGTAAAAAGTTCACACGGACACGGATGCGCACATGCGTGCGTTAATTTACGCCCCGGACAAACATAAACAGTAGGGAAAATACGGATTTCAGAAAGAGGACTGTGTTTCAATGCAGGAAAACACCCCAACATCATTATATAGTGGCTGATAGAGGGGGAAAAATGCAAAATATATATATATAAATATTTTTCAAATTTAGGCTTAATGTTGCCTACAATCCCTTTAAACTGAGGGCCTGGGGGGCCACTGGTGGGCCATGAGGATATTGCAAGTGGGCCCTCAAATGATTGGCAAAAAACTAAGATTTTTATGACAAAATAACATTAATATTAATATTTATTAATACATTAATAAATGAAACAATAATGTTACAAAAATGTCATGGTATTCTTTCTTTAGAAGTTTTCATTGTGATACTGAACTGAAAACTGAAAGTATACTATGTTAGTTCCACTGATCCAAGCCCAAACACAATCGATGTATTGATCATTAAAATTAAAATGCACGCGGCCCACACATCTCACCACTTAACACATCTGACCACTTAACACGACTGCCATTCGGCTACCGTGTTAAGTGGTCAGATGGGTGAGCCGCGAACACTTTGGTGATTTCCGAGTGGGCTCTGATGCAGAAAAGGTTGAGAACCGCTGTTTCGTCCCTATAGTCTAGAGGAAAAAGGGATGCAACATAAACAGGGAGTGAAACCCATTTTTATTAATAGCTTAAGATATTTACAGAAAATGAAATACTTCATATATACTTCAAATCATATAGGACACACAAAGCAACTCAGGGAAACAAACATAACAGTCCTAAACCTAAGCTTTGAGTTTTAAGTCAGAATTCTTTATGATGTAGTCAAAGTTATATGCTTAGTTCTACAGAGTTTTAGCTACCACTACAGTATAGTTAACGTTGCATGTCTATCTGTAGAGGGCATGCAGATATGCACATATGGACTAGACATCCCCGATTCATTGTCAATGCAATAACCCCGGTAATGATGGGCAGGCTGATATGCGTCGTGTTATCACTCAAATATTGACATGCCCGGGCATCAGCGCAAATCAGCACGTCTCATGCCCATATACAGTATAGAGATACCGATGGTGTGTGTGCCCGGATGATGCCCATATATAGAGTATTTTTAGTTCTGCTGAAACACTAGCGAAATCAACAAATTGTTATGGTGCAGGGGAAAAGTTCCTGCCCATGACCGGGGATGAATCCTCCATGGTTCATCTGGCTTGGCCTGGCACTTGAGAGAACAACAGAGCACAAACTCACCAAACACGTCTGCTGTGATTAGTATGGTAGAATTCTTGGCTGAGACACTGGAGTCTATGCTCAAGGAACCAAAACACAGAGAAGAAAACAGTGACCTTTTGACGGTTTATAGAATGGTTGCGTAATAGCAAGGCTGGCAACCAGCAGCACATGTTTTGCTTTCAAACAACTCCCTCCCTACACTGTTGGGAAATCCCCTTCGGGCCTTCCTTCGGCTAGGCCACACATAGGCAACATACGGCCCGAGGGCCGGACCCGGCCCTTTGACCATTTCAATCTGGCCCCCGAAGTCCTCAAAGAAAAACAAAATTACCCGACCAAAAATCTACATCTTAAAAGGCAGCATTAATGGTTTTGAGGGAAATTAATTTAAATCGACTCCAAATAATTATGTGTAATTAATAAATGTTAAAATCAAATGTTAAAATTATATAATGTAACAGTGCATACAGTCTCTGCCTTGAGTCCATATTTACAACATAATGTGAGTGATACAATGCAGCTGTCAAATAAAAAAAAATAGTTGACCCTATTGTATAGTCTGCTGTGTCTATCAAATTCGTGCAGTTTTAACATTTAGTTTCAATCCAGTGGCCCTTCACCCACTTTATCGAAGTCAGTATGGCCCCCTGGGGAAAAAATGCTTCCCGGGTGTTAGGCATTTGCCTCTTACCGTCGGAAGAGAACAGATTTTGACAGAAGAACAACCTAACTTGGCAGAACCAATGTCCAATTTGTAGAGAACTAATGTTAAAATCGGTTAATACATTTGTATAATTATGTAATAATAATTACATAATAATAATAAAAATTCATGGTTAAGCACTATTGAAGTTATAGTTTATCATTGTCTTTATGAATAAATAACACTATGGGAATGAGAGAGGAGGAAGACATCCAGCATTATGGTCCGGCCAGCCAGGAATCGATCAGGGCATTGCACCCATGTGGTATGCGCCCTAACCGCTTGGCTATTGGATCACCGCATTATTAACAGAAATTATGTATTAAGTTGAAACTGTTTTAAACTGTGCCTTTTATCACTTGTACCTTGTATCTCGTACAGAAAATGTTACCTTGTGATTCCTAAACTTTTGTCAAACTTAAACCTATTAAACATAATATTTCCACCATCACCAAATCAATTATAATAAGCACTGCTGGGGTTTTCACCAAATACACTTAAAATATAATGCTCAGACCAGCAAGTTTAGATTGTAATCCTATGAGATGGCATTGCAGTAGTAAATCACACTCATTGTCTTTGTATTGGGCAATGAATCATGGAAGAGTCATGGGCAAATGTTCAGCCTGGTCATAGCAAAAAAAAAGAGGAATGGGTTCCAATTGAGAACTTTTTACAAAACGGATAAAACTGAAATTATTTATCCAAATGGGCCATTTTTCCTCCTGACTCTAATTCATGAACTTCTTCTCACTAATATGCAATATTTTCAGTAATTGTCATGCCGCAATTCTAGTGAAAAATTGACCTTATTACCAGCAATTTGTGAAACTTCTGCATAGAACTTTTGCTCTGTTTAATACAGTAAAGTATCAGCATAGCAGCTTTTTGTTATGTTATCAATATTATGAATGTTGGTGGCACCTTCTCCTATAGTAAATTATGTGTTTTTGATTATCTCAGTGCTTTGCAAATTACTTTAATTAAATGGTCTTCCCAAGATTTAAACAACGTTCCATGCAGTCGGAATAAAGCAGCATTTTTTGTATAGTATATTTGTACTAAAATATACGTTTGTGATAATACTGTATATAACTCAGTTTATTTTGCTCTTTAACTGTCACATCAAGCAGTGCAGTGAGTGCACAGAATAGCCTACTGATATTCCATGTCAAAGATTTATTGTTAAGGCAACATATTGAGTAAAGTGGGTGGCCACTCTGCATTTACTGTACATACATTTCCGTTCTCTCCACATGCCTGACAGAAAAATGTGATCCATGCATTTTCCTCTTAGACATAAGCCCAGTAAAAGCCAGTGGGCTACAAGACTGGCATCAAGGCATTCTCCTTCAAATATCCTCTACCTTAGGTCCTCCTGAGTGCCCAGCCTAGCTAAATGCTTATGTCAGTAAAAGTTTGTGGCTTATTTCTCAGCAGCTGGTGATTCGACCAAAAGCCACCCCTTCAGCTTAACGCTGCAGGCCTCATTAATGCAAATCTAGCTCTAGCAGACTGCTGGGAAATTGGCTGCCTCCAGTCCATAGCTAGGCTGTCAAAAAGGCAGGAACAAGGTGAAGAGAACGTTGAGGTTAAGTAGACTTGGCACAGCTAGCGGCGAGATAGAGCTTGATTTGAAAGAAAAGTTTTGTATCAGTTAACTGGTGCACACACCTGGAAACTCAAGGCTTCAGAAGTCTAAAATTACATGGCCAGTAATGGTTGGCGAATGTCACATTATTTGTGTAGGAGCCATACAGATACAGTGGAGGCTGATGATCATTAGCACAGTATCAGAGTTAACAAACATACAATGAACCAAACACATTAACGTGTCACTGCTCAATAAAGGATGTTGCGGATGAAAGCAGAATGCAGAGAGTAATCATTTTAACAAAGGCAAAGAACTACATGTTCATGTTACTTATATTTGCTTGTTTGTCACGGTGGTTGCTTTGCTTATTGTTTTGCTTGGCTCATGTCACTTCAAGGTTCTTGGGTAATGTCATTTAATGTTAAGAAAATTTAAGTTTAAAGTTTAAATTGGCAGGGCTGAAAAGCTATGCAATCAGTAAGAGGATTTAGTGTAGGCAAGTATGTCAGAGCAGCCTATTTGTCTTTGGATATTCAGTGGAACACTGAGCCAAGCTTGAGATTAAGTGCTTCAAAGACTTACGAAATGATCTGCAAAAATGCCTTTTTATGTATAGATGTACAGTATGCACTGTATCAATCTGAATGTTGCCAAACATAAAGGACAGCTCAGCATTATGCCCCATACAGAAATGTACAGTAGGGAGATGTTTCTAGAGTTGCTATTAATGTAAAAATATTAAAAAGGCTACATCAAGCAGAAATGTGATGGTCTACTGTACATATGCACATTTGCATATATGCATATATGCAGGGTTATTTGTTAGGATGTTTACTTTGCAGAGTGCCTCTGGGTGACATTGGATTGGTCTCCAATGCTAATCACTAATTTAGATTGCACCATGAAATATTATGTTTGCAAACCATTCAAAAAATTTCTGACTGTGTTAATAGCATATCCTAATGGTTCAGCCCACCATTTATTCTTGGTGTGACATGATAGGCTCATAGATGATGAAGTTAGACAGAGTGCTATAGGCGGAAAATTAGATTGCGGATGTGTTGTTCATGGTTATGTGACAGTATACTATTGGTTGGATAACAAGGACCAACACCAATTAAAAATCACACATACATACTAACACACAGTACACAGTATATCATTTTTTATAAATGTTTTGGACTATTAATTTTTCTCATTCTTCTATACAGCAGTATCACAAAAATGTTTTGTGTGTTTATTCACTAAAGGCAATAACATAAAAAAAAAAAAAAAACACAACAGCTGTATAATCAGCATGTCCGAGCGCAGTTGACCTGCAGCCAGAAGCTCGTCACCCAGAAATGTGTGTTGCAACTTTGCTTCAGGCGCCTGAATGTGGAACGCATGTATGAACGCATTATGCTTTCTTTTAACACATGGATAAACTTGTTCCTCCACACAGTGAGTTCACTGTGTCGGTCACAGAGAGTGATATAAATTATAGGAGAGAGCAGCCATTGGTGTTTATAGGATGTTTGTGAAGATGGAAGGAGACGATCTCTTGGCCTTTACACTCTGAGAGTGTACAAATGTATGTATGTAACCAAATGGATTCTTACTGGTCCATTTGGTTAAATTTGTACACTTTTGGAGTTAAAAATGGATAAATGAACACTGAGGCTTTTACTGTGCACCGCCTTGGTCTCAGCCACTCTGTAATGAGGGACATACTGTAGCACAGTTGTTCTCAAAGTGGGCCCAGAGAGGGTTCCAGGGGGTCCCCAGCAAACTTATAATATAGCATAAAAATCAGTTTAACCACTACACTATTTTATATTTCAGCTATTCAAAAATAGCTAATCTACAAGCTCAGAATGTGTCGCACTAGCAATTTATTTTTGAACATTTTAGAAAATTCTTGAAGAATTGTGACCAATTTTTAATAATTCGATTTGTTTAACACCCAGATCTGTTCTTATGGGGGTGCCTGACACAAAATATTTTCAAATGGGGGTCCGCAGCCAAAAACATATCGATTTGGGGGTCCTTGAAATTAAAAAGTTTGAGAACCACTGGCACCACTACAGGTTAACATGCTGGAGTCACAATGTCAATATGGATTAGGGGTCTGAAGTTGCCCTAGAGAGAAACAAGAAATGACAAAGTCATAATATACCCGCTTGCGGCAGGCTCATTGTGCAGAATGTCCCAGCCAATGCAACCGGGTGTTGTTAAAACATTTAGAACACGTGCACGCCTTCTCTGTTGCAGCCAGGCCATTATATCTTTGTAGGTTGCAGGTATGAGGGGATATAATTCCTTTGTCACTTACTTTAGGCCTATAGAGTAGGTCTACATGTACATAAAGGTTCGTCATCATCAAGACTGGAATACTTTTTAACTCCGTGGCATTATGAACGTCCGAGGATTATGCCTCTGTTCTGAACGATGTTGCCAGATTTGGCGAGAGAAATAAGCAACCAGGTCTATGAAAACAATCTCAAAAGAAACGACTATATATAGGCCACCCAAGCACTTTAAAGTTTAAACCTATATAGAAATACATTGAATATTTGAAAATAGCCGATCTACAAGCTCGTTGTGAGCTCGTAGATCGGCTAGAAAAATCTGGGAAAAAAATGTTTTGAAAATGTATGAATATTTTCCAAATTCACACAGATCTTGCATGGGGGGTTATATGTGACTGGGTACAATGCTTTATGCCGCAAGTTGGCATTTTTCAAAATTGGAACATATTTGAAGAAGATGTGATCATTTGAATCTGGTTATCTATAATAGTGCAAACTGAGATAATCCCTTCTAAAGAATTGTCACTTCGGAGCACCTCTCAGCTCCAGGTAATGGGCGTGAACAATGGGTAATTTATTCAGCCTAGCCACTCCTCTAATCACTCCCCCATTGACACCTTTCAGTCAGCTGTCCACTTTATTTAGTGCCAGGGACCCCCATAGAGGATCTGTGTTGTAAAAAAAAGGCATAATAAGTAATCATCATCATAATAGATTTAATACAATATTTATTTGAAAATAGCAGATCTACAAGCTCACAATGCATGCTTGTAGATCGGTAATGTTCTAATTGCCGATGTAAGTAAATGTATTGATACAATCCAGTGCTAGTGTTGTATGTGTATATCTATAAAGTAACTAAAGTTTTCAAATAATTGTAGTGGAGTAAAAGTACAATATTTGCCTGTGAGATGTAGTTGAGTAGAAGCAAAAGTACTGATAATTGGAAATACTCCAGTTAAGTAAAAGTACCTCAACTGGTTAATTATTTTAAAAAAAATTGAGCATATTAAGTAATCATCATCATAATAGATTTAATAAAATATTTATTTGAAAACAGCAGATCTACAAGCTCACAATGCATGCTTGTAGATCGGCAATTTTCAAATTGCCGATGTAAGTAAATGTATTGATAAAATCCAGTGCTGGTGTTGTGCTGTGAGAGAAACAAGCTACGAGGTCTATGAAAACAAGCCCAAAAGAAACGACCAGTTTCGCCAGTTGAGGTGAAATACATCAGCTATTTTCAAAAAGAGTCTTGAAAGCAAGGCCAAATAAGCAGTGGTGGGAAAAGTACTCAAATTCTCTACTTAAGTAAAAGTACCAATACTGCAATCTAAAAATACTCTGTTACAAGTAAAAGTCCAGAATTAAAAATGTACTTGAGTAAAAGTACAAAAGTATTGGCATCAAAATGTACTTGAAGTACCAAAAGTACGAAATATTTGAAAATAGCAGATCTACAAGCTCACAATGCGTCGAATGTGAGCTTAAGTACAGTACTTGAGTAAATGTACTTAGGTACTTTCCACCACTGCAAATAAACGGCTTTGTTGAACTGCAACATGGCGTTTGCACTTTGTTCATTTACAGCCTGTACATCTACATAAACGTTCAGATTTGCAATATAAAGTGCTTACCCCATGGCCACGGATGTTACACGTCATTTCGGGTGGGTCTAAGTACCCGTATCTTCCGTATTGTTAATTAAAAAGCATTTTATTCCGATCGGCGGCCATTTTCTCATAGAGTTATAATGTATCAGAGTGCATACACCCCCCAACCGCTACAGCCGCGTAGTTGAGACAATGGCCACCAATCGGATCAAAATGCTTTGAAATCTGAACGTTTATGTAGATGTACAAGTTGTAAATGGAGAAATGCAAACACCAGGTGTAAGTTCAACCATGACGCTTGACGTCAAGCTAACAATGCTAAAATCGTCGACTAGCCTCGTCACTCCACCGTTGTTTTTGTCCACATCTACAGTGAAATTCTTCCATACAAACGAACATCGAGCGGCCTGTTGTTTAGCTGGAGCGCCCTCACCAATAGCTGCTGTGTTTGCAACATGTGAGCAACATCATTTCTTTGGTTTTAATGTCAATCATTAGCGTCCTGTCTCGGTCGCGCGCAACATAGCCGTTCATAGTATGGGGAAGTCTCAGGCTCCCAGTGGGGGTCCTCGGACCACCAGTGATTGCTTTGCGGGGGTCCCCAGGCCCCCTTGTATATCCGCTATAGCTTGAAGTGCTAATCTCTCTCTCTCTCTCTCTCTCTCTCTCTCTCTCTCTCTCTCTCTCTCTCTCTCTCTCTCTCTCTCTCTCCCCCTTTGCCTTCGGGAGGGGAAGTGCTGGGAGGGGCGAGGGGAGGCGGGTGCTGCAAAGGAGGAGAGGCATTGGCTTAAACGGGAAAGTGTCCCCATTGGCTTAAAGTAGTGAAGGACAGCCAGGACAGCCAATGACAAATAGGTGTCGCATAGGTGTCAAGTGGCCCAGCCTGTCTGTAGACTCGCCAGCTTTCAGCAAGCGGGTAAAAAAAATCCTCTCCCATCTTCAATTACAATAAGCAAACACGAGAGAGAGAGAGAGAGAGAGAGAGAGAGAGAGAGAGAGAGAGAGAGAGAGAGAGAGAGAGAGAGAGAGAGAGAGAGAGAGAGAGGAGAGAGAGAGAGAGAGAGAGAGAGAGAGAGAGAGAGAGAGAGAGAGAGAGAGAGAGAGAGAGAGGAGAGAGAGAGAGAGAGAGAGAGAGAGAGAGAGAGAGAGAGAGAGAGAGAGAGAGAGAGAGAGAGAGAGAGAGAGAGAGAGAGAGAGAGAGAGAGAGGCTAATAGTGCTGGGTTAAACCCACACAAGACAAAGTAAACATTATTAGCTTAATAAAATGTTTGATTATCTATTATACGCCCATAACTGCAAGCTAATGGAACACAAAGGCCAAAATTAATTGTAAAATATTATTTGGAATTACAATTAGTTTAAAGGCCCTCATAGACCCTAACTTGAAAGGTGTGTAGACTAGAGTAGGTGAGAACTTGCTCTAATTTCATTGCATTTTTCATCTCTGGCCATTCATGCATGATTATAGTGCATTATCCTCTGTTCTTCAGACAATCAGAGAGCCATTCAGCACACAGCCACAGCTTGCGATATCTCAGTGACTGTTTAATAGTCTCGTCGCCAGTTCTCCCATTACCTCCACCTACAGTAATGACTTTGCTCATGGACTGGTATTTTCACCGGTGATATGGACTATTACTTTTGTCATTTTGAAGATTGTGCCTCCATGAGATTTTTACAGTACATTACAGCACAGATAACACTTGTTTGAACAATAACTGTCTACCTACTGTTTTCCCAGAGATAAAATGCTAGTCAAAGTGTTTTATGACGTGAGTGGTGTCCAGGTGCTGTGTTCGTACTATCACTCGCCATCTGCTCTGGCTGGCGTCATCTGCTTTTTCTTTGCAGTCATCAGTTCTTCATTTTATGCTGAATTATAATTAACACTTTCATATCCAACCTTGAGCCACTGTTAAATTATTCATTCATAATAACGGTATTAGAGAATAATAATGAACACAATTATATTTCTTGATGCTTTACGCTATAATTCGTTTCCCAACATGAGTTCTCTTTACAGCCCGTTTGTCTTCGATACAATCACCCCAGCGTCTTACTTATTATCATCTTCACGTCTGCTATTTAATTTGGAGGACTTGCTGTTTTTCACAAGATGACATTAAAATAATAAATAAAGAAAATAGGAATCCATTGAATGTGCAAATGGACCGACTGCTGTTCTGTTTTGATGCATAATGAGAAACAGAGGGAACCTGTCACATTCATTTCCTTCTGTGTAATTAGGAGCAAGGGGCATCACTGCATGAGTTTGTGTCTTTCGCCCAAAACCCAAATGTCCCGTGTGAGCTCTGCCCAGTACAGTAGCTGTCCAGATATTCCCGATACACTGACTAGAGAGACCATTCAAGCTGGACTGACCAGCCCAGCCCAGACAGTCTAGACGAGACCAATAAGGCAGCCCATCCACCACCAAATGTTGTACTGTTAGTACTGTTGTACTGTAGTACTGTTTTTTTTTAAAATAAAAATGTCAACTTCCTGTTGATTTTGCCATTTTTAATAAGTAGAAAACCCGGACTGGATCGGCGGATCCGGATCCAGATCTTCAAATAGTAAAATCAACAGGAAGTTGACATTTTTATTAAAAAAAACAAACAGTACTGGGTTTGGTGATGCTCTATATTGTCTGAATCAGCTATGTTTGGGTTCATTTATTTTATGTGCTAAAAGAGTGACTTTGAGAGCTGTTTTACCGTACAATGTAAGTCAATGAGGAGCATATTTTGAATTATCAATTTCTAATCAATGGAGCAATTATTTTTTATTTCTTGCCCGCCTTTGGAGTTACATCATGGCAAGGTAACTACACAACCCAAACCTCTACTAAAGTGGTCTTACCCTTTAAGCCAGAACGATATAGAGTCTGGCCGCTATATCGTTATAATTATGCAGCCGATTTGCCTCAATATTTTAGGGGATCATATTGAAAAAATAAATAAATAAAAAATGTAGATCTACATGCACAAGTTTATTTTGAAAACGTTTTTCAAATTGATTAGAATTCATTTGGCACTTTTTGATAGTTTTGATCGTTTTATATTCAAAAAATTAAACATCAGTAATTGGTGGGATAGGACAGTAATCGGGATCACAAAGGACCCAAAAATCGGGGATCGGACAGGCTCTTGTGCAGGCCCCTTCTGACACTCTAGGACACTCTAGGTACTCTGAAATGTCGGCCTTCAGCAGCTCCCATTTCATCGTTCAATAAAATTCCACTCATTAATGCACTCTATGTTAGTCATAATTTTTTTCAGGGTTGTGGTGACATCACGCCATCAAGGTCAGTGGTTAATTTGTGGATAGAGAGGCACACAGTTGGAGATGTGTTTGGTGCAACACATTCCTTTGCTCCTGTAGCCTTTGTTTACCTCAAATCAAGCTGTGAGTGGATGAAATCCCTGTCCCGCGGGGGCACAACAACTTCCATCAAAGCCGGACAAATTATTGCACAGGCTCTTTATTATGCACGCCTTAATAGTTGGGGAGGAGAAGTGAATGTGTTTAAATGGCCTGAGCACTGTGAAATGATGGCATTAATACACAGCCAACCATGTGCTCTGGTTCGGAACGGCTCTGTTGAAGTGCATGTTGTATGGCTCGCTTTTCCCTCTCACCCACAATCACACAGAAATTCTATGTCGCCATGAAAGTGATGCCTGGTGCGGTTTTATAGTTTTTTTACTGATCCAATTGACTTGATCTCTGATAAATTCACTAAAAGGTAATTTAAATCATACAAGCAGATGTGGCCGGTTTCAGCACTGGAGGGAAGGCACACAGTAGGATACATACATTTAAGTGAATACAATACAAAAACAATACAACATTATTATTTACTTGGACATTATAATCTTATACATAGTAAAACTCAGTGTTAATTTAACTATATGTAGGGTACAACAAATGGACCCTTATGGGTCCATTTGGTTAGATTTGTACTCTCTCAGAGTTAAATTGAATGGGTTGAGAGTGCTATGTTTTTTACTAAAATAAGTGTTAAATAGCTCTATATTCTGAATCTGATAACTATCATTGCTAGTATGTTTGTTCAGTTACAAGGGTTTTCCAGTCTCTCCAGCTCTTTAGCGAACTGAACATGCATTTTCAGATTGGGATACCAATTGTATCCAATTAAGAGACAGGATACAGGATAAACAACCCCAAAAATGAGCCTATTTTGGGGGGTCTCTCTCCTGATTGCATAGATACTGAACAAACACTCTATAGTCTATTAGCAATGATTACTATCAGAATATAGACCTTTTTGAATACAAATATATCCCTTACACATACGCTACACCCCAATGAGGATTTTACTGTAGCGCAGTGACCACAATTTATTGCGAAACTGTCCCCATTTTGTCTCGTATCACTTCAGTTGCGTATACTAAATTGGTGCAGCTGCGTTGTGCCCGCCAGAGCTGTCCAAAGGGTACATGGTACAGGGCATGGTACGCCATGCGTGGGATGTGTGTTGTGCAGACCGACTGCTGTGCTGTGGGCATTCCTGAGACCTATGGACACCGTGTGGGAGAGATGTGGCCATTACTGCCAGCCTTCCCTCCAGTGCTGAAACGGGCCACATCAGCACGGGCCTGTGGGTCCTTGTTAACATTATTGGCAGGTGGTGCATAAAGCCAGTTGTCCTTGCTCGGACCGCGGGGCGCTCCTGCACAGTTAAATCCTGAGTGTTAATTTCACTCTGAGAGTGTACAAATGTAACCAGATGGGTCCATTTTGCTTACATTTGTACACTTTTTGAGTTATACATGGATAGATGAATACTGAGGATTTTATTGCGCGACCTCTGATGTAAAGCCCTGGTTCAGATTGATAAAAAGGGAGCTGTGTGTTTTGATATGACAGAAGGAGAGGAAGAAATATAACGATCTTGTGATGCTGAAAATGTTTTAGTAATTAAAATGCTAATTGCTGCTACTGATAAGAGCTTTTATCAGTGAAGCATTATTTTTAACTGCTCTTATGTGTCACTCAAAATGTCATCATGCCGCCAAAACCTATATATATTTCTATGAACAAAAATGGGAGAGACAGACATAGTACAGGTAGATAGGGTTATTATAGCATAGCTTCGTAAGGTACTTACTATGGGATATCATCGCCCCCTGGCGATCATACAGAGCACGCACAGACTCCCGAATTCAATTTCCTATTGGAGTAGGGTCGTGTGACGCAAAACACCGGCGACCGGTGGTGGTATAAATACCACTGCGTCATATGGGCTCGTTCTCTTCTTCCACTCTGCTTACGCGACTGCGCACGAGCCGAACTAGCACGGAGAAAACTCCAACACAACCCAAAACGAGGGCATTGGCGTGCCACTCTACGGGTGTTTCGTAAATCAGTTTTCAGTTACTTTAACTCTCTCGAGTTCCTTCATTTTATTTACTCTTATTATTACTTTCTTTCCTATCCTCTCCGTTTTCTCGCCACGAGGCGAAAGCTAAGCTAAGCTAACGCTACGCTACGTTAAACAAGCAGCTAGGCTAGCTACCTAGCCTTTGTTGTTTGTTTGCCTCGTGCTCGACGGAGAAAGGAAAGAATGGAGGCGCCTCGTCCATGCGCCATGCGAGGATGTGAATACCTCGTAGCTGCGGACGATGACCACCGCCTCTGCCTGTCCTGCTTGGGGACTAACCACGCCTGGCTCGCCCGTAACCGAGACGGAGACGAACTCGGGTGCGACCCCTGCAGGAGCTTCTCTGAGGCCCAGTTGGAGCGACGCCTGGCCAGGGCCGCCTCGCTAGCTGCCTCAGGTAACGGCTGTGTTAGCCCCGAGGCGCCGCCCGCCAAAGCACCAAGGGCGCCGGCGGCTAGCACTAGCCTGGGGCCATGGGCCCTCCTCTCTACTCTGCCCCACGTTCCAGTGGAGCCATCAGCAAGATCCGGGATGAGGAGGCCTTAAGGACCACCTCCTCAACCCCGGACCCAGACGCCGCTGCCGAGGCCGTCGGGCCGTCTCAAGACAGCGACTTCCTCATCTTCTCCCCCACCACCTCCATCGCCGCCTGGGGAGACACTGCCAATCCAGGCTTCGGCAGTGACTTCGACGGCGCCGAGGAGGACGACGAAGGCCTCGTCGCGGTGGCGGACGAGGATGGGGACGTAGGCCTCACATCCTACCAGGAGTCACAGGAGGTGACGATGATCAGCCCGGTTCCTCCTGTGCCTGCACGAGAGACGGCGGTGACCCCGGAGATTCCTGGCCAGGCGAGGATATCCGAGGAGGCCGTCTCCGTCGTGCTCAAACGGGTGATCGCCAGATGCGGCCTGGCGCAGCCCATGGAGCCAACAAAGCTGTCCGTCGGGGTCCCCATACCGGGGTCCCAAGGTTTGACCCCCCGCCCCCCTCGAGCAATCGAGTCCAAGTTGCTTCCAGAAGCCTGCGGCGTCAGGGACGCGGTGCAGTTCTCCTGGGCGGTCAGGAAAGAGCCGGAGAGACTGGGGTTTGTCTCCGACATCCTGACTGGGGCCGACCTGGGGGTCGCGGGCCTCCCGCCGATGGACAGAGACCTCGCCACTGCCATCGAGAGGGCCAAAGCGGGGTCGGTGAGACTTAGCCACGGGAGTGGCCCCGTCTTCGTCGACCACGGTAAGAGGTCCATCACCGCCACACACGCCGCCAGACTCCAGTGGCTCGACCTAGCCGCTGGGTGCAAGGCCATACTGACTACGGGTCTCCGTGGCCTACCACTCAAAGCCGGCAACCTGTTTGACACCGCAGCCGACCTGATCACCAGGACCAAGGCAGCGGAGAAACAGCTCGAGGAGACAGCCGCAGGCCTCCTCTCACTACCCACCGCCCCCACTGTGGCCAGGCCGCAACAGCAGGGAGCTGCGGGTGGCAAGCGCGCCTCTGGACGCAAGCGTGGCGCGTCCAAGGCATCCAGCTCCAGAGCCAGCTCCTGGGAGCGTCCTCAAGGCTCTTTCGGCGCTCAGGATGTCAGGCGCAAGGATGAGAAACGCGCTCCACCTCCTACACCTTCGCCTAGACCGCAACGTAAGGACAGCGGGCCTAGTCGCAGAGGGAGGCAGCCGAAGTGACACTCATCGCCCGAATATCGGGCCCCCAGCCTCTTGGCCGGCATCATGCGGGGTCAGCTTCCCACTTGGGAAAAAGAACTGGCGCTTTCCTTGCCCAACCGGACGGAGTCGAGGACCAGTCCACCGGTGCAAAGAGACTAAGAAAGACGCTAAAGACAATGAATATGGTTCAAAGTCATGTGTGCCTTTTTCGTTCTCAAGTGATGAGTGTACAAAATGTGCTTCCTGTGTGTGGAATAAATCTATTGCCAAAATCACAAATGCCCATTTTTTCCCATGTCATGAAAAGTCAAGACAGCATATTTTCCGGAGGGAAACACTGTCCTCTGCAATCATTCATGAGCCCTCAGTGTTCGCCATGTCCCCTAACCAGTCAGGACGACATCCCAAACACTGTAGGGACAAATACTGTGCATGCTGTAAACATGATGAGTCAATCGCAGGTAGAGAAACCTTTGCTAATGAATCAAATGTCTCAAATGCTTTGTGTAAAAAGGGGGTTCTCTGTGGACAACATTTTAATTCCATCTGCATCTCTGCAGTACCTTTTTCCGTCCGGCAGAGGGCGGCAAAACGCCTCTGGGGCTCGGAAAGGGCACTTAATGGCCGCCTCTCTGAGCCGCCCCAAAATGGCGGCAGAGAGGCGGAAGTTTACGTCACAGAGAACCCCGGTGTTACACCAGCGAAGCTCCCCAAGGGGAACACTAGTTTCGCTCAGGGTAGAAACACCGCACGACAGGTCCGTTCCCCTCGACCTCACCAACATGGCGGGCGAGGTGCGACGGAACTCACATCAACAAACCCCGGTGTTACTCCATCAGCATTCCCCGAGGGGAGTTGCGGTCCGGACAGACACAACAACGAGGTTTGCTTCCGAGGTTACGTCACGCAGAGCGACAGCGTCTCACGTTCCCATGGGAACGGACGCTCGCTCTGTGACGACACCGACATTAGCCCAGATAGCGCTAACGAGCAATGCTACAGGGCGGATGTCGACGGTGTGTGGGATTCCCCGTCTACGTCACAGGCTTCCCCCGCTGTCGAACGGTCAGAACCCGTTGGGGCAGATGACGTCAACAGCCCCCACCTTCCCCTTGAATCCCCTCGCTCAATGTTTTTCCAAATGGAAAGCGTGCGCACCGAATCCTTGGGTACTACGTACCGTACTAAAAGGATACAGGTTGCAATTCATGAGCAAACCTCCACTAACAACCAATGTAGTGTTCTCCCGTGCGTCAGGCCAAGCGGCCATAACACTGAGGGAAGAGGTTCTGGCTCTCCTGAGCAAGGGCGCAATCAGGGAATTATCTCCGGATCAGAACCGAATGGGTTTTTATTCGGAGTACTTCCTGGTGAAAAAGAGGGGGGGGGGGGGGCGTAAGACCTATTCTGAACCTCAAGGGTTTGAACAGGTTTCTAAAAGTTTTCAACTTTCGTATGCTCACAACGGCGACGTTGTTGCAAACAATACGACAAGGAGATTGGTGGACGAGTATAGACCTCAAGGATGCCTATTTTCACGTCTCAAGCTACCCGCCGCACCGCAAGCTACGAAGGGAAGGTGTACGAATACACGGTGCTCCCTTTTGGCATGTCACTGAGCCCCCGGGTGTTCGTGAAATGCACAGAGGCGGCGATAGCTCCGCTGCGTCTGCAGGGTCTGCGTCTGGCGACGTACATAGACGATTGGCTGCTGGCAGCGGAATCGAGGGAACAGGTAGCGCGGCACACGGAGATAGCCATTGCGCACCTGCAGTCCCTAGGGTTCACAATCAACGTTCAGAAGAGCGTTTTGATTCCATCCCAACAAACCACCTTCGTGGGGATATCCTTGGATTCCACCACGATGGTGGCGCGCCTGTCCCAGGACAGGATAGCGAGCTTCTTGGCATGTGTGCGCTCCATGCGCCTGGGGCGCAGGGTCACGTACAGAACATGCATGCAAGCCGCGGGTCTCATGGCCTCGGCCATACATCTGATCCAGCTGGACAGATTCTACATGAGACCTTTCCAGAGATGGATGCGGTCTCTGAGGATACCGCATTCCTTGGGCTCTCGGAAGGTGGTAGTGTCACCACGCTGCGTAATATCACTCCAACAGTGGACACAGGCGACTTTCTTGTCCAAAGGGGTCAAGATAGGCGCGGTAGTGTCCTGGAAGGTGATCACCACGGATGCCAGCCTCTCCGGTTGGGGGGCTGTCTACGAAGGCTACTCAACCCGGGGGTTGTGGGACTCCTCCCAGAGGAGAGCCCACATCAACTACCTGGAGTTGCTGGGGGTCTTCCTCGCTCTCAAACATTTCGAGAGCCACATCGTGGGGTGCAATGTCCTGGTCAGAACGGACAATACCACAACAATGTGTTATGTCAACAAACAAGGAGGCTTGGGTTCCCTTGTGTTGGACAGGCTAGCACGCGAGCTGACGCTCTGGAGCGTGCAACGCTTGGCACGGCTGCGCGCCGTCCACCTGCCGGGCCACCTGAACAGCGGGGCGGACCTGCTGTCCAGAGGGGGGCTCCGGTACGGGGATTGGTCGCTTTACCAGAGAGCAGTGGATCTGATCTGGGCCCGGTTCGGCCGGGCCCAGGTCGATCTGTTTGCGTCCAGAGAGAACGCGAAATGTTCACGGTTCTTCTCGATCAGGGCCAAGGACCAGTCCTTGGGAGTAGACGCTCTGACGCACGAGTGGCCGAGCGGTCTACTTTTTGCCTTTCCGCCCCTGAGTCTGATCCGTCCGACATTGGAACGGATCAGGACCCAGGGTGGGAGGGTTCTGCTGGTAACACCAGCATGGGGCACGTGGAGGTTGGAGATCTCTCCCCTCCTCTACGACGAGCCGTGGCCTCTCCCCCTGTTCAGAGACCTTCTGAGACGAGGCGGAGACGAGATTTACCACGAGCACCCCCAGACTCTGGATCTGTGGGTTTACCCCGTGAGAGGTCGAGTCTAGCCTCGCAAGGCCTGCCCCCTGCAGTGGTAGCCACTATACAGGGGGCTAGGGCGGATTTTACCAGACGTCAATACGACGTTAGGTGGAATATGTTTGAAACATGGTGCCTGGAGCAATCACCTCCGGTGGTGGCTTTTCAGGCCCCTGTGAGAAGCGTTCTGGTCTACCTGCAGGACAGGTTGGACCAGGGTTTGGCTTTCTCTACCATCAAGGTGTACCTGGCAGCCATCTCCGCTTGCCACGATAGATTCAATGGCCAGTCGGTGGGCGAGCACTGGCTGGTGCGACGGTTTATGGACGGCGCCAGGCGTGCTAGGCCAGTGAACAGACCTTTGTTTCCTAAGTGGGACCTGACTGTGGTGCTGGACGCACTGTGTCGGCCCCCCTTTGAGCCTCTTGAAACGTTGGATCTGAAGATCGTGAGTTTCAAAACGGTGCTCCTGGTGGCCCTTTGTACGGCAAAACGCGTTGGTGACATGCAAGCGCTCTCTGTGAGCGAGGAATGCATGTGGTTTTCAGACGACGGCAAGAGGGTTTTGTTGAAACCCAACTTGACGTTTGTGTCTAAAACCGGCGCGGTTGCCAGGGCCCCGGTGGAACTGGGGGCTTTCCATCCTCCGCCGTTCACTTCGGCAGAGGATGAACGATTGCACTGTCTCTGTCCAGTAAGGGCCTTAAGGCTCTACTGTCAGAGGACGGCGGTCGGCCGTCTGTCGTCTCAGCTTTTCGTCTCCTTTGGCCGGGGTCAGAGGACGGCGGTGGCTAGACCGACTCTGTCCAGATGGATCGTGGAGGCATATGTGAGTAGCGGGGCCGCGGTCCCGTTGGGACTGCGGGCCCACTCTACTCGGGGTGTTGCTGCATCTTGGGCCCTCTACAAAGGGGTGTCGATGCAGGAAATATGCTCTGCAGCTAACTGGTCGTCTCCCTTGACCTTTGCATCTTTCTACAGCCTGGACGTGGCGGCATCCGAGATGGCGCGCACGATCTTGGGTGTAGCGGCTGGCTCAAGTTAGGTGGACACAGGCATGCCTGGCGGCATGTGGTTCCTTCCTACTGGTGAGCAACAGCTGGTTCAGGGCAGGGAATGCGGGGCTTGCCTGGGGGCATGTTCTCTTTCCCTGCCTGGCTGGCCTTTTCGGCCTTCAAGGTTAGGTAACATAAACATGCCTGGTGGCATGTGGTTTCCTACTACTTGTGGGCAACAGCCGGTGCAGGGGGAATGCGAGCCCTGCTTGGGGGCATGTTTCTCTTTCCCTGCCTGGCTGACATTCCAAGCCCTCTCTAGACCTGCTAGGCATGGTCTGGGAGGAGGAGACCTTGGTTTCTCTGTCACGGGCCGGTCAGACCGGGGGTCTGGTCGGGCTGGTGACTAGGGACAGGACTTATGTCTGTCAAGGTCTTGCCATAAATCCTTTCACTTCCTGACCCGAAGGGTCAGGGTTGCGTGGGGGCCATGGTCTTGCCGGGGGCGGGACCTGTGGCCTTGGGCAAGTGTTTGGGTAGGGTTGGTAAGCATGGGCTCCCCGGGGGACGTTTATGTGTCCCATAGTAAGTAAGCTATGCTATAATAACCCTAGGTTACGTATGTAACCCAGGTTTTATTAGTAGCGTAAGTAAGGTACTTACGTTCTTTACCCCCTCTGTGCGCAGTGTGGCGTGCAGAGTGGAAGGTTTCAGAGAACGAGCTCATATGACGCGGTGGTATTTATACCACCACCGGTCGCCGCAAAACACCGGCGACCGGTGGTGGTATAAATACCACCACCGGTCGCCGGTGTTTTGCGTCACACAACCCTACTCCAATAGGAAATTGAATTCGGGAGTCTGTGCGTGCTCTGTATGATCGCCAGGGGGTGATGATATCCCATAGTAAGTACCTTACTTACGCTACTAATAAACCTGGGTTACATACGTAACCTAGGGTTTTATACCGTCAGAAAATAAAATAACACTCCTGATTTTGCTGTGAATAAAATCAACTTTATTGTGTCAACTTCATTGTGTTCTTTTCTTTTATTGCAGCTAACGTTTGCTATGACCATAGTAGGAAATAAGCTCGGATGATTTACTAAACAAACTAGGCCACTTGTAATGTCGTTGTATGTCTGGAGTAAGACATGCCCTTACTGGCCTGTTCAAATGTTGCCTGAATACTTCCTCCTGTGTCTCCTTTTCTACAAAGATTGCATGGACTGTAGGCATACATTTATCAGAGCAAAGTACCTTTTTGAAAAATAAGTCTAGTTCCTTAATGTACTTTGCTCTGATACATTTATACCTACATTACACGTGCAGATTCAATATAAGTACACAGGACACAAGTACACAAGAGTAAAATGATGAATTTTAGGTGCCTTTGAAGGTGCTATACACTATAGTTATACGATATATATACATACATATACGTGTATTTCCTTGGGAATATTTCTCCCCCTAACCATTAGTGTACTTTTTGTGCTAAAAGTATACTTTAGCACAAGAAAAATACATTATTTTTTCACTTGGGATGTATAGAGTGTACCAACGTCGCCTGAATGGAGGGAAGTTTACAACCACTGATGCCCTGGGCTGTCCGCAAGACCCTCTGCAGTGCACATGCGATGGGGTCCTGCTGTACTTTCACACTTCCTGTCTAACTTACTATCAAGAAAACAAAACGAGTATTCAACGAGGACAGTACTACCTAGTGCCAACCATCCTTTAACCACTGAAACCGTCTATTCTTTGTAAAAATGTTACAACAAATGAGTAACAACTTAAAACTGTACTTTGGCTGTTTTTTTTGGTCTACACCAATTCTCTTCGCCAAAAATAGGCGATCTACAAGCTTTCAACGCGTTGTGAGCTTGTGAAGAGCTGAAATATTTTCAGGCGTTTTTAGGCGAGCGCCTTGGCGTTTTTCAGCTTGGGAAAACGCCCCGGTGGACACGGACCCTAAGCGTTTATGGTTAGAGATTTTTTGGCTGAAGGGCCACAGAGGTGAACCCAGGGTGAAATCATTTTTTAAACACACACACACATACACATACACATACACATACACACCCACTCACTCACTCACTCACACACACACACACACACACACACACACACACACACACACACACACACACACATACACATACACATACACACCCACTCACTCACTCACTCACACACACACACACACACACACACACACACACACACACACACACACACACACACACACACACACACACACACACACACACACACACACACACACACACACACACACACACACGCGCACAAACACACACACATCATTTAAACACTTACATGCACACATGCACTGTTCAATTTCTCTGTGTTCCTCAAACAGCCCTCATTTTATACAAGGTTAAACTGTGCAAACATTTGCAGCTTGTAATTTATGGGCCTATCAAACAAGCTCTGATGTTCATGTCACACCAGGTGGGGTGGGGGGTGGGGGGTGCGGTGAGGGGCAAGGGTTGACAGGCCAGTGTTGACAAGGCATTAGAGACAGGTGTGTGTGTGTGTGTGTGTGTGTGTGTGTGTGTGTGTGTGTGTGTGTGTGTGTGTGTGTGTGTGTGTGTGTGTGTGTGTGTGTGTGTGTGTGTGTGTGTGTGTGTGTGTGTGTGTGTGTGTGTGCGTGCGTGCGCGACTGTGCACGCGTGCGTGTGTGTGTGAAGGGGGGGGGGGGGGCAGGGGGAGAGTGTGCTGGGGGAAGGGTGACAGCCAGAATGTTAATGAACTACACCCCCCCCCCCCCCCCATCCGTCCAGTTCTGTCCATCCACTTCAACCATCCTTTGTACTCTTTTCTCTGAGCATTGCATTATCCATCCATGATAGATAGATAGATAGATACAGTAGATAGATAGATAGATAGATAGATAGATAGATAGATAGATAGATAGATAGATAGATAGGTAGGCTAAGTAGAGTTTTTTGTTTTGTTTATTTGACCATTCACTTTAAAAGGCCAATTACTGTAGTCTACATGATTGCAACAACAATGTACATTAAAAGAGCATCAAGTATAACAAAACATTCTCAGGACTTATTTCCATTGTGGTCCTTGTTGTAGTTGGATGCAAGATATGTAGATAGATGCCATTTATGGTGATACTTTTCACTGAAGATTTTGCCTTTTTCCTTTCCACAATTTACTATCACACCACACTTATTTCCCCCATTGTTCTAGAATACTCCCGAATAACCTTATTCTCACGTAAACAACCAACCATGTTCACTTATACCCTCTAGTCTTATTGAAACGGACCTGAGTTGCAACTGCAGATTGGACCGCTTTTTTCCCTCAACACCAAATGTATTCGCTAAAAACTGCAGATCTACGCACGTGACGGGTTGTGAGCTTGTATATCTGCTATGTTTTGCTAATGCCCCCCCCCCCCCAGAATATGTATGCTGGGGTTCAAGTGGTTAAATACTATTCCATTCTGTTTACACTTGTTTGACATAGCAGACAGATATGACAAATGATGTCCCGTCAGTTTGTATTCTGGTGATTGAATGGGGCTTAAAATACAACATGGTCAATGATGCAAGTTAGTGGAAGCTAAATTATATTTCCTGCCAGAGTTGAGCTACGATTTTCCCTCTCCTTCCACAGATTGTGTCTACACATCCTGCTGTACAGTATCTTTATTGTTATGCCAGTATCTTTATTGTTATGTGACTTTATCACACCACAGAGACCTATCGCTCCATGCAGACGACATGTTATGGTCAGCGCATGTGCCCTCTTGCAAAAGACAACCTTTTTTCAGCCAACCTTTCTCACTCTAAAAAGTTTCCGCCAACTTCCGGGGCAGTGTGTGTGTGTGGGGGGGGGGGGGCTGACAAGAGATTGTCGCTCCCATTACACCGACAGCCCATATGTTGCCCAGATCTCCGCTCCAGAGGCTTCTGCAGCTGTCAATGTGTCTTGGAGTCCAGGTGAAGCTGAGAAACGGAGAGAAGAGAACATCGTACCAGATGATGGGCTTTAATGCTGGCTCACACTCAATTCTGAAAGCCTCAAGATGTGCTTGCCGAGCGCTTGTTACAGTGGAGGCTAGGATATATAACTACGTGTGCAGATGTTGATTTGCTCACTTCTCCTGGCAACTTTTCCTGAACAGACTGTGCATCTTAAGCACTGACACATGGATGCTGACATACAGACAGATTGGATGCTACTTGGCCTCTTGGTCTCCATCTGATGATGTTGATGGGAATGGATGGGGCCATTTTTAAGGGATGACTGGTCATCTCGCAACCTGCTGTGTATTTACTCAGTGATCCGTCTTGTGTAGATCTTGTTTACTCTTGGTAAACAACTCTTCATCATGAGCACATGTTTGGCGTAGAGGGACTCTACTGCGATCCTTTTTTTCTAGAGAACAAGAGAACAGCTACATTTGTCCGGAGCAAAAGTAGACCCATGAAGACATTATTAGCCCTTTTGATATTTCAGCATTGCATTTGAGTTCGGGACTAATCACTATAATTGTATTAGTCTGCCACATGTCTGCCACAACAGCAAACAGCTGTTTGCTGTTGATGCCAGGTTCAGAAACTGAGAAAACAGCCACAATACATAGTTAAGGATGCTGTTTAGCATTTCTGGACACTGGGATGTTGAGGACAGGATGTGTGATTGTGTGCGTGCACATGTGCGATTGTGCGTATTTCTGTCTGTCCGTCTGTCTGGCGGGCCACTGGGCCAGGCCAGAGGGGGGAGTCAGAAACCGTTCTGCAGATCTAGGCATTAAACTAATGTGCTGGGATCAGGGGCCAGTGCCTCGCAAGCTGTCTATTTGGCTGAAGGCTATAATGTGAATGGGCAGTGAGTGAACACTGGCATGGGTGATGGCACAGAAACCAAACACCTGCTTAAGTTCTGTTCCAGGCGCCATAAACCCATACATTTCCGTCCATCTAATGTCTTCTCCGGTTGTAATTAGTGTCGTCGACAATGGACTACGGTTACGAGATTAACGTTTCTCTATAGTCCAGAAGGGTTGTTGAGAACCCATGATTGGTGGCAGGCAGGGGTTGGAACACACAATGGGTGAGGCCATTATACTTTTAGTGAGCACATGGTACTAGTTTCAAAATGTACACCTGCCAGTACTTATCTCTGATTTAGATTGCAATGAACTCACTAACTCATGTTTAAATTGTGGTCAGTGGTCTGTTGTATAATTGTCACTGTCCTCTATCCTTCTATTCAATTCTACAGTATAAATGGATGTGGTGTGTGCTGTGCTACCTGGATCTAGTCTTCACCAGCCATAAAGGCTGTCAGTCAGTCATATCTACAATAGCTTCATTTGAAAAAAGAATGCCTTAGTCACAGCTTATTTACAGTAGCTATATTAACTTGATATTTCATCAGCAAGATTAACTGTTATGGGAAAAGCTGAGTCTTAAGAACTTGATATGAAAGGAGCTTTATTTATTTTTATTACCAGTGATGGATTCTTTTTGACACACTCACTGGTGATCCTTTAGATGTTTTTTGACAGTCCTTGGGAGTATAACTATTTTCTCTAATAATCTTTATGGTCTCTGTAATTTTATCTCTAATCTGTCTCTGCCCCAACACTGCCACTGTGGGCACAAGCAATTGAAGGGAAAAGGAAAAAAGATATTTGTTGTAACTCAGGTATCAGGTTAAGACAGGGCTACTCAACTTAAGATGGCTCAGGGGCCACTCAGCAAAATACCAAAAGTCCAAGGGGCCGCAAGCTAAAAATGACGGTCCTATTTTGGATTTTTCACACTACGCATTGTTATTGTTATAAGAAAATGTACATTTTGACATCATATTCTTTTCACTGTACCTGTTTATTTTGTGTGTATGTCCAGTGGCATCAGTTCAGCAAAAGCTAAGGTATGGCAAGGTTAGGGTTGCCAACTCCCAGAGATTGAAAAAAGGGACACCTACCCTGGCCGGAAAAAAATGGGGGTCAAACCCCCCAGAAAACCCGAAATGCATAGAAAACTATGCATTATACCTGTAACAATTGATGTTTGTTTTTGAAAAATGTTTTAGCAACCCATATATTTGAACGGAAATGTATATTTTTATCCTGTGCTTAAAAAAAAAAAAACCCATGAGGGGCTGCCAAGACGCTGCGTTGGGGCCGCATGCGGCCCGCGGGTTGAGTAGCGCTGGGTTAAGAGAAAGGTAAATGAGACTTGGATCATTGGGAGACTTGGAGCTTTGTTGCTTGTGGAGATAATATTTCATTGAGCCAAAGTATGTGCACTGTGTTGTACTGTAGGTGATTGGGATGTGTGTATTGCTTGGTGTGGAAGTGTTACCTCTCACCAGCAACTCTCCGTGGGGAATAGCCACATTGCCAGTTTCCCACCCTGCTTTGCTGCTGACTTGCCGACCTCCTGCTGTTTTCAAGATCATTGGGTCCATCCTTAATGCTGTGGCACAAGAGAGACTTACATTCTCTCCTTGTCTGGCATTAGCAATTACTGCCACCGTGGAAAGGTCAGGGGATGTTTTTTAAAATGCGACCCATGCCTTTGCCTGACTGCTGCACTGAAATGTCGTCATACATTTATTGGGTATCAAATGAGGCTTCTGCAAGTTGAACCAAGTCAAATGCCTTGACATTCTGACATTTTATTACCAAGGTGAAACCATTACTGGTGGATTTTTTTGTCTTTGTCTCTGTAATCCATGATTTTTGATCATGCTAATTAAAGTGCTACTTTTGAAGTATAAAATAAGGCATTCATTTATGAAAAACATAAAAAGATGTAATTACAATATTGTAATTAGATAAATCATTCCATTTAGAGGGTGATGATAGATACATTACATACAGAGAGAGATAAAGCAAAGTTAGAAAGCCTTAGAATGAGTTAGATAAAGGTGCTATGACAACATTTTTAGTTTAGGGTTCTATGACATCCCTTCCACCAGGAAAAAAAGAAAGACGTTTGAACACTCTGAGGTTTATTTGTGGTCAGGGTATTTCTGAATGATGTGTACTCAAACAGGACTCTGAAATTTGCTCTCTGTCAATGACATCATTGTCGGGCTAATCCCACCCACCAGGCAGAGAATTGTGTCTGTGGGGGGGGGGGGGCGTTTCGTCTCCCTCGGGAGGCCCGGCCTCAAAGTGACCTGGCCCAGCCTCCCGCACCGGAAAAACGAGCGCTCCCCGTTCCGTTTGTCTTGTATAGCCAATTTAAAGTTAAACTTAATGTTTATTCACTATTTCTGTGTTTTTGTTTCCACTAGCCTATGACATAAATTAATCGCTGAATTCCAGCAATCAGTAATGAATTTGATAAATCTGAATCTAAATGACTTAGCTCTAGTTTAAAGGTAAGCACACAGCTTGGGAAAGACAATGTAATCTTCAGCATGGCAGAAAATTAATTTCTATGTCTGCAGGATGTTTAATTTACTTTAAGGCTGATAATAGACATAAATGAGTTCTGATCTGCCATTGTCAAATATGTGCAGTAAGCACATAACACATCATAATTAATGATTTAACTTAACTCCTATGTTTTATTATAAAACATAGGAGTTAAGGTAAATCAGTTAATTATAGTACAGTAACAGATCCCACTGCAGCGCACGTCCAAAAGAAAGCATAAGATATATATTTATGTGGAAGACATGAATGGTACAATAGACTATTCTTCTATTTTTATGAAACTGAAGGCACCCGTGTCATGTTATCTGAAATTTTAATTGCTCCGCAAGAACTAATGAAATCTCAGTTTCATTAAAACTTGGAATTCCATCCATTAAGTCATGTAGAAGCTATTCTTTGGGCTCCGTGAGCTGAACGATGGGGTTTACCCACTCTCAATTCTGTGTGTAATGGTAAAATGTTGGCCCCTAATGTGAGCCTAATTCACTTCACCCCTCAGCAGTTTGGGCTTTGCCTCATCCATCTCACTTAGAAAGCATACAGCCAGCCAGATCCCGGCTGTATTGAGACGTCAGCTTTATTACACCACCTAAGACAGGGTTGCTAAATTATTTATCTTATTTAGCTATGCTATTGCAAATAATGGTTAGAGACGGGGTAGCTGCACTCTGGTTATGTGCTGAGTGGCTGACTGTCCACTGTCACACTGGCTTGTGGATATACCGGTAGGTGACGGAACAAGAATGATGTATGGAGAATATTTTTCAAAGGTCACGCCTAGACCATATATCAGATTTTAGTCATGTTTGTGTTACAGCGGCACTGTTGAATCACTACACAGTACAATTCTCTGTATTCATTCAACTCTGAGAGTGTACAAATGGAACCAAAAGGAACGTAGGTGTCCATTTGACTAGAGTTACAAATTGATAAATTAACATGCTAGGAATGACATTCAGGAAGTTTGGGGATTATGCTTTTTTCCCATTCAGATAATTATTTATGGATTCAGAATTATACACAGGTGTGACAGTAACATATAGGTGCGTGAATAGGATTTTTTTGTAAATAGGCATTAAAAAAAGGACATGGATCTCCAGGATTTAATATGTATACTTCTGACAGAGCAGAGAGTTGTTTTTGCATTAATCCATTTTCTGGGAGAAAGATTAATAATAACTATGTATGTAATTACAGCAAAAGCCTGCCGGGATATGGATTTGCTCCAAGCCAAATGGAACCTAAGATTGATCATGCATTTTCTGGTGCATACATTTCCTTTGTCAAAAAGTATGAGAAAACACCGGATGCCTGGAATGGCAGAGCCGTACTGTATGAATGTGTGGCATTATTATGCATAAGGAATCCATCACACATGTCGCTACTAATTATAGCTAACCTTTTGCGGGTTGATAAACACCTTTTTTATCAGGCTAAATTCTTTCACATCTTTTAATGGTATTTTGGACAAGCTTTGAGGATTCGTTCCAATGAGTGCCACCATTTTATTGACGACTCTTATAATTGATTAACTGATAGGAACCTATTAGGAGACCCTGGACCAGGCTTTCCATGAACTGCTGGGTATGCAGAACTCCTGATTCGTTGGATCAGGGGAGCCATTATCGTCTGGTCTACTTAGCTGTGGCATCTATCTTGACTGGCTTTGTGCTCCACCTCCCTACGGCCCAGGGCAGATAAGGGCAGCCATGTCTACAAAGGCACCAGAACAATGGAAGAGCCAAGGTGGATCATTTGTTTAGTTGATAAATTATAGATAGCATAATCTGATAGGAGACCGTGGCCTTTTACTGATCGTGACCACTCCCCCCCCAACCCCATATCCCCATAATGCGGCTCAAACACTTCCTCCTTACGAACAAATACACTAGATAAGAGGTGCATTGATTCTGCAGAGAAAGTGTGTTAGTAACTTTTAAAGACAAAAGCTAAGCTGCCACAACCTTGAGGTTCTACAGTACCTTTAAATAATTTGGTCTTAAACTTTTCAAATGGAAAACACTTGAGATATGGATTTATGAATAAAGCTTCTTCCTTACTTATAAAGCTTCTTACAGCCAGAGGCAGCTGTTTGTTTTTCTTCCTGACGCGTTCCTAACTTTGCCGTCCCTCCCAGCAGGTCTCCGCCACATCTCCCTGGCAGCTGCCCCTCTCACCTCCCGTCCTCATCTCGCAGAGCTGGTGTAATTGGCTTGGTTTGCACCTTCCTTGAGATCCAATCCATGCAGACATAACAGGCAGCCCCACATGCGGGACACTGCGTCAAAGATGAGTAAACACACAAAGCCCTCTTCCAAGGTTGTGCGAGATCTGTTTGGAAATGCAGTATAGTGTTGTTTTAATGTAGTGAAATGGGGGGGGGTTGCTTCAGTTTGAACAGTGTTATGAATCATATCCCATAAAGGGGCTGCTCACTGAGAATAATGTGAACACTGCTGCTCAGCAGGAAGTCCCAAGACATGGGAGGTAAGTAAGCAAACACTCGAGGAGGCATTCGGTATTACCCTGGGCCCATGTGTGTTTACATGGGAGCGGGGAGTCTGCTGCGCATTTTCTTTTAAGAGGGCTATTTCATGATGCGGATCCCTCTTTCTAGAGACAGTGTATGCCTCAATTGTTTTCAGGCCTTTTAAAGAATGCCAGTAAGTCAACAAACTCCTAAAATTAACAGAATGATGTAGACGGGACCAGACAATGAAGTTTTCTCAGAGAGGGCTAACAATTGCCACTTCAGTTTACATTTAATTGACTTGAAGTTTGCCAATGAAAATTGCCCATGAACAACATACTGAAGGAGACAGAGGGGAAAGAAAAAGTAATCAAATATCTTCGGGAGAAAATGGAAAGGTATCACCTCGATTTACCGCGTGACAGAGCTACATCCCTGTGAAAAGTATTCTGGGAAATAACAGGGACAGATGTGTGCAATTTCTGAGACTCAGTCTGGGGACCGCGGATGGGGGGAGGATCGAGGGCTGTTATAGTGCCGTTCTATTACTTGCCGTTGTTTTTTTATCTGCCTTTCAGTGTGATTAATATCAGCTAAAGGCCCCTCTGCCCTTCCTGATAGATTTATGGACTTCACAGTATAATAACTTAGTGTTTCCTTGTGCATTCGTTTTCCCTACATTGATATTTGTCATTTATAGGTCTTAGCATTTTTGCCTATCCCTTCCCCCCCATATCCTCCGGTGCCTGAGTTGATTGGTTCACAGTCCCTCAGGCTTGCCGCTGGGGGCTAAAAGCAGTCTTGTGATATCTCTGAAAAGGGACAGCACAATCCTTTAAAAGGGTAGTTAAGGGATGTAATAGAATGTAAAGAGCAGGAGATGTGATTGGACTCTGGAATTCATATGATATATACCTATACTGGTGCTGTTTTTACAACTTCTGTCGAAGTTGTATAAACATAATGTGAGTGACCTTGTCACGGTTGTTGATTTTTTCATGTCACTTAACCCTCTCTGTGGGTCCTACAGATTAACTGAGCTGTGAAACCTCTACAGTGTGCCTTGAAGGGTCACACACACCATGCATGCCACACCACTCCCTGTGCAGTTTGTCCAATAAGCTCACTAGATTTGGCAATCTTTTGTAATGCATTATTCTCAAGTTGGCCTCCCTCATACAATGTCAGTGGAAATGCCCACAGGGAGTTTTCAGGAAATTCCACCTACCGCACAATTGCCTTTTTAACTTGTTTCCCAAGACATAATACCATACTAACAAAAAGATGAGTTTAGGAAGATTCAATTCTCGCTGATGTATGGACAACCCTTGAGAGAAGAAAAGAGATGAAAATCTTTTAAATCATGTTTGTGATGCAACCCGATATCAAAATGGGTTTGGATTTTTAAACCTGCACTCCTACGGTCTGAGTCAGTCCTTGATCAAACTTCGGCTCCCATCAGCCCTGCAGTGATCCAAAAAACCCCAACTGAAACTCTCAACGGTGATGTGGGATCACGACAACAACAACAACCCTTCCACATCTTTAGCCTTGTTGGGTGAGAGAGTGTACCTTGGTTGATCCCTCTGCAAATTGCCTCTCTGCTGCAGCCTGTTCAGCACCTGGTCTGGCTGGGGCCACAGTGATATTGTCCATCTCTCAAGGCTTTTTGAGCTGCTGGAATGCTACCAAGCACTGCCCGGCCAGATGCCGCTGGCCTCACCAGCATGCATGCAACAAACACACAACTCTAATCTACAATTTTAGCTATTTCTGAAAATCTTTGAAATTTTGCCCAAAATAGGGATGCCACGGTTAATGTTTATTCAACCCACAGCAGAAGTTTTGCGCTCCTGTTTTGCATCTGCGAAGATGCTCCAATTGGTGTGAGGGCTGAGTCGGTCCAGTGACCATAACAACATCCAGGATGCCCTTCCAACTTGGCTTCTTGCTGATGCTTTGGAGGTGATGATTGATCTCCCCTTTGGAACATGGCGCGGTACGCCGCATTACGCAGATGCAACGATTAGCTTATAGGTCGGCTATTTTCAACACGTGACACTGTTGTATAAGTATAAATCGGGCTTATCCCTCCTCCTGTGTCATACAGTATAACTGCACAGGGTGATAAGCTTGTCCCCGGCCTCCCAGGATACCACAGAGTTCTGCCAGAGTGCCCTCCCTCTCCCATCCTCTTTGCCATGCCCCAGATTATATTTTTTTCCTTCTAAGTTGGAGTCTGAAAGTTGAAAAGTAAAAGAAGAATTTTCTGTTCTTGAGTCCAACATTATCTCACAAAATGTGAGCAATTTGATTGCCACTAGCGTCTGACCTCCCACCCCTCGAGCTGAATGTTCCCGTTGGCCATTGACAGATGAGGGCGCCTTGCTCAGCTTTCTGCGCTCATCAGCTCTGGTTAGTGTCACATGTTTGCTAGGATCAGGGGCATGGCTTCGGGCGACAATGACACATCGCTTGATTTCCTTTCATTATTTCCTCGCTTTTCCCATGGGATTTCAAGAAAAAGAATAACAACCTTTGGTATATCGTGTCCCTTTGGTGGAACACATTTATTCTGGTAGACTAACCACATTAGATTATTTTTTAAAGATCTTGAAGGCAGAACATTGAGCAAAGTCAGATTTTCTCTGTGCGTAGCTTCTGGTCATCTGAATAACTTTGACACTCAAAGTAAATAATAATAGGTGCTTAGGTTGAATGTGTTTTTACAATGATTCATGCTTTGTTTAATGACTACATACATATACTATACTGTACTGTATTAGGTCTGCTGAAAATGGGAATCACACATAGTTTGCATTGTGGTCTTGTTTATTACTACCGCATTTTGTATCACAGGCATAGACATATTTTTACAGAAACAACAACAAATCATTTACTTGTCTACAGAGGCCAAGTAACAACATTATTGGCAGGTAATCATTTCCATGTTGATGGTGTAACAGAATGTAATAATGAAACGGAATTGATTTATGCCACAACCGTGACAATTTAAACAGGTTAAGAATAAGAGATGTAGGCAAAACAAGATTAGAAAAGGTTGGAAAACATTGATTTGGTTATATTGGGAATTTGATTAGATACACTTTATAAAATATACTGAACACTGTGTTAGATGTGGGAACAATAGCTTCTCCTAGATTTATATTCTGTTTACATGACCACAGAGCACAGGGATCAAAGATAAAATACATCTTTTCTATCTGTATTCCAGCTCACTTTCAGTTTTTCCAAACACATACTTTACAGAGATATGTCAACACAGTGAGGGTTTCATTTTTTATGCTTTGTGTTTGTGTCTGTGTGTGTTTATGGGGGGCTACTGCTTCTTCTTCACACTGCTGCCTCTGCTGACTGATCTGTTTGTCACTGCACCTCAGAACTCACAGCACATACTCACAGGCTATTTGGGGGTACTGGCTCGGTTACAGTGGTGGAAAAAGTACTAAAATGTTCAATACTGCAATGTAGATTGCAGTAACTCTGTTACAAGTAGAAGTCCCGTATTCAAAATGTACTTGAGTAGAAGTACAAAAGTATCGGCATCAAAATATACTACCAAAAGTAAAAGTACTCATTGTGCAGAATGTTCAGAAATGTCAAAATGTATACAAAATTATTTTGAAAATAGCCGATCTACAAGCTCACGCATCATGACGCATCGTGAGCTTGTAGATTTTCAAATGGCCGAAATATATATACGGCTGAACTGGTTTTTGTAATAATAATCAAAATGGGGGCGGCCATAGCTGAGTGGTTAGTGAGCCCGGCTAGGGAGCCAGAGGCCCTGGTTACCCCAGGTACGATTCCAGGCCACGCCAGCATATGTGTCGATGAAATGAAATTTGTCCCTGAGCAAGACTCTTAACCCCTAATTGCTCACAGGCCCTCATTGGAAACAAGCCCGCAAGGACTTTCATGAACGTCCTGTTAAAAGGAATTATCCTTATACAAAGTAACTAGTAACTAAAGTTTTCATATAATTGTAGTGGGGTAAAAAGTACAATATTTTCCTCTGAGGTGTAGTTGGGGTATTTGCAAATACTGAAGAAAGTAAAGAAAGTACTTGAGTATATGTACTTAGTTACTTTACACCACTGGTCGGTTATTTTGACCCATGAAAAACAAGCCATTGACTGTAAAGATAACATATTCATTTATTTTTAAAAGTTCTTCAAAATCTTTGAGTGAAAATTTATAAAGATTAAAGGTAGGGTAAGTGATATTTTTTGGTTAAAACAAAAAGTATCTTGTTAAATTGTTAAAACACTATATTCTGATAGTAATCATTGCTATAGAGTGTTTTTACAGTAACAGATGTCTCCCTGTCTCTCCAGCTCTTTAATAAACAGAAAATACATTTTCCGGTAGGTGTCAAAATCTCAGCCAATCAGGAGAAAGTACTAATTTTTTGTATAGTGTTCCAGTTCCAATTTTGTCTGCTCATTTCTTAGTGTCATCACTTCCAATTTCACTTGTTTAATCTATATCCTGATTGAGTTCTCTGTCCTGGTTGGATAAAATTGGAAATGAAACTGAAACTGAAACGAAAATGCATTTTCTGTTTAATAAAGAGGTGGAGAGACAAGGAGACTCCTGTTACTGAACAAACACTCTATAGCAATGAGCACTATCAGAATATAGAGCTATTTAACACTTATTTTAACAAAAGCAAATCACTTACCCTACCTTTAAGTCCAAAACCAGAATAATGACTGAGATCGAATGAAAATGCATCCTCGCAAAATTGAGGGCAATCTGTCTTTCCTGTTCCAGAAAAACCCTCAGTGTTAATTTATCCATTTGTAACTCTGAGAACTGTCACCAAATGGACTTGTAACACTCTTTGAGTTGAATTCATGCTGAGGATTGTGTGTGCTTCTAATAAGATGATGGGTAGATACAGTAAGGCAGCATGTTCTCAGGCTCAGTGGAGGCAAATCCCCTCTTACTGCTGAGTGCTAGTGCTATGCGGAAAATAGCTGATGTGCAAGCTCACAACGTATTGCGATGCGCCGCGTTGTGGACTTGTAGATCTGTTGTTTTCGGCACGGAACGTCGTACAACCAAGTATTAATCAGGCTTTGATGTGTCTTCTTTTAGCTCAACATCTCTAGACAGCCAGCGTCCTCCTGGGCCATGGCTGTCCCAGCAGCACCTCAGACGTCCCATCTCCTCCATGGATCCATGGCCCCCTCACATCCATTTGACCCGAACGTTACCAGGAGCTCTCCATCTCGGTGAGTGAGTGTGGCAGGGTTCCGGGCAGACACCGTGAAATGGGCACGGCTTTGGTTCACGGAGCAGGCCGGTCAGCCCCGTACCGCCCACTAGTCGGCCCATTTGCCGTGGCCCATTAGTGTGATCATGCTTTACTGATCCCACAAACGTGTCATTCATTCAGCCGTCTGTGCTAAACGTCTTTGGCCCCTGCCGGTGTAGAAGACCCTCTGCTTCACTGCAAAATCCAGAGTGTTTTTTAACCCTGAGAGTGTAAAAATAACATTAGCAGGTAGTTCTAATGTTAATGGCTTTGGGCTCCACCGGCTAGTAATGACTACAGAGCGAGCTAGACACACAGGATTGATCGTTTTGATTAGATGGCACATCTTAGGGGATGCAATGCTTAGGGTTATTGATTTGTTTTGTCTGAGGTATCAATCATGGATACGGCCACATATTGCAACATTAAACTGGAAGTCAAGCTGAGGTTAGAGAAGGCTATTATATTTTAATTGCACCAGAAATCCAAAGCCAGAAGTTAAGGTAATGGGGAAATACTGTACAGTTGATGATGATAAAAAATGTAGTGTCACTACAAAATATCCTTCATGTTTATGGTATATGGCAGCATTGTGCGCGTGTGTGTGTGTGTGTGTGTGTGTGTGTGTGTGTGTGTGTGTGTGTGTGTGTGTGTGTGTGTGTGTGTGTGTGTGTGTGTGTGTGTGTGTGTGTGTGTGTGTGTGTGTGTGTGTGTGTGTGTGTGTGTGTGTGTACGCACGTGTGTGTACATAATGTGTAGGATAGAGTGTGCCTGGCTGCATATCTGTGTGTGTGTGTGTTTCATAATGTAAAGGCCACTGTGCTTGTCATTTTGGTGATTTATTACCCAGCTGGGAGCCCTGTGGCCTGACCATGCCAACCTCCCCAGGCCACAGGAGTCACGGCATGTGGCCACATCACATCTACAATCAGCACGCACAATATTGCCCTGCTCCGCTTCACTGACGCCGATTGACACATGAATCTGTTTGTTGACACCGTGGTGTGATATCGGAAGCCCAGCAGGTCAAGTGTCACTGCAAAAGGGTTAATGTGAAAATAGATTAGAACCCCACAGGAAAAGGTGAGATCTGGCTGTTATTAGTGTCGTGCAGACTCAGGTGTGCCATTCCGTATTAGCCAGAGTGTAGCTGATAAGCTCCCATACAGTGCACCACATATGCTCAAGAGTTTCTTCAAAATGAAGGCTCGGATCAATGTCGAAAAAAAATGCAATTTTGTTTGCAGTTGCAGGGCAGAAGGCTGATGTGATGATGACTCAGCTTCCCTATTTTCTTTGGGCATGCTTTAAAAAAAAAACAACTAAAAACTTTTTTGTCTACCTTCGCCCCTCAGACTCTCCCGTGTCTAAAGATAGCTTTGTCTGGATTGTACCAATTAGAGGACCCATCAGTGCAGGAGGCGCTCTGCGCCTCATCATTATGTGAAGTGGTTGTTGGATGAATTAGGCGGGATGTGTTTTGTCCTCGTGTCAGACTGTCTCCCACTGACACAGGAGAGGGGACACCAGAATGAGTCAGCCCTCAGAAATAACGCTAGTATGTCCATCTCCCAGAATGGCATCTGCCTGGCACAGCTGTTGCAGTATTGATTCTCATTTGCCATCTTTTTAAACTATCCCCCCCCCCCCCCCCCCCAACTCAAGAACAAAAACTGAAAAAAAAAGTCACGTGCACATTCACTGCAGAGTCTTTGAGTACTTTTGTCTGTTAATTATGTACCATACACGGCTGTTGAATATATACCTTTAACCATTTGTCTTTTAATCTAATGGACCTGTGGTTGAATAGAGAACCAAAGCGGAAGGCTATGGAGATTAGCATTTAAGGCTGTTCCTTCTCAGGTGGTTTAGTGATTTCTATTCATGCAGTGTGTGGATAGTAGTTACGAATGGCGCATAATCAAGTTTCAGGGTGCTTAGGCGGAATTTCAATTGGCAGAAAGTCGAGACTCAATGGTCGCCTTTACCAATGAGCCCAGGTTTGCTCACCTTGAATTTTATGAGACAAGTCTAACCTTTTAAAGAAGCTTTTATACTTTCAAGTTTATTGGTACCATTCTGTGTTTTTCTGGTAAATCTTTATTTGAGGAATATATAAATATTTCCTATATAATAATCCATTAATATTGACTAAGTTTTATTAGAAACCATAAAACCATTTATTTCTGAATACTTTATAATTATCCATAGTGGTCTTTATTAAAAAAACATATGATGTTTTCTCAAGATCCATGGTAGTACATTGGCCATAATGAGATATATATTTACATATTAATACACAATAACATACAATTTAAAGACGGGGTGCCGTGATTTTCAGTGATTTCCCCCCCCCAAAACATAATCATCAGGAATTATGGTTATACTAGGAGGAAGATGTTTTTCAAAAAAGTGTACAGAAATTGTTAAAATTATGTTTTTATGTGGACACGCCTCCAGTTCATTAAGTATACCTGGTTCTCACCTTAGCACCTCCTCCACCACCTTAGCACCACCCACCTGTCCTAGTCCCTCCTCCTCCTCATGCCCACAACTGTTGTGTTATGATAATGAGGGGGAGGGTATGTTTTTACTATGTCACTAAAGCGCTGTTTCTCTATTGGCACGTTTGACCCTCAAGGTTTCAGCCTCCAGGTAGAAACTCAAAATAGTCAGAGAAGACATAAAACACCATAAAAACACCACCAGGGGGCTTAATGAAGTTCTATCAAGAGAAGACATAAAACACCATAAAAACACCACCAGGGGGCTTAATGAAGTTCTATCAACCTCATAGACACATGAAAAACTGAAAAAGTGCAAAACCATGGCACCACCTCTTTAAGATGTCCAATATTTTCTATAATTGAATTATTTAGTTAGTTTTTTGTGGGCCAGAGATGAAGGGGCCACAAACACGGAAGGCCAAAATCAATCGTGCACTCGACCTGTGCTCCTTGAGCCGTGATTTAAAGCATGTGTCCCGTAATGAAGCTAACGAGAGGCTGTTAACGGGCACTAAGTTGGCCCCCACGGGCGGAGGCTTGTTAATGTCACTGCCACGTTGGTGATCCCCAGGCCTGGAGATCAAGGGCATGGAGGAGCAGGGCACTGGGGGGAGGGGGTAAGGGGGGGGGGGGGGGCAAATGAGAACATTTCACATTTCACACACAATCTAATTGCTCTCTGAATTATTAACCTCGATAGAGGCTGGGTCGTTTGACCTGGTTGATACATCTGGAGGTCTGGGGTAAGTCTTTCAGCACCCTGCATGCATATTTGGACTAGCGCGTTTCTACTTCCCATCACATGCACAGAGAGTGCACTCCTCCAGCTCTTTGGACATTGCACATTCAGATGAATGCCACTGCAAAACTGTGTAATGAGTGTGTGTATTTTAATAATTAGGAGCTACATTCCAAGTGTTAAGAGACTTGCCGTCTCTCAGAGTTGAATAGATTGTGTGAAGAAGCAGTATGTATTTATGAGCGTATGCTTCATTCTTGTTCCAGTCTGATTGCCTTTCTAAGTGCAGTCTTTCAGCAGGAGAGAGAGAGAAATGTGATTTATTCATTGATTCAACAATATATGTTTACACTTTTACAACACCATAAAAATATTTCCCAGAGAACGTCCTTTATATTAAATAATTCAACAGGCCATACATTAATAATGAATACAAAAATGTCTTGGTAAATGACAATGTAAATGTCACGCTTGGTGCACTTTTGAGCGACTTATTTGATCAGAATTTGTAGCAGCATCTCGGCTATTAAGACAACAGAGGACAGATGCTGCTGTGTGCAGAGCAGCCGAGGATAGCAGCTTTGTTATTGACCGATATCCTTGGTGAACTTTTCCTCTCGTCCCAAGGAACACGACGCTGGGTAAATTCCTCTGTAACCTTTTAAGCAAGGATCCTGAGGATATGGTGGGACGTGTTTCACCTCTTGTTCCCCCTTCCAGCTGAGATCCTCAGTGTCCACACTGCACAGTGAAGCCAGTAGACACGACAGTGCTTCTAGCTTGGAGGAGGGCCAGTTAGGAATGTCATTTTACAAATGGGCCGCCTCTGTGATAAATGTCCTGCCGTCTATAGGATCAGGACCTTGATGCTGTGGCGCGGGGGGATAGGGCTATTCATAGACACAGCCACAGAGCAGCGTGGCAGTAAAGTAACTTTCCTATACTACCACTTTGGCCGATGTCACACCCCTCTCTCTTCTTTTTTTTAAACTTATCACTAAAGCCTTAAATGTCACTTCACCTATTGCTGTATCTCTACGGCCCAGGGTAGCTGGATAATTCCCCCTGATGATTACCTGCAGTGCTGAATTTTCCCTCTGACAAAGAGATGGGCTCGTGCGTGGGCCAGTAGAGCCACATCCAACCTGCGACACAGAGAAACCCCACTCTCCTCTTTTCTTTGGCTCATTAGTGAAAACTTTTAAAACAAGGTCAACTGATGATAATGGATTGTGGCCAGGTTTGTCCCTTTAACCCCTACATAGTGCTGCAAGATCGCACACAGCTTGAGATTCTCAAGTAGCCTACAGCTTAAAGGTGTCTGGACATTTGTCGGTTCTGGACCCCTAGGCTTCAGAGTGCCCTTTTCCATACACCTGACTGGGCAAAATTACAAGTTTTCACAGGCAGGCTTTTATACGTTTTGTCTTTTCCTACCGTATGTTATGTTAACCTCTTCAATTCCCATGTCACACTGTTTTAATCCACGACTTCCCTATTGTCTATACAGTATAAAGAAGATCATTCATTGTGGCTGGTTTTATGGTCACAGACTCATGAAAACAGCATGATTGTTTTCCTTCTCCAGAGCCCTGGATGTTTTCAAGTATTATTCACACAAATCTACAGAATTATTATTATTTTCTGAATTTCTGTCGAATATGAACCGAAATTGGCTTTTGTCAAGAAACTGATGCAAGTCTGCGCGTGGCTATGCTCCCTGGGGCAGAGCATACAGTGCATCTTTAGGTGCCTGAATGTGCGATTATGCTGTGTGTTCCTACCTTCCCTTTGTTCTAATTCACACACTTGGCTCATGGGGGCCATTGTTTCGTCAGGGGGTACAAGAGTAACACTATGGTTTCAAGCTGACTGTGCACACAGGTCAGCTGTGTCTGCCAATAAGGCCCCGTTCTGGAGGGTGAAGCTCCCCAGTGTCCTCCTGCAAGTATCATCCCCTGCCAGCCACTCTGGCCTCCAGGCCCGTATAACTCCCACTCTCTGACAAGTCGCAGAGACATCTTTGTAATTTAAGGCGTAATTCCCTTTTCCTGGGAGCTGTATGAAATCTATATTACAACCATAAACAACCCGGGTTTCCCTTTGAGCCTCCCCATCGTCCTCTTTATGTATGCAGGAAGATATTATTGGAGATGTGCAGTGGCAAGCACTTCTGTTTCCTGAAAGGCCAAGTAGCAATAAATGTGGAATGAGATCCTATCCTTGGCCCTCCTGATGGGCTGGTATTCGGAACCCCGTTTTAACTCACTTTTCTTTTTAGATTGTGAATATGACAGGATGTGAATCTTGTTTAGTTCCTCCGCTGCACTGCTTGAATGAGACATACGGGGACATTCACACCATCACCATCTTTTGTCTGAAGAAGAGCTTTACGCTTGAAACGTCACTTGGTGGTGTACTAATAAATGTTCATTGGAGCATTATCTAGCATGCGGACTCTATTTTTCTTTTTTCCCACATTCATACCATCCACACTTCTCATGTAACAGATGCACTGCCTCAGTGGCCTTGAGAACTTCCTTTGTTTCAATTGTGGGACTAAAACTTCCTTCTTTATATTTTCTAAAAACTTAGGCCCCTCCTTTCCTCCACTGAGGATTTGTGAATTTGCAGCGCCATGAATACTATTGTACATGGTGGTGGTTGGGGAGCTCATTATCCTGCCGAAATCGCTGTCCTGTTGGGGAAGCGCTACTCAAGCTTTTTCACACAATGCTTCCATTTAGAGCAGTGGATACTGATTCACGACAAATAAGTGAAATAATCATCGCCATTATTTCTCCTAGTTATTTATCATTTGGCTGACAGCATGTCAAAAGTACTGAATTTCAAATTTTCATATGGTTCTGCAGTAGGGCTAATTATGCGTTTCTGAGTCTCTCCAGCTATCGTAATGATTTGTGCTTAAGAGGTGGCTCATTGTGTGGCAGTTCTCTCTCTGTGTGTGTGTGTGTGTGTGTGTGTGTGTGTGTGTGTGTGTGTGTGTGTGTGTGTGTGTGTGTGTGTGTGTGTGTGTGTGTGTGTGTGACTGTGTGTGTGTGTGTGTGTGTGTGTGTGTGTGTATGACTGTGTGTGCGTGTGTGCGTGTGTGCGTGTGTGTGTGCGTGCACACTGCATGCGGCAGAGGCTCCAGGCATTATTCCACCTCACTCTGACACCGCTGTCTCTTCCAATTCCACCACGTTGCATTAGTCATTAAGCACACAGAGCTGACACCACCCATCATATCACTGCCTTAATCACAGCTGAACTCCGCCGTGTACATATGACCATATCATTAACACACAGACCTCCATCCGTCCTCTCTCTCTCTATCTCCTCTACCATCCCCCTGGTTCTTCGTCTATCACCCGCAGACATGACCCTCTGAGGTTTTTCTTCTTTTTTTTGAGCCATCAAAGACGGCAGTCCAGGTATCCTCACACGGTGACAAATGGTGTTCGCTTCACATTGATTAATCTGCTGACCATTTTCTGCCATTCACCAAACGTCACCGCATATACCAAATTATTCATCCTCAGATGGGGAGGGGCCTAGGGGGAGTAAGTAGCTGTGATTGAGCGTAAAATGGGTCCCCCAGCCTGGTGCAAAATGAAAAAAATAAATCTTTACCTACATCCACCATCAGCCGTCCTCTGGAACAGGAGAGACCCCCCCCCCCCCCCACCTTCCATCTCCAAAAGTAATGATGAAGGAATCTGAGGCTGCCAGGCTGATATGGAAGGCTGTTAGTGTGTGTTAGTGTGTGTGTGTGTGTGTGTGTGTGTGTGTGTGTGTGTGTGTGTGTGTGTGTGTGTGTGTGTGTGTGTGTGTGTGTGTGTGTGTGTGTGTGTGTGTGTGTGTGTGTGTGTGTGTGTGTGTGTGTGTGTGTGTGTGTCTGTCGAGGGCTAATGGTCTCTCTGAACTCTCGGCTGAGGTGGTGATTACAGACACCCTGTCACCTGCTTAACAGACAACTCTGAAAGGCGAGGACAGATCCCCTGCAGCGGCCCTGCACAGCAAAATCCTGAGTATTCATTTGACTCTTGTGTAAACATGGACCCGACTCAGAGACTTAAATGAACACACTGCATTTTGCGGTGTGTACTGTGAAGCACAGTCTTGTGTGTGTGTGTGTGTGTGTGTGTGTGTGTGTGTGTGTGTGTGTGCGTGTGCGTGTGTGTGCGCTCGCGCATGTGTGTGTGCTTGCGTGCGTATGAAAAAGTTCTTACACACAATCTAAATAAGACACTTTTATCTATGGGTATTTATCTATGTATTTATTCTGCTGTTATATTATAAGTTGTTTCAATAATGAATTTATCACTATATGGAGAAAGAAATTAACCTTAATTTAGTCCGAAATGTTGAGTGATGCTTGCAGTGTTTGTATTTTATAGCTCGCCATGCCTTGTGTCAGGCCATCCATCTTTTTCATCCTGCTCTAGAACAGCGGGCTTTCTTTGACATATTGTAAGTGATTGTAATACATGAATCGACTAATCTAATTTAGGATGCAGTGCTCTCTCACAGAGGGGCATGGAAATTTACAGTTTATGTTTTATTTATTTAATTTCCTCGCCAGGCTATTTGATGCTCTGCATGTACACAGTCGCACGTCCAGCACTCTCAAGCGGTTGTATATCTAGCTATTTTTAGCTCTCAGTTGTAACCTCCAGACAACGTCATTTATGGACATGAATGCGTAAAGCGACTTTCATTCGCTGATATGTGCTAGTCTCATAAAAGTGACAGGGGACAAAGTCCAATTTTGTCCGGTATTCACCTCATAATGAATTCATAGTAGTGTGCCCCATCTTTTCTCATTGAATTATGTCGAGGACGAAAACAAGCTTCTCTTTCGGGACACTTTTTGATGGATACATGCAGTTGGCTGTGTAATTCCTTGTATATTGTCAGCATCATTTCAGTGTCTAGTTATGATGAAACCACCGTGACTGAGGCATGGCTGAGGCTTTTTTTGTGAGTGAACTTTGATGGATTAAAAGCATAGAAGCTGAGACATTTTATCACATACCAGAGCTTCAGCGGGCATTGCATGAAATTGTTCACTTCCACACCTCTTCCTTCCTATAATACGTTCCGCTGTAACTTGTGGCGAGATGAGCAACAAAGTTGGGGGCTAATCTGAGACCTGTCACTGATCTGTCTTCAAGCACTACAGTGGCCTTCGGGAGAGAATTGAATTCTTGCAATAACACAATCATGTCTGTTAGATTAGCTGACCAAGTAGTTTTTTGGCTCAGATTTAGATGCAATTCACTGCATCATTCTACTATGGTCCGATTGTATCAAGGTCGAACCTATGGTTGGGATTGGTCGACAGTACACAGCAGGGAGTTTCAGTGTATGGTACAGCAGTATTGTGAGTAGTAGCCAGCTCATCTGCTGCTAAGTCCTGACTTTGACGGCAGGGATCTTGGCACCTCCTCAGATCATGAAGTAGCGTCTCCGTAGGCTGCTTCCTTTTCTGGGCCTTTGTAGCGATGCGCAGATCCACCCCAAGTCCTCGGTAGGCACTGTTGTGGGGCCGAAGAGGTTTAATATGGAACTAGAAAGGGGCATTACACTAAGTGCATATCTCCGCCAGGCTGGGTTGCTTACCCAGTCCTGTGTAAGCTGTGCGTTGCAGCCATCAGGACCTGAGGAAGCTACAGGGGGAAATAGCGTTTCTATGACATACGGTGCAACTTTTTGTGCTTGTGTTTAAAATGTTTTCACAAATTGTTTTAAATTGCAAAAATAGGAGATCCTCAAGCTCACAACAGGTTGTGACGCACTGTGAGCTTGTAAATGTGTGAAAGGCTAATGCTGCGTTCACACAGGCAGATACAAAGATACACAGATACACAGCATATTTGTCGCTCTCTCGCTTTGTATCTGTGTTGCTCAACACGGTCGTTGACGTCATATTCATCATCATCATCATCATCATCGGAACTGCAGTTGTAGTTTTGTATCTTTGTATCTGGAAGTTGAACCCAGCTCAACTCCTATTTGTAGCTCATTTGTATCTTTTGTATCTTTGGTAGCAGCTACAAACGTCGGATGTTGCTTTGTATCTTGGTGTCGCTGGCTTCCATTGAAAATGAATGGTAGCCTGTATCTTTGTATCTGCCCGTTGTGAACGCAGCATTATGTGGTTAAACCTGATTTAGCATTATATTAAAAATAAACGTTTACACTACAGAGTGATAAGAGTGTAAATCAAGTGTTATAGAGGCTATTTTGCATGGATATGAATACAGGTGTGCCTTGAAGACTTGCCCATTGGTGTGCCGTGGGCACAGACAGTTTGAAAACCACTGTACTATGGGACTCAGTGCTGTGTGCTACTTTTGTTTGCTATTTCTTTTCCCTGCCTCCCTCTGTAGGCACTGAGTGATTGCAGTCGATGGTCCTTTTCTAATGACTTTCGAGTGTTTGGATGTACTTATTAAGCCTTGTCAGGAGAATAGATGGCAGAAATACGGGGCAGTGAGAATGATTAGCGAAGAGGCGGTGGGGGATGGGGGTGTACAGCCGTTAGTGATATTCATACAATCACAGAATGCATTATTAGTGTGCGGCCGAGCACAGAAAATGGCAGGAGTATTTAATCCAATAAAAGAAGTGATGTACAACCTGGCAGATGAAACATTCCCTCACCAGACTGTCACATGTCCCACATTCATCTTTCCAGTTTAAACTGAGGGTGTCACAACACAGCAGTGCATGATGCTTATTTTTTTTATTTTCTATTATTTTCAGGGTGTAGAGCGAAAAGGACCTAGCTGTCTAGAACAGGGTTTGTCTGTATCTCTCTGTCTATCTCTATCTCTGTACGTATGTATCTCTGTATCCCTGTCCACACAAAAGCTCACACTGCTATGCCAATTACGGCTCAGCTCTTGCTTCTACATGCATACGGCCAACCACACAGCTCAGCTCACATTGTTACGCCATTCACAACTCAGCTCACGCTGCCACATGCATACTATGAACCACACAGCTCAGCTCACATTGTTACGCCATTCACAACTCAGCTCACGCTGCCACATGCATACTATGAACCACACAGCTCATGCTCACACTGCTATGCCAAGACACAGTTCAGGTCACGCTGCGATACAGTACAGCAAACCACAACTGTAGACGTTATCAACGATAAATTACTTACTTTAAATTAGCATGTCATAGAGTACAGAAGTCCTGACGTCACTCGTTCATCCCCAGGTTCGTAAAGTAATTTCGCTATGGAGAATAACATTGGGTCATCATAGAATCGTCTCATATAAGAATTGTGGTCCAAAAATAAACAAACTGTCCTGGCGATATTGTCAGGGAGGAGGTTCTGTATCGTTTATGATAGTCAGTCACTTATATTTGATACAGTCTGTTTCTGGCGAAAATTTTACTAATTCGGCGGAAGTAACATTAGCGTTTTCTCACCGTCAGTTGATGCTTCATATCCATAAGAGTAAAACCGCCAGGGTCATTTGTTTATTTTTGGAACACAGTTCTTATGTGACGCGATATATACGTCTATGGGGATTCAGAATGGGGGTGGAAAACCGCGAACCAGGTAGACAAACCTAGGATGTGTAAATTACGTCAGACTTCGGTGCTCTATTGGTGATGTTTAGGCATTGCGGATATGTAGCCCAGTTTTAAAAAAGATGCAGGAAGGCAATTCTCCCACTACATAAAGGCTGAAGAAATTGTTTTAATTTACATTTTAAGATGTAGGCCATTACTGTATATGTAGGGGGATCAAAACAGTTAGCGAGATAACTGCTAATTAATTTAGCTAACTGTCTGAAAACCTTTCCAATTGCACAGCGAAGCCACACTATTAGACTCTTTCTTATTTTCTTGTCTTTATTTCTGTAGTCATTGCATTGCATGGCTTTTCTTGTGGTTGTTGTAAAGAACTCTTGAGACTTTTGTGTCATACGGGAGTAACTTATTGCTGGTTTTCCTGAATGTGACATGTATTGTTCATTGTTCTTGGCCTAGAAATAAAGCATTTTCATCCACCTCTGGGTAGTACTTCCCCTTCCCCTCACTGGGGATATCGGTGCAGTGTTTTACACAGATACTATGTGCCACCTGGCCTTGTGACTCCCAGCAGTGCTGAAAAAGCACAGCGGCACCTGGCATTAGAAACTACACAGCCACAGCCATGTGACTCTTTCTGTTTTATTTATTCCATTATATTGCACTGTACAGGATGCTGGACAGTTAATGAATGAGACTTGCATATGCATTTATTAAACTTTTCCCCAAATATGAATTGACAAATATTTCAATTGTAGACTTTGTAAATAATATTCCGTATTTATCAAACCCACTTTTACTGTAGGTATGGCCTCTGTTCGCGCATATTAGCAAAGCTAGCTATCACGCAATGTAGCCTGATGGGAATAACTGTTCCTGCTGATAACTTATATTGCCATTGCAGCACTCAAATAATGCACTGTTGACTAATAGAAGCAGGTGAATCAAGTTACATTCCAGATGTTGAACATAAAATGTAATTATGCATTCTTTCATAAACTATATTCAACCTTAAAAATGCTCTAGGTGCACAGAACAATCCTGAGCTTCCCAGGCATCTGTCCAGTAAATGCAAGCTCTGCATGTAATGACCTCGATGCAAGTGGCAGCTCTGTCCTATTAAAAGGTCCCTCCTCCCTGTCTTTGTATCTCTGTAAACAGATCTTTAAAAGGCGATGAGGTTGCCTGGCTTTATCTGTGAGGTTACAATTGTCTGGCGAAGTTGACCCTAGGCTATTGATTTGTGATCCCTCACATAACACACAGACACACACGCACGCAAACGCATACACACACACACACACACACACACACACACACACACACACACACACACACACACACACACACACACGGTTGAATGCCCTGCCTGCCTTAGTGTCAATCTTCCTTCCTTTTAGCCTTCTTAAAGGTTATTTGCTGGCCAGCACCCGAGTATTGCAGATGAGGGTGAAACAACACACAACACAACAAAACAAAATATGAAACTTTCGTGAAATGGTGCATCTATTTCCAACACATGGTACACACCGTACAAGCCGAAACAAGAAGAAGAAGAAAAAATATGTATTCATAATATGTATAAAACAGGGCAGCAAAAGATGACATTAAACAAAAAGAGCCATCTGGGTGATTATCACAGCACACAACACTCCACCCCCTCCCAGCTTCCCTGCCTGGCCACCCTCCATGTCACTTTTCAGAGGCCTGACTGTGTCAAATCAATGTCAAATTTAAATGTTAATAGAATTTTAAATTATTCACCATGCAGTTTGACACATTTGACCCGTTTCCGGGCTCAAAATGAGTCCTCCACATAAATATGTCATGAAGAATTGGACGCCCGGTCTACCTCCAAGGTGCATTCAATAGCAAGGATTCAGGGATTTTCAATTAATTGTGTATTACACAAGTACAATAGGTGATCATGTGGCTATAATGTGCTGTGTTCAATAGTTATTGATTGTAATAGGGCAGATTGCAGATACCATATAATGAGTTCTACTGATGTATTCATTCAAAGGGCAGATTAATAATAATATAATATAACCTTCACATAAATCTTATCTAAGGCTACACAGTCTAATACAGCAATCTGGTGGGTTAGTGTAGGTCCTTAAAAAGTGGTCTTGTTAAGCAGCTTTTTAATTTAAATGAAAAAAATCCTAAAATTTGTCAAAAGGTTTATTAGAGTGCAGGACAATTTGCTGTGAGAGCCTCAGAGTGACAATGTTTGACAACCAAATTTGTCAGTTTGGAATTATAGTAACCATTAAAAAAAAGCTCAGTGAGGGGCTCACCTGGTAGATCGCATACCATTAAGGCTCAGTCCTTGCGCAGCCGACCTTGATTCAAATCCGACCCGAGGCCCTTTGCTGCATATCCTGGAATCCTTCCCCACCTCTCTGTCCTGCAATTTCCTGTCTCCACTGTTCCTGTCAAATAAAGGCTTGAAAATTCCCCAAATAACTTAAATGCCCCCCAAAAAAAAATTCTCTGAGCTTAGTCAAGAGTAAGCAAAACTATAATGACCATTGTAGAATCAGCTCCCATCATCCCACTCCGTTTCTCTGCCATATATACTGTACCCGAGGCATACGTCCTTTAGCACTTTTTAGCAACATTTAAATAACTTTTTGGAAATGTTTTAAAAACATATTTAGAAAAAATGTCATACAATATGAAAGATTAATTCCCCCTGTTACACTCAGTGTGTTTGTCAAGTGAAAATACGTTTTAATTTACATTTTAAGATGTAGGCTATTATATGTAGGGGGATCAAACCAGTTTGCGAGAGTTTTACTTTTTTCTCACAGATCAACCTACATTTTTGCAATTGATACCCCTACAGCACCTTATTTTTAAAGAAAAAGTTATCAAAACAAAATATATTATATTACAAAAAAAAAAGTGGATTACTGGTCACTTTTATTTAACATATGAGATTAATTGATTTAGCATTTGCCATTTAATTTATTGAGTTATATTAGAATACAAGTTATAAAAGTAACAGGGCTGACAACAGGATAGTGTCACCCCTGTTACTATCCTATGTTAAGTCAACCCTGTTACTATCCGGTCAACCCTGTTACAGTAACAGGGTTGACATAACATAGGATAGTAACAGGGGTGGCATCAACAGGGTTGAGGAAAAATGCTAAATTTAGCCATTGCTAGCTATGTGGTGCATGTAATGACACCACATGGTCATGCATTCATCGGATACCAAACATGTTTATGTGTAAATTAAGACTATTAAACAAATAACTTTTAACTCATTTTAAACAGGGTAACAGGGTTGACGCCATGAGCTCGTCCCCCTTTGTCAAACATTACAAAACTCAAAGACAATTCATAAAAAGAAGAGCACACTTAGCTGACTTTTTGCCAGCAACTTCATGAAAGAGTGATGATGTCACTTCCTGGAAAGGATGGACTTTTGGAACATTCCATTACCTCTGAAGGGGTGTTTTCTTTTACAGTAACAGGGTTGACTAAAACATGGGGACACAACTAAAATATAGTTTTTTTTCTCAATTCTAAAAATAAATAAAAAGAAAACCTTTTCAACAGTCATGAAAAGACACTTGAGGCTTTATATGAGATATTGATTTTCTTATGATCATAAAAAAAAAAATTGGCTCGATATCTGGTCAAAGTTGAACAATCAGAGGGACAGGCCATTTATGCATAAATCCAATACTTTTTTAAAAAGTGTTTAAATAACCCTCTAAAACAATAAAACAAAACATTTATTGTTCTTATGTTGTGAGGTGAAAACACATCAAGGAAACTAAATTATGATTTTTTTAAATCATTTTATCATTTTTTTGTAAAATGTACACATCTGTTTGTTCTGAGGAACAGAAAATGGCACATTTTCATAGAATGACATATATTGTAATGTCTGGTGCCACGCACCGAAAACCCACTGCAACACGTGCTTGCAGATCGGCTATTTTCTGTGCACAGCACCGGCACAGAATCCTGCTTAATAGTGCCACTAAGCTCTGGGTCAGACCCTATGACACTAATGTCTTTCATTGCTCTTTGAATGTATTCAAATGACTCACATGTGTGCTGGTGCTGACAGTGCTGGCCGGGAAGGAGGTGGAGGTTCTCCCTAAGAATGGGAGGAAATAACGAGAATAATACTGATGAATAATGGAGTGGCTGGCTGGCATACGGGAAGAGAATAAAATGCAGATGGTAAGGTTATGGGGATATGATGGCAGAGTGATCCAGTGAAGAAATGAACTATTATGCTATCATTTCAAAGTGGAATTTATTTGCAGAGGGGGGGGCGGGCCTGGTCATTATAACAGAAAGAAAATAATGTATCACTCTGAGTACTGTCTCAAGTATGTGAGTGGCTATTTATCCCTAGAGCCATCCAAACAAACAAAGTGGAGGTATAGTCTTGTAACCTGACAGCAATGGCAGAGTAAGGCATTCTGATGTCTCCCAGATGTTTTATGATTGGACATAATGGGCTGTCTAAAAGATTGCAGCTGAGGTTGCAGCCATCAAGTGTCCATTTTCACCCATTTGAGAACATTATGCTGCTCCAGAGACTGTTAAACATCAGTCATGTATTAGGGGTGGGGCTGCAGACCATATGCAAAACCTACTGTCGCTGAATTCCAGTACCCAAGGAAATTATGCTTGATGGCGATAGGCGGTATAAAATGTTGGTGGCCATTTATACAGCGGCCCATCTGTTCACATCACAAAATCACATCAAAGCCTGGTCCTCTAACAGTAAAACACACACACAACCACCTGCTCCGCTCTGTTTGTAAGGCTAACGCTGTAGGCGGCTGCTTATGGTCCCAGGAAACACTGTTTTATAATACGGCCATGTAAACAGACACACGCATTGTCTTTTTTCCTTCTGTGCATCTACCAACAGTATAATTCCACAGGCCAACAGCTTTTGATTGAAGTTTTGATTGAGGTGTCAACAAACGACAGCCATTCAATTTGTAATCCATCAGGCTTGTGTGGTGCCTTCTGGGATCATTCAGCCAGTTGGTTTGAAAATGTCTGGGCATGATGCTGTGACTTCTCGTACCCTCAACAGGCTCCGTGCAGAGCGGTTGCTTTATTCGTCTTGACCTTGATGCCGTTTTCTCCCTTCTGTTCCATATGCATGCCTTTATGAAAACCTCACGTCACTGTTAATGCCGCTGGTGGGCTGTCGTTTTGACACTTTCAAATATGTGACAGGCTTTGAGAACAACAGAGCCCCCATGCTTTCAGTCAAGAAAATGAAACACTGAGACACACATGGCGATGTGCAACACCCACACACATTCGCACGCACGCACGCACGCACGCACACGCACACGCACACATACGCACACACACACACACGCACGTCGCACAGGAAGAAAGAGAGAGGTAGGCTGTCAAACAAACATCACATTAGCCAGACGAGGCACCTCAACAATAGCCAGCGTGAGGCGTTACCGCCCCTGCGGATCCGTCATTTAGTGGACGGCTCCCAACTGCAGACCAACAAATATTGGTTTTCTCCTTTTCCCTACATGACTGGAGGGGTTCACTCCTCCCCCTCTTCTCCTCTTCTACACCCCGAAACCCCCATCTCTCCCACGCACATCACCTGCCTCTGTAGGATCGATGTTTTCTTTTCATAAAGCCCTGAGCGGATATCCCACGGATTTTAGGATTAATAAAATATGAAGGGACATTAATATTCCCACAGTCGCATTCTGCTATTATTGCAGCGGGGGCCCCCATGACACCCCCCTGACTGGCCCAGCCTGCCAATCTCCCTGCAGGTATACGCTGCAGCTAGTCTGCCCTATTCTCAGGCTGGAGACTTAGCAGCTTCTCCTACAAGGGCATTAAAGGGCATGTGGTGACACAGGGGCATCGCATCGTCTCTGCATTTAGGGACCCCCTAGGTTTAGACTCACACCTAACTCAGAGGATAGGGTTAAATGGGGAGGAGAGACACACACACGCATGAGCCTTTTCTTGTTGTTCCACTATTCAGTTTTGTGTGTGTGATAGCTCAGCACTGATGTATCCATTGTGGCACACTATAGCGACAGAAAATAATGTCTTCTGTAGAGACACAAAATGTCTACTCTCTTGTCTCTTGTTTACGAGGGGATGTCTACTGACCGTACACCATTTATTCACATGGTGGTCATGCTCTGGCCACCAGTGTGAGAACGGCGAAATGGCCTCCATGTCACCATAGTCAATTAGGCTTTGAGGTGTAACCATTTAAGGATAAGGATAGGATAATTCCTTTTAACAGGTCGTTCATGAAAGTCCTTGCGGTCTTGTTTCCAATGAGAACCTGTGAGCAATTGGGGTTAAGAGTCTTGCTCAGGGACAAATTTCATATCATCGGCACATATGCTGGGATAGCCTGGAATCGAACCTGGGGCAACTAGGGCCTCTGGTTCCCTAGGCGGGCTCACTAACCACTAAGCTATGGCCGCCCCTTATTTAGGTCCTATATACTTCGTTGTACAGCGAATATTGAAAATATCCGTTCCTACAAGCTCACAATGCGTCGCAATGTCACTAACAAACACATTTTTTTGGTTTGTTTATGTTTTAGCCTCTGTCCTTGTGTGTGTTTCTGTGAGCAGCTAATCTCGGACATCACTGGACCGATTGGCGTGAATTTGAAACCATGGACAGTAGGCCATGGACCAACCTCCAGGAAGCTAAAGGAATTTCACTTCCACCCATAGGGCGCACCACAAATGCTACAAATGTCACTGTTTGTTGCAGAAATGTGATGTCAAACAGGGTTTGATACTCCCACAAGTTTCCCAAGGAGCTTACTGGGGAAAAGGGGGTGTGTCAATTATGGGCATCACTTCCTGTTGTCAGTCATTCAATTCATTAGAGAGATCAAATCAGTCAACAATAATGTGGGAACACAACCTAACAGAAATAAAAAAGGGTCATATTAGTCTGCTTACTTACCCTACAATATCTCCCTCCACACAGCTGATTCAAATCACTTAACAAGCACCATTTAATCCCCATGCAGAGATTCAGGTGTCACAGCCAGTGTTGCCATGTCTGCTCATTATAAGCGACATTGGGCTTGTTTTTCTGTCGCTTGTAAATATTGGTAGTTGCGGGTTGCGGTTTTTGGGGCTTTTTTTGTTGTTGCTTATTTGGCTTGCTTCCGAATGTTATTTAAACCAGTGGTTCCCACATTTTTCTTGTCAAGGACTCCCAGATTAATATGTAATTGTCTTCGGACCTCCATTTTTTTATATTTTGTGCCAGGGACCCCGATACAAGATTTGTATTGTTAAAATGTTTAGAAAAATATTATTATATTTTTTGAAAATAGCAAATAGCAAATCTACAACCACACAATGTGTCGCGATGCGATGCATTGTGAGCTTGTACAGTAGATGTGCTATCTTCAAATAGCCTAGTTGCTTCTTTTGGGCTTGTGTTCATGGACCTGGCCGCTTGTTTCTCTTGCGAAATCTAGCAACACTGGTCACAGCAGCAACAGCAGCCAGTAAGAATGAAACACAGGACAGGAGTAACAGCTAACCTTGCATCATTCTAAAACTGATCCATATAACTGAGCCAGATCCGGTTTAGGAAAAAAAAAAGGGGGGGGGGGAATGTTGGTTCTGGTGGTGGGTTCCGGTTGACGTCACATTGTTTTTGTTCCCCACATAATGCAAATAAATTAGTTTAGTCTCGCTAGTCATGCTACGAGTTAGAATAAAAGATGGATATACCAAACGATTATACCAAAAGAAATTACACCAAACTAAACACATTTTAAACTAGAAAAAGTGCTCCTCGGAGCACAGGTCTCCGCCAGGTCAGGTAGGTTATTGTGGCCACCTGGTGGCGCTATAATAGGCCAATGTGAAAAGGGTGCCATTTCTTCCTCGGGCTAGTGGGAATGTGCGTGCATTCATGATTTGAGGCATTTTGTTGCAAAAATGTGTTTTGGTACATTAGACCTGCTGGTGACGCTATAACAGGCCAATGTGAAAAGGGTGGCATTTCTTCCTCGGCCTAGTGGGAATGTGCGTGCAAGTTTTCACGGAAATCGCACGCTGTGTTCATGATTTGAGACATTTTGTTCAAAACGGACCAATCCTGCAAACTTTGGAAGCCAACCTTAGCCAATCTGGATGGAATATGAAATATCGGACAGATCCGTCTTGATCACATGACTATAGAGATACTGTGTACCGATTTGCGTGCTGCTTGGATAAAATCTGTAGGAGTAAATGGGTTTTGCACAAATCGGCTTCCTGGTGGCGCTATAACAGGCCCATGTGAAAAACTTGGGGCAGAGGTTCTGAATTGGCATCCAGGGAGTGTGTGTGTGCACAGTTTCGCAGCGACCGGGCCAATGGTGCCGGAGATTAGCTGCTAACACACGGACAGGACAGGACACACTGACGGACACACGGACGGACGGACAGGGGGTAAAACATACTCTCTCGCCATGCCTTTCGGCCTGGCGGAGACAACTATGGGAATAATTTTTAGAGGTGCACGTCACGTGCACTGGGTTCCGGTCGTGGGTTTCGGCCTCCTGATGACGTAAAGTTATTTCCACTCCAGACCAGATCAGAAAACCGAAAATGGTATAGGCTACAGCTATTTGAATCAGCTGTGTGTAGGGAAGTAGGTAGACTAGTATGACCCTTTCTGATTTCTGTCAGGTTGTGTTCCCACATTATTATTGACTGACACGGATCACTCAAATGAATTGAATGACTGACAACAGGAAGTGATGGCCATAATTCACGCAAGGACTCATGGGACACTGGAAACTCGCGGTGCCTTCACATAATGACCCAATCAATGAATCCAATCATCCCCAAATTGGAATAGCATGTTGAGGGTCTTGTCATTCAAACTACATATCTCCACAACTGACACAGCCCTTTGTAGGCCTGGCAGAGATTTGTTCTCCAAGGAGTACACTTTTCTAGAAGAAAATCGTTTTTGGAAATGTTGTTTTTTTTTTTTTATGTCACCTATTCCCAAAATAGGGACGCCAGATTGAAAATGGTTAATTGTAATCTTTCTGTGTCCCATATCTGCACAATTCCTGCACTAGATGACTTTGAAGCAACTAAATTGTGTCTAATTGAACAAGTTATTATAAGTTAGGAGGGGCAAGTGATGTCATGCAGACAAATCCTCTTTCTGATCATTCTGCTTCTCAGGCTTCTCCCCTTGTGTAGAGGAAAGACCTTTGACCCTCTTTTTAAAACTACAGTGGGAGAATCCTGTCTGGTGTGTACCTTCATCTACGATTTAATTGACCAAATGAAAGGTTGCCTTTAATCATTGAAATGAGCAAGCTATGAGTCACACTTTCACCTCCCCTGTCTCCCCATGTTTTTCCTTTTTCCTTTTCCCATAATATTTCTTACCTGCTTTACCTAGATAGGCTTTTATTTCCTCTGTACTTTTGCAGTATCCAGTATCAAGGGAGAGAGTCGACTGTACTGTACACACAAAGACAAAAAGGATTCAGAGATCTAGAGAACAGCCTCATAGGCACTACACTACAGCATGCATGGTATTACGTCTGTTTCTCTCTCTCTTTCTTTCTCTCTCTCTTTCTTTCTCTCTCTTTCTCTCTCTTTCTCTCTCTCTCTCTGTATTGGCAAACATGCTGTGGTTCGGGGTGGGTTCGTCTGACAGTCTTTAAATGTGACAGATAAGAGAATAATTAATTTATCAGAGCAGACCAGGCTCTAATCCCTGGTGTCCTGGTGATAAGGGAAGGTTCCTTCTCCCCTGATCTCGGTGCTGATACGGTGCTTTTTTTCTAGGCGGCTTTCCCGTTAATAAGCCTGTCAAAGAGGCATGCGGCCGTGGGCTCCGTCCCGTACAGGTTATCTCTCCGCCACACGTTCCCCGTCTCCCCACTCTTGACAGCCGACAGCAGCCTGGTCGCTGGGCCTTTGAAACCCTGGGAGAGCGGGGCCTGTGGGCGCCACACTGAGGCGGCCCTGTCATTTAAAGGGGCTAATTCAAACATCAGGTGGGTCAGAGTGTATATGAGAGGAGAAGGAACACAGACGATGAGCCGATCTAATAAAAAAAATGATATATATATGTATGTATTTATAGAGAGAGAGAGAGAGAGAGAGAGAGAGAGAGAGAGAGAGAGAGAGAATATGAATATAACATTTTGTTGTTTAGTCCCTCTCTTCTTTCTCTCTCTCTCTCTGTCTCTGAGGCTTGGTTAAAATTGATCTGTTGCTGGCGAGATTGAAGATGTGAGGGCATCTTCCATCTTTCCGCAGTTTTGAGCTGAGCGGATCTGTTTGAGGAGGGTTGATGGAATATGTTGACGAGTCATCTCTTGACTGGAAATATGGTGATGCAGGCCGTTGCCTTGGAGAGCTTGGACTCTTCGGCAGCCTTTGTGTGTATGGTGAATGACATTAGTTCAAAAAACACACACACACACACACACACACACACACACACACACACACACACACACACACACCAGAAAAAAAGGTCTTGAGGTCATTTTCATGCACTATCTAACAGAAATACAAATTCTGCTGCATGACTGACAGTGTCTCAATAGATAGTTTATAGCCACTAGCCACCAGGTCTCCTTGGTGACCACCAGTGTCCTCTCCTCGGTGGGCACCAGGTCTCCTTGGTCCCTGTGGTCTTCCATCATTTCCCTTAAGCCTCGGCTATTTCACAGGCAACCTACATACATTATCATATTTTATTTGGGTCGCGCGCGCGTGTGTGTGTGCTTGTGTGTGCTTGTGTGTGCTTGCTTGCACGTGTGTTCTTGTCCAGAGGTTCTATTTGTATCTACTGTATATACAAACATAAGCATTACCGCTGAATGTGAGTCTGAGAATGAAATGTTATTGAATGTTTGTAGTTCAATGCTTCAGATCTATCACCCCCCATAAGCTGTCATATTGACATCCTCTGACTCTATATACCATACAATTTCAAAACCTATTGGTTGATGCTGTGTTGTTTTATCATTGAATTATTTAGTCCCTCTTACATTTTTCCTGTCCTTGGGCAGAGATCGAGCCAAGGTCAGTCCTGAAAGAGCTCTGTCTGCCTCTCTGTCTGTCGTCTGTCTGTCTGTCTCTACCTATTTGTCTGACTTCTGGCAAACACGAGCACTTCAGCTTTTCGATCCGGCTCTGCCCAGTAAAACGTCCAGCCGATGCTCCCTCTTATCTCTCTGACTCCTCTAATCTCCTGTGAGCTCCAGGAGTGGAGGCAGAGGGGCTGTCATTGTCCAGGGATGTGAACTCGCAACCTTTTCCAATTTCAACCCCCCCCTCCCCAACCTGCCCCTCCGTTCTTCAAAGCCCTTCCGCCTAGACGATCTCACGTCCTGGACAAAGGTGTCATTTGCTTTTCATTTCCCCCGCCCACGATAAGAGGGGAGATCTGTAGAAAAAAAGGACATCGTATATTGTAATGCTCCCTCACCTCTTTGACATCAGCAAAATTGAGGTGCGGGCGAGCGATCGATACAAATTAAAAGTAAATACAAAAGAGAATGTCAGAGAAGAAAAGACACATTACCGCGTTAGAAAAGCACTGGCTTTCTCTAGCTTCTCTCAGCCGCGATGCTATCGTTTGTTGAAGAGGCGGCAGACGATGAAAGGTGTGGTGTTGGGGGGGTTGGGGGTTACAAAGTGGAAACAAAACTTAAAAAATCGTAATAGTCATTGATGCCTCCTGAACTCTGCTCAATACTAGTTTACTTGTTCCTGTTTCACTCACATTATGTTGTTACAACAAAGGGGTGGCACATCCCTTTGTGCATTCTGTGGGATGTGCACTGCATTCCGTGGCATGTTGGTACATACAGCATCCCATCATGATGACCCGCAGCACAGCACACTCCCATATCTGGCCACCAGGCAGCAATTGGGTGGCACTCGGGAGACTGCCTCCGAAAAGGTTGTCAGTTGTGTCATTTTTCAGCCACTGACTGACTGTGCTGGTCCCAGATGTGTCCTGCCTGGTCACTGGGCAGAGGAGGAAATGTCATGTAATCTCGCACACACTACATTTGTTTCTCCTGGTGTGCAATGAGGCACACATTCACACAGTTAGCTGCGGGTCCTGATTTATGCACCTCGCCCTCACCCGGACCCCCCACCCCCACCTCCCACCTCCTGTTCCCTGTCTTTCCTTCTCCTACACCTCACCTGGCTCTTCCCCACTCCATCAGACCTGGCGCCTTCTTCTTTGATTTATACTTTGCTGCGCATCAAATAGCAGATCTACAAGCTCACAACGTGTTGCAGTGCAACACGTTGTGAGCTTGTAGATCAGCTATTTTCGGTGCACTACACCGCTGAGCAACTAAGTATAAATCATCTCCTCTCCTCCCTTCCTCTGCAAAACAGAGGAGACCCGGAAAGTGATATTCTATCATTATCGCAGACACATCTACACAACATTAACCAAATTACATCTGGCCGGCGACATGTTCCAGTGTCTGAGCGCGCCTCGCGGCGTGGCAGGTGGCCTTGCATCAATCAAACGCGGCCGCTGCCAGGCCTCACCGGCAGAACGGGAGGAATGGCTGCTCGCTGTAATTGTGTTTCTCTTCCCACCATTCTGCCTCCGCAATGGACCCGCTGTGTAGCCTCAGCATCTCGTGCTCCCTTTTTTGGCAGGGTTACAGGGCTATTATAGGGCACTCTTTATTCTAGTACCTTATTTCTGGCAACTCACTCCGGGTGTAGAAATGTATTATTGCAGAGGGAACTCTAGAACAGAAAAATCGTTATCTGCACTTAGCATAAAGTCATTGAATCAACTGTCCAGGCTTAAACATTTTTTTACTAGCTGCTGGAGATCAAAATCGAACTATACTGCTGCCGATCGCTAAGGAGGCTCAAAGTGTGTCACTCTGTATTAAAAGATTGAAAACAATTAAATAAATGGACAGAAATTAGTTTTCTTTCAAATAATGTCCTCCTTGTCTCTAAGGCGTATGGATGTTTTATGTTTTTGCTCATGAGAGTGTGAGAGTTGAGTGAGGAAAAGCGAGAGAGATAGAGAGAGACGCTTAGTAACTTGACATATCAAACTACACCAAGGAGCAATCATCTGATGCAGGGGGAAAAAAACACCCATTACAGACTTCATTGTTGTCTGCTAACATAGCCAGCACACTAACTGAGGAGGGAAACACACCATGAGCACAACACAAACAGCCCGGGAGACAGTGGAAATGCCATCCACTGTTATTGCTTCTATATATTTGAGACGGGCCATGGGCTTACCATCGATACAAATTAAAAACTAATAAAAGGAGGCAGAGGGAAACAGTGACTGAAGATTGGGATCTATTATGTTTAGATTTATGAAGCACTGATCCATAGCCGGTTGGGTCAGGGAGCCAGTGAGTGTGCATTCTAGCAGCCTCATTGCCAACTCACCTGCCAGTCAATAACCTATTTAATTTAATGTCACAGCCTTTACGGGCCAGGCGTATTGACAAGGTCCTGAATACACCTTCGAGAAGCCCCCAGCTGCAAGTGCCAGATAAACTGTATGTGGGAAAAAATTCAATCTGGCGTTCCATGAATGCCGCTGAGTCCTTATAAATTATTAAAGCTTCTGGTCGCTTATCCAGCGTGGAGAGGAACTTCTAGCGCAGGAGCTAATGTCAGTGATTTGGAGGAGGCCACACATTTGTTACAGAGACAAGCCACAATTCCCACATCACATTTGTCGCCATGTCCGTCGGCTCTCGGAGGTGACTCAATCACTAACTGGCCTTTATGTTTGAAAATGGGAGAGGAGAGATGGCAGTTCATATGACCATGTAATGAAGTTTCTCTCCTCAGTCATAATGCAGGCTGCTGTACATTATGCCATACAATGACACTTTATATATGGTCTGTAGTCCTGCTGTTTTGAAAAATGAACACAAACACACAAATCAGGGCACATAATAGACTTGTGTCAGCTCCATTTTAGCTCTCCTCCTTACTGTAAACACAGCCGTGTTGCCATACGGATCTAGTCATGCATCGCTGCACGTGTCTCATGTGAAATGGTGGTTTGGATGACATTTGAAGGTGACTCTGTCTATGTGAATCTACACTTGTGGTGCCTCTGTCCTGTAGTAGTCAATAAGCCATTTAATCTCGGTCCTCCGCCGAGTCGATGCAGCCGATGCCACATCCAGGGTGTCTAAGAGACAAGACGAGGGTGCTGCCCAGGCCTGATAAACCCCTGATTTCCTTCAGCATTTTTGTCTTCAATTTGGTATGGAGGGGGGAAAACATTAAAATAAAGCCCTCAGCCTATTTCAATCATGGATGCCTCTCTTTAATGAGCTCCTTTAATCCTTAGCAGTGGGCACCGCTTGCCTCTCGGCACGACAGAAATGAACTCGATTAGAGGATTAGGCTGCTCACATTTTTGTATTCATGCTTCTAATTCACAAATACAAGCCATTCCAGGAATCCCGTACAAAGAAGTGAGAGCCACTGGCTGTGTCAGTGTTCCTATCATCAGCTTGTATTACAACAAGTGACATCTCTTAAATCTGTGATACATTCCTTGGGGATATATCTGCAGCTCCATACAGGCATCCATGTTTTTTGGCGTGTGTTAAAAACATGGCTTGCTCTGCCAGGCATTCATTCTCCTATAAATGAGAGAAAAATATTTGAGACAGAAAAATATTTATTCAAACGACTTCAATAAAATGTTCAGTAGATGAGTGCAGTTTATTACCTTTAGGTGTTGGAAATACTGATAACTTGAAATCAATCAAATGACATTAATATGACATGGCTTTTCTGACAGATATTGACTTGAACGTAGCCTTGATAATAACTTTAGAAAAGCTGGACTGAGGCTAAAAATCTTTTCACTTTAACCACTTTAAACCATACTACATAGTTGTCCGGGGTCCTCCAGGGCTCTACGGCATAATTCCCTCACCGTCAAATGTCTTTGCCAAAAATAGCCGATCTACAAGCTCACAACATGTCGTGAGCTTGTAGATTGGCTAATTTTGCAGAATGTTTTCCCCTGAATAGGAATGCTCATGTGAACCATCCTTCATTTATTAGCTGTGAAACTAGATATATAATGATTTAGCATAATGCATAGTGCGTCTGGTGAGGTTTAATTCCACTCAAAGCAGATGAGATCTTGAAAATGCCTAAATTAACCAATAATCATGTTAAGTGTTGTGTTCTACAAAAATAGGCATAAACATATTCACATTATCTATGCTTGTTTGAAGAAAGGAAACACTTGCTCTACTCACACTCTTACAAAGCTTTGTGAGTGCCATTATGACTAATTTATACTTCGTTGTATGACAGTGTCCTGTCAAAATAGCTGATCTACAAGCTTGACATCATCGTACGATAAAGTATATATCAGGCTAGCTAGCGGTCGACAGTTGAGGAAAGTTTTGGTGTTGGCACAGATTTGTTATTACAGCAGGCTGACATGGGCAGTGTTTAATATTATTTCTGAGATGAGCACTTATGATAAATGAATGACTGAACATGACACAGTGTTTACTCAAGAAACCATTTTGACACTTGATAGATTGTTTTCCCTGCCTCTTTTTTAATGACTATCTTGTCACCTTTGTCACTTTTAATTTAGATTATACTTTATTTTTGTAAGTAATTTATCATGGCACAGCAGCACTGCTCACGGAGTTACAGTAGTGCTCTACAGAAACATCTGGAGTGTTAATTTGACTCTGAGTGCATATTGTGTCAGTTCTTACACTCCCTGGATTAAATTAACAGTCAGAATGTTACCATATAAACATAAATGAATGGTAAATGGATGTCCGGTGAGACCAGGAGACAATGGAGAACAGGAGTTTGAATCCTCCTCAGACTTGGCCGGGTGCTCAAACCAAGGGGACGGCATTCAGGGAAATCTCTGTTGCTGCACCATGCAACAGGGTGGTCAGGGCACCTGTTCAGTGGGTTGAGGTACTAGGTAGGATTAACGTGTTCCTCCGCATGTGTAACGCACACGTTAATCAATGGTAAATGGCTGCGGTATGGTTCCTTCCTACCCATCACCGCAGGGAGAAACGTGAAACTCCTCACTGTCAGGTGTAAAGAAGCGTATGGTGACTTCTAGTCCGGCAGCCATACGCAATATTTTGATGGAATCGTGCACTTTACGATAAAAGCATGAAATTTGATACGCTGTTAGAGAATGCCCTATGAACCGTTTTTGGCTCTAGGGCTATCGCAAATTTGTCCCATGGTAACCACGGTAGTCATTTTCCAAAATGGCTGCCAGTAACTCTTGTAGACCACTTGTAGACCACCGAGGATCATTTCCAGTGTCTAATCCTACATTTTCAAGGATGGGGAATACAGTGGTACTATTTACAACATGCTGGCAGATACTTAACTACATATATCTGGCATCCAATGAACTAAATAAGAGTAAATACATTTTAGCAAAAATATACACATTTTCCTTAATTACCGAATCACCCAATGACGTGTGCAGAGGTGGTGCCCCCAAGTTTTGGCCAGAGTGGCCATGGCCTCCCTGACAAAATTACTGACCACCTCAATGGACTACCGTGCCAGTCACAGACTTCTGTGTAATAGTCAGGACAGAAAATGGAAGAATCACCCTGGAAAACAATCTATCAGGCATTTTTGTGATGAATCACCTATTTCATCAACATCAGTACAGAAATTAAACGGGTGGAATTCAAATTTCACCTGTAATAATAGCCTAATAATAATAATTATTATTATTATTATTATTATTATTATTATTATTATGTCTGTATGTCAGACTGAAAATGTCCCTGGGGAACAAGGGAATTGCACTTGAGCAGACCCTGTAAATTATTAAATAGGGGGGTAAACTCTGAGTTAAAAAACTAAACAAAATAAACTGTGCTGATGTCCTTATAGCAAGGGAGGGCCAACCAACCCTATTATAGAGGATGCAATGGTGTGTGCTATTAGCTATCGCCTGTTATAAATCTGAGGGCAGAGTGATAAACTGAGTCCAAGCTGATGCATTTCTGTAAATTATGTCCCCATAATCCAAAGCAGGAAGGAAAATTGCCTCAATTAGCCTCTTTCTAGTAGGCCACTGAAAGCAACATCTTTAGCGGTAGAAGAAACCAAGCTGCTGGCTCACCTGCCAGTGAGGAGCCCCCAACGGGAGGACGCAGCGCCTCCGTCCCACTCCTCCCGCCCAACACTCCCTGCATGCCTGAGTATGTGCAGTGACAAATATCATCCTCCCTGCCCGGCTTCCCTCCCCCGAACAGTGGCCAATGGTGTTACAGTATATAGATGATTGATAAAGCCAGATGCACCGCAGTAGTATCCTTAATGGGGCACATCATTACACCCTAATGGCCACTGGGGGAATAGTTGGCGCTGTTGCGCACATTTCTATTTATATTAATCTATATATATATATCTATTAATATATACATAAAAATAGCCTTTCTATTAATAACATCATTATAAATAGATTTAATCCGAATAGGTATATTTAGAATTTAATTATTTAATTCGTTCATTAATTAATGCATTCTTAAATCCTCTCTTTTTCAATCTAATTCTCTTTTTTCTCTTTTTTTCTATCCCTTCTCTTTAGCCCTTCTCCATATTAATCAGGGTGGTCACTGTCTCCAGCCTTGACAGTTCACAGCTGACAGCTGTAGCCATTTCCAATTGACACCTGGCAAATGTTAGCTAACAGCAGACACCTGGTTATTTCTCAGCTTTTTAATTCAACCAGGGGGGGTCCGGGGCCTATGGCCCCTTATACTGTAGATCTGTAATTCTATGTGTGCGACAACTTCGTATGGGTGATCCGTGATTGTGTGATGATCATAGAGTGAACCCCTCCGTTCTTATGACAGCTACTGGATGTAGGGGATCGTAATTAATCTCTGGGATGGATAATGGCCATCAGTGGTACTGCAGAATTTAAATCATTAGGGGATAAATACAAAATATAATGATATGGGGCCTAAATGGTCATCAGTGGTACTGCAGGCATGCATATGTCTATCAGAATTTACCACGCTAGAGTGTAAATACAAGATATAATGATATGGGGACTAAATGGTCATCACTGGTACTGCAGGCATACATAGGTCTATCAGAATTTACCATACTACCATACATACTTCACATGTCATATCATAGGATTATTTTTTACTATTCTACTATTCTAAACTATTTAAGAACATTAAGAACATTAATAACATTAAAACAACTGCCGTAGCGATGAGCGTGATTAAAGTTGGAGTCTGACTGATCCCCGCCACAGGGGGATTCTAAGCACAGGACTCAAGGTGAGATAATTGGAAGAGAGGATACGGTTAGACACTATGCGCAAACATTATACCCCATGGTTTTAAAAATAATATACCAAAATTTACCACATTATCACTCTTCTAATGTTTTGTTACGTTAGATAAAACCTTAATGGGACACCATGCATTATCCTAAACAATATATTTGTTTTCAAAACTAACTTATTAAGCCCAAACATGCCCAAAGTTCACAATTGCATGCTGGGAGAATATGTTGCTTAGCCAATGGTTGGAAGTACCTAGGAACATGGTCTGTGGTTCCTCTGACAGAGACATTTTCACACCTGATGTGTTTTTGGAGCATTGTTCTCTCAGAGGCCCACAGCGGCAAACAGGGAGACAGTGTATTTGATTTAATCATTAACTCTATGTAACACATTTCATGAACACATTTCATGAAACCTATGTTATAATGGTTATAATTATACAAAAATGTAAAAATTATATGAAAATAGCAAATCTACAAGCTCAATGAGACAAGGGTTTTTGTAATAAAAACTATGAAAGGGGGATTCCATTATCCCCCCTCCCTCCCTCCATCGGGGTTTTCACACCTGTCATCTCTCAGCAGTTTTCACAGCATTCAATTCAAAGGGCTTATTGGCATGAGAAAACATACGTTTACATTGCCAAAGTAGAAAAGCTGTATGCCTGTGTGTACATGTGTACATGGATTTGAGTGTATGCTGGTTAGTTGTGACTCTGTGAGTGGTGATCTCGTTCTGGACTTTATTACTTTATGACCTACAGTTGGTGTTTTGTCAATGTATTTTGAGCTCAAGTGGTGTTAGTAAAGACAGAAAACAGTATTTTATGGTCCACAGGTCCGGGGCCTATGGCCCATGTATTCTCAATGTGTGACAAGTTCCCACGCTAGCATCTATCTATCTATCTATCTATCTATCTATCTATCTATCTATCTGTCTATCTATCTATCTATCTATCTGTCTATCTGTCTATCTGTCTATCTGTCTATCTGTCTATCCGTCTATCCGTCTATCCGTCTATAGGTCTATCTGTCTATCTATCTGTCTGTCTGTCTGTCTGTCTGTCTGTCTGTCTGTCTGTCTGTCTATCTGTCTGTCTGTCTGTTTGATCTAGTTATATGGCTATCAAGTATATTTACTCAAGTAAATTCCCCTTCCCTTAATGGTTTAGACAAATGTTATAGTGGAGCTGTAGGTATTGTAGAGCTGATCCATCGAGTGATTTCTTTTACAAAACTATAATTATTTGAGTTTGAGAGAGAGTGTAGATAGAGTGGAGTATACACCACTATAGCATTATTGAAAACACTTGGTTATTTGAAAAATAACCTTTTAGAAAATAATGTACTTACGACTTCTGGTGACTAGTAGTTTTCGTCCCCGGCCTATGATGAATGCACTTATTGTAAGGGTATTGTAATGTAATGTCTAAGAATGATTTCACTAGGTATGGCTAACCCCCAGGTTTCATCTTATTTATGAGGTGTTGGGAGCTTAATACATTAGATTAGATTAGATTCCTAATTGTATGGTCATGGTAAGCAAAGCAAAGCAAAGCAAAGCAAAGCAAAGTTTGTTGTTTACCCAGGGTGTTGGATTAAGTTAACACTTATTTACAGCCAGGCCCTGCATGGAAGCCTTGTTCAAGGGCTATTCAGCGGTGATTCATGATTGATGTGATGAATTGGGGAATCGAACTAGGGATCTTCCGGTATCAAGGCCGCCCCTCTAACCACTAGGCTGCCGCTTACGGTTTTCCAGTTCACTCTATCGATGTATTCTGATATCATCCTAGAAGAAAAAAAAAATCTACCTTGTTATACTTATTGGGGAAAGTTACCCTCCTTGTAAAGAACTTGTGACTACTCACCCCAGAGTATGTTAAATCGTCATGATGTAAAAACTGTTTTATGCTTTTTTTCTAAGTAATTTAGTTATTTAATCTCTCTAACTGTATTATACCGTCCAAGATCGACACAGCAACCAAAACATCAATACCACTATAGCATATACAATTTTAAACCCAAAAACAAAATACACGATGCCATGACTAAACCATAACAAAACAATGTCAATACTACTGTACATTGCCAGACCAGCTACACGTTTTGCAGAACACAGCTTTACATCCCCAGTACACCATCAAAAAAAAAAACAAACAAATCAACCATACAAAATGTCCCAATATCAAATTCAACTATCTGAACATTCTCCACATAATGTATAACACCATCACCACTGTACAATATCAATACGTCTACACAAAACAAAAAATTTACGTAGGGAAAAAAATACACTATATTTTACTAATAAAATGTTCAACACCCACTTAACAATCAAGTACGTACATAGTTAAATGCTAGTGCTTTGGTAGTGTATACGCATGTTTTTTCCCAGGCCAATATATATATATATATATATATATATATATATAATATGTATGTGAACGCTCTTTGGGGCAAAGCTATGTAGATAATGTTAGTTATTAGTGACAATATAGTATAGAAGGGTTCGTATTTTACAGTAGTCACCATTTTGTATCATTAGAGATATTTGCTAGTTCATTAAACTGAGGTATAAACTATAAACATTCAATCATGTAGATGTACATATCATAGTTAAAAATAAAATAAATAAATAAACTGTTTTTTCCGCACACAAATACTGCTACGGTGTAAATCTCTGACAAAAACTATTGACAACAACAACACAGTATGTTAGTAAAATGACCTTAACCCTCTCGCCTCTCACCCATCCCCCTCAATCTTTCCTCTTTCCTCTCCTCTCTCCAATCCTCTGTCAATCTTTCTCCTCTCTCACCCCTTCACACATAATCTATCTCACCTCTCGCTGACATTATCTTCTCACATAATTTCTCTATTTTCTAAGTCATAACATGTACACTCGTACCTGTCAAAATACTTCAAAAACGTACTGATCATGTCCATACCAGATTTGGCACAAACAAAGGGTTTGAACTCGTTCTCATGCTATGCAACAAAAATGTGGAAAACCCTACCAGAAGGAGTAAAAGAGTGTAAAACCCTTCTCTCACACATTCCCCCGCAATCTTTCCTCTTTTCCTCTCTTCTCTAACACCAGATCATCCCCATGTATACAGTATTATATACCTATGATCCAATATTTAAGATACAAGTAAGATGTTTCTGCTCTAACAGACTTCTAAGTGTTAGGACTGTTTTTTAGTTCAATATTGATATTGAACTAAGAAGATGAAAATTGTTAATAAAAGATATACCTTATTCTAAAACAGAAAACTTGTCTATAGTGTTTTATATCCGTGTATATATTGTAAGTAGTATCTACTAAGAAGATAATAAGATTATAGAATATATAGAATATATATATACAGAATCTAAAGAGTTTAATTCAGGGGATGTGGGGGATGTCATAGATCTTACTAGGGCACCATTTGGCCATTCAACAAATGGTCTAGGTGTCGCATGTAAAGCATAGCCTATTTAAACCGGTTCTATGGTTAGTTCTATCTATCATCAGAACAACGAAACAGAAACGACTGAAGGTGTACATCCACTCAACTTCAATTTATCATGGATGTTTTGGCTCCAGGACAAACTATGTATCCTACAGATATGAGCGATGACCAGTTATACAGTAATGCCGTGGATTTGTATGACATGGATAAGCTTAACGGTCTAATCCTCACGGACGAAGAGCAGTTGAATTACATAGAGCCTCTATTGATGTGGTCTACTACTGCTTCTGAAGACGAGGAGGACGAAGAAGAGGAGGCGACGGAGAGATTCTTTGATGAACTTTCCAAATATCAAAATTATCTTGAATATTGTGAATCTTGTAAATATGTGGGCGATGATGATTTATATTTCAACACGGACTATGAATATTTCAACACGGACTGGCTGGTGGATCATTGGGACTATATCTGCTTCAATCCCACCGATGTCTCAATAGATGAAGATTGATACCATACATACTCTCACTATGCATATGTGTCGATGACATGAAATTTGTCCCTGAGCAAAAGACTCTGGATACAAGACATAGGATACAAGATGTTTTTTTTTTTTTGTGTGTAACTAATACTAGTGTGTACACTGATGTTTGTATTCTTCTGAACACTTTGTGAAATAAAATGTCCAATAATTGTCAATTCAAAATGATCAATCAATCAAAATCATGATGGATAACATACATGTGACAATAATAATAAATTCACTTTATAATCACTTCAATTCACTGTATTACTTAAGAATCTAAATCACTTTATAATCCAATATATATCCTAAAAGTTAACTAACAAAACCCCAGCTAACTAACCTACGTCACAGCGGGTGTGGTCCTAGAACAAGTATATAATGTGGTCTCAAAGTCTTATAGACGGAAGTGACTTATAGAACCTGAGAGGAAAAATATAGCATTGATAGTATAGACTGAAGTGACTTAGAGAACTTGACTTGATTGTCCAGAGTGTACAGGAAATATAGCATTGCTGTCATTGATAGTATTGCCTGACTTAGAGAACCTGACTTGGTTGTCCAAAAGTAGACTTAGCAGTCGCTATGACCAATGCACCATGTAAGTATTTTATTTTCTCATTTCAAATATTATCTTTTTAAATTTGCAAAAAATAAATAAATAAATAAATTCTCTCTCTTATGTTCCGCTGGCATCTACACTACAGGGGACACTAATCATCCCATGAATCTATGGGGTCAGAACCGTGCAATCGATACCATGAATCTACCTGGTGAAATGCATCCTGCCTTAAAAGATGTTCCTATGAAATTATGGACAACTCATAAATACGATGTGGGTCTTATGAAAGGAGCCACCCCGATATCTGTTGGTCCTATGTGGGACTGGGAATACAGATCTGTCAGACCCGATAAGAGACAATATCTACTACAGGGTGAAACTGAGGAGGAAATGACTAACATTATTGACCAACTCTTGAAGGATGAAATAATTTTACCTGTCCTACCTTCTAAATGTAATATGCCATTATTACCCACTACCGCTGGATCATGGCATGTTCACGATACACGACCGATATATGAGAACACACTTGCACGTATACCTTTAGAACCTAACCCTGGAACAATCTGGAGTGCTATTCCTAGTGAATCATTATGGTTTAGTGTTATCGTATTAGCAAATGCTTTTTTCTCTATCACTATTGATCCGTCATCGGAATATTGTTTCACTTTTACTTATAAAGGGGAGATGTACCAATGGACTAGAGGTCCACCAGATTATATTGAAACTCTACCAATCTTGTCAGATGCATTGCAGAAGAATCTGTCTGGGTTTGTATTTTTACAATCTTCAACCTTGGTACAATATATAGACCGTTTATTGGTGTGTTCCATATCTAAAGAAGCCTGTGTTTCAGATACAAATGCTCTATTGAAGTATTTGGCATTACAGGGGCATAAAGTCACCATGTGTCCAAAACTCCAATTAGTAAAACAAAAAGTGTGTTTTTTAGGACGGGTGATCTCGCAAAATAACATGGAAATTGGTATTGATAGGATACAGGCCATTTTGTCATCTCCAAAACCTCTAACTAAGACATTACTTCTTAGTTTTTTATGGGATACCGGATTCTGTAGAGAATGGATACGTGAGTATGCAGAATTAACTCAATCATTGTCTGACATTGTTAGGACAGGATCAGTTACAAATGAACTAGTGACTTGGACCCATGAGGCTAGTAATTCGTTCGAAAAATTAAAAACTGCTGTACGTATGGCCCCCGGACTAAGCATTCCAGATATGACTAAAGAGTTTACTTTGCTAGTTGATGTGAACAAGGAGTTTTATAACGGCACATTATTGCAACAATATGACGGTAGACTAAAACCGGTCGCATACTATTCTTATCAGTTTTCATATATGGTGAGAGGTGTTTCGCTGTGTGAGCGTATAGTAGAGGCTACCTTGGATCTTGTTAGTATGGTCAAGCTCTCATCACCCCTAAAACACAGTCCATTGACTGTTTTGGTCCATGAGGCAGCCCAAACCCTCTTCTCTAGTCCTCTGAGGGATCATTATTTTCTGAATTTGCCACAAGTTACTTTAAAAAGATGTAATGAGTATTTGTCACAAGATGAATGCACTACCTGTTTTTCCAAAATGTCTGTATGATTCTGAGTCAATGTTGAATGCACTACCTGTTTTTTCCAAAATGTCTGTATGATTCTGTGTCAATGTTGAATGCACTACCTGTTTTTTCCAAAATGTCTGTATGATTCTGTGTCAATGTTCAAATAACCAACATAATAAAAGAATAAAACAACTTTTTATTGCAACTTTTTATTATGATGATGTTCATACAGTATGTTCACACACTCCAAAATGTGATGAGGTCAGTCATCGAGTCATTTTTATCCTTGTCATAATAAGTAGGCCTATTATAGGCTTCTTGGATATTTTCTGAAATATCATCAGCGTCTTTCAATTCATGAATAAAGGCTTCACAGACCCCTTGCACTCTGGATGCTGTAGCAATAATTCCTTGAGATTCCAACACACTCATGATTCCTGGGATAAATTTGACATTCCACAGTCTTTTCACTATGTCTTTAAAATGGTTGTAGACATAATATCTGGGTAGTGTACCAAGACATTGGTGTTCAAGTTGACTAGGGTGATCAACTTGACAACCGTAACAGTCATCCTTCATCTGATCAATTATCGTGACATCCAACAGCCTGACGACGCATGTTTTTATAATATCCAGAAAGACCGTTCCACACAGTCCGTCCGGTTGATCCAGGGTCAGGGGTGATTCCACTGGAGAGGGTGGCAGAAACTCTGGCGATGAGCAAGGGGTGAAGTATAACATCGGTGATGATGGCGGCGATGGACCGTGGCACGCCATGGCATATTCATCGCCCCAGGGGTCATCCGTGGGATCGTATGGTTGTGAGGGTAGCAGAAACTCTGGCGATGAGCAGGGGGTTGAGTAGAACACAGGCGTTGGTGGAGATGGGGGTAATGTCAGGGGCAAGTATTCACCAGGCACGGTGAATACTTGTAGTAGTAACGGTGTTGTAGAGTCGACCTCTTCTCTTTGTTCGATAGAACCCTCCATGTTTTGTTTTTTTTGAATAACGATAGAAGAGAAGCGTCTCTTATATCCTTGGAGAAATAGGTGTGGCTATGAGGGTGGAGCAGAAAAGTGGGGGTGAGTATTCAAATGAGTGGAATTTCAAAAGATTTGCAGTTTACCGTTTTTATCTTTTACCGTTTTATCTTTTGCCATAAGATTCAGAAGAAATCAAGCCTTCTGTTGATATTGTAGCCTTCTATATGTAGATATCCCCTGCACAGCTGCACCTCAGACAGGGGAGACACCAAGTAGTCATAGAGACACAGGGGAGACACCGAGTAGCTGTAGATATAGTTAGTTAGATGGATTTGTGTCCATAGCCATCCTCAAAGGATTTTACAATCACACCATTGTATAACAAATTGAATTCTACCCTAGGGGTTGTAACAAATTGAATTCTACCCTAGGGGTTGTGAATCTCACATACATTCTCACATTGCTAGAATTTGTGAAACCATATACACACCTATCTGCATCATCGTACACTAAGTGTACTCCAGGGTCATTGCTCGTAGTACGTCTGAGAACTCCTCCATTCTTCTTTTTAGGAGCAAAACATACATCACTATTATACATTACATCATTAACATTAGCATGTAGATCGGTATCAACATTCATAGACGCCATATTGTCATACAAAATGAGAGAGTAAGAGCAGATACTAGGAGCATACCCAAGCCTACACCTATATACCATATAGGTAATAGAACACACCCATAATAGAACACACCCCAAACACCTATCCTAGTAGATTCAAGATAATAGAACACACAAGATTCAAAGATTCAAAGTGTTTTGATATTTTTTTATTGGTGTCTTTTAAAAAAGATGTTACACATGTTCCATGAATATATTTACACACATACTGAATGACTAGTACACTAGCAGTATTGTCCATCGAGAATACAATCAATAGATTCAGATCATTGAGAATACAATCACTAATCCTCTAATGATTGGTTTTGCAGTATTGTCCATCGAGAATACAATCAATAGATTCACTTTATTGCTCCAGATTATACAATCCCCGGATTGTGCATTTAGAAATCTGTTGCTCCAGCCAGATTCCCCCATTGAGAACTCAGATTTGAGAACTCAGATTGAGAACTCAGATTTATACGTCTTGGTTTCTTCGTAGAGACACATGGCGCTATACGATTAACACCGTTAAGACGATCCTCCAGTAGAATCATCTTTCGATTGTCTTTTACTTTGACGAAAAAAATATTGATTAGATTCATCATATCTTGCACCAGCAGCAAATCTTCTGCATGAAAGGATAAACAAATTGGGGTATTTTCAAAGGATGTTTCACATGATATTGATACTATCATTGGCCATGAATATGTCCTTGAACAGTCAATAAGATTGAGAAAGTCAATGCCTGTTGGTTTGATGTTTGATGTGGTCAGCAGATAATCGATGAAGTCCATAATGACAGTCTTGAATCTTTCAAAATCAGATGCATAAACACGCACATGATGCGATCCATCTTCAAACAATGTTTCATCTTCTTCCAATATATACAGGTCAACAAATGGAAAACGGATGGGTGGTGAAAAATGGCATCGTAATTTTCGATCATTAGAGAGTTGCCATATCATTTCATCCTCGTCCTGGTAAATCACATGGGTAGACTCCATCTTCTTTTTCTTAGTCTGCTGGGATAGTCAGTTCTTATAAAGATTTGTAGGACCACACCCGCTGTGACGTAGGAGGGAGTTGACTCCATAATAGGCTATAACTTAAATTCAAGAAGACCATTGTTAAGTCTTTGTATCAGCTCTGTCATTTTTTGGTAACACCCCTGTACATGATCCCCTGATGAACGGCCACATAAGTAACACCATTCATGGTTAGCCAGTGTAACATATATCCTGTTTGTTAATTTAACTTCAGATACTTTCCATGCATCCGGGGCTGTGATTGCTTTTGGATGTGCAATAAACCCTCTGCGAAACCTTTCCTGTCCAATTTCAATTTCAAGCCGATCTGATGTATAGTTAGCTTTGAGATATGGACATTCTCCTCTGGTGAAGTAAGCATGTTGATTTAAAAGCGTATCACCAGGCAGAAACTTTGAAAGCCCCAGTTTGCAAGTTGCACACCTGTGATTATCATCAACCCCAGTGTGTTCCATGTTAGAAGGGTCACCTAACCATGCAAAATGTGACGATTTAAAGCCAGAATCAGATTTCAGATTGTTTGATTTGATACTGGGCTCATTGCATTGTAAAGGTAACCCGCACAATGCAGCTTCACGGGCGTAATATGAATGGTCATCGGATGGAATATATTTGCCTCCGTGTGTATCATTCATCCATTTAACCCGCCCTTCCATAAGTCTATCAAAATAGGGATCTCCCCCAGTGGTTACGTATCGGCCGTTTTTAAAGATTATTCTGTCAAAAATTGTGGGCTCGCCATCATCCTCGGGTTTGAAGGGTGGAGTTGGCATAGCGAAAGGATTGGCTGTATGGACGGAAAATGGATTGGTTGTTTGTTTAACAGAATCCTGTTCTGGTAGTTCTCGTATGTTATCCATTTGAAAAGGTAAAAGTTGTCTGAGTCTCTTATATCATGTAAGCTTGTAAGCTTCTTTGTCTGATGGGTTAGTCTGCTCTTATAAAGACCACGTTATATACTCTTCTAGGTCCACCCCCCGCCGTGACGTAGGTTAGTTAGCTGGGGCTTTTACAGTTATTTGGATTGTTTTGATATTTTTTATTTTATTTGTGTCTTTTTAAAAAAGATGTTACACATGTTCCATGAATATATTTACACACATACTGAATGTTACAAATGTTCCATGAATATATTTACATACATACTGAATGACTAGTACACTAACAGTATTGTCCATCGAGAATACAATCAATAGATTCAGATCATCGAGAATAGCGTTGCTCCAGCAGGTGTAGAGCTATCTGCAGCGCTTGGTCTACTCAGGCGCACACGTCCGGGGTCTCTTTGGAGGATGAGACACGGTGATGTCATTTTCCAATGGTGATTGAATTGAATTGAATTGAATTGATTGGAAAATGACCAGATGACCTTCGGTGAACTGCTTCTCCAACAAAATCATTTTTCTGGACTCTCTCTTTTTGACTTTCGAAGTAAACCTCTAGGTCTTTCAATAACTGCCGGATAATCCATATGTCCTCCAGATGGAAGGCCAGATGGACTGGATAAGACCGCTCTAGCTCCATGGCGGTTTTGGGGAGCCGGACTGAATCACCATCCTTCCTAAATCTTACCAGAAGCCACTGAAGAGACCTGGAACAGTCGACGACGAAGGCAGGGTCGCCCCTTGAATGGGATGGTGCCTCGGGATCCACTTCCACAATACAGCTAGCCTTGAATTCACGGTTCTGGCTCCCCGCTTGCATGTAATCACAGAACTCTAGGATCGGCTTCTTCAGCTCTTCAAATTCTGTAGCATACACACGCAAATCCCGATAGAGTTGGTCATCATCAAACACACTCTCTCCAGCTTCGAGTGTCTGCAAAGTAATCCATGGCGATCGATGGTAGAAGGGCATGTAATAACATATCATTTTTCGGGAGTGGTTCAGCTGCCAAATGTTCTTATCAACCCCACGGTGGATCAAACCGGTAGATGCCATTTTTCCTGTATTCAATTAATGTATTTTTAAATTAATTAAGCCTTGTACTGTTTCAGTCCTTTGGGGACTTTCAGTAGTCGACTGTATGTGTCTTCCCTATTTAAAAGAAAAAAGATGCCTGATAAGGGGGAGGACCTTTCTTTCAAATGGTCCATAACTCCCCACATCCCCTGAATTAAACTCTTTAGATTCTGTATATATATATTCTATATATTCTATAATCTTATTTTCTTCTTAGTAGATACTACTTACAATATATACACGGATATAAAACACTATAGACAAGTTTTCTGTTTTAGAATAAGGTATATCTTTTATTAACAATTTTTGTATTCTTCTTAGTTCAATATCAATATTGAACTAAAAAACAGTCCTAACACTTAGAAGTCTGTTAGAGCAGAAACATCTTACTTGTATCTTAAATATTGGATCATAGGTATATAATACTGTATACATGGGGATGATCTGGTGTTAGAGAAGAGAGGAAAAGAGGAAAGATTGCGGGGGAATGTGTGAGAGAAGGGTTTTACACTCTTTTACTCCTTCTGGTAGGGTTTTCCACATTTTTGTTGCATAGCATGAGAACGAGTTCAAACCCTTTGTTTGTGCCAAATCTGGTATGGACATGATCAGTACGTTTTTGAAGTATTTTGACAGGTACGAGTGTACATGTTATGACTTAGAAAATAGAGAAATTATGTGAGAAGATAATGTCAGCGAGAGGTGAGATAGATTATGTGTGAAGGGGTGAGAGAGGAGAAAGATTGACAGAGGATTGGAGAGAGGAGAGGAAAGAGGAAAGATTGAGGGGGATGGGTGAGAGGCGAGAGGGTTAAGGTCATTTTACTAACATACTGTGTTGTTGTTGTCAATAGTTTTTGTCAGAGATTTACACCGTAGCAGTATTTGTGTGCGGAAAAAACAGTTTATTTATTTATTTTATTTTTAACTATGATATGTACATCTACATGATTGAATGTTTATAGTTTATACCTCAGTTTAATGAACTAGCAAATATCTCTAATGATACAAAATGGTGACTACTGTAAAATACGAACCCTTCTATACTATATTGTCACTAATAACTAACATTATCTACATAGCTTTGCCCCAAAGAGCGTTCACATACATATTATATATATATATATATATATATATATATATATTGGCCTGGGAAAAAACATGCGTATACACTACCAAAGCACTAGCATTTAACTATGTACGTACTTGATTGTTAAGTGGGTGTTGAACATTTTATTAGTAAAATATAGTGTATTTTTTTCCCTACGTAAATTTTTTGTTTTGTGTAGACGTATTGATATTGTACAGTGGTGATGGTGTTATACATTATGTGGAGAATGTTCAGATAGTTGAATTTGATATTGGGACATTTTGTATGGTTGATTTGTTTGTTTTTTTTTTTGATGGTGTACTGGGGATGTAAAGCTGTGTTCTGCAAAACGTGTAGCTGGTCTGGCAATGTACAGTAGTATTGACATTGTTTTGTTATGGTTTAGTCATGGCATCGTGTATTTTGTTTTTGGGTTTAAAATTGTATATGCTATAGTGGTATTGATGTTTTGGTTGCTGTGTCGATCTTGGACGGTATAATACAGTTAGAGAGATTAAATAACTAAATTACTTAGAAAAAAAGCATAAAACAGTTTTTACATCATGACGATTTAACATACTCTGGGGTGAGTAGTCACAAGTTCTTTACAAGGAGGGTAACTTTCCCCAATAAGTATAACAAGGTAGATTTTTTTTTTCTTCTAGGATGATATCAGAATACATCGATAGAGTGAACTGGAAAACCGTAAGCGGCAGCCTAGTGGTTAGAGGGGCGGCCTTGATACCGGAAGATCCCTAGTTCGATTCCCCAATTCATCACATCAATCATGAATCACCGCTGAATAGCCCTTGAACAAGGCTTCCATGCAGGGCCTGGCTGTAAATAAGTGTTAACTTAATCCAACACCCTGGGTAAACAACAAACTTTGCTTTGCTTTGCTTTGCTTTGCTTTGCTTACCATGACCATACAATTAGGAATCTAATCTAATCTAATGTATTAAGCTCCCAACACCTCATAAATAAGATGAAACCTGGGGGTTAGCCATACCTAGTGAAATCATTCTTAGACATTACATTACAATACCCTTACAATAAGTGCATTCATCATAGGCCGGGGACGAAAACTACTAGTCACCAGAAGTCGTAAGTACATTATTTTCTAAAAGGTTATTTTTCAAATAACCAAGTGTTTTCAATAATGCTATAGTGGTGTATACTCCACTCTATCTACACTCTCTCTCAAACTCAAATAATTATAGTTTTGTAAAAGAAATCACTCGATGGATCAGCTCTACAATACCTACAGCTCCACTATAACATTTGTCTAAACCATTAAGGGAAGGGGAATTTACTTGAGTAAATATACTTGATAGCCATATAACTAGATCAAACAGACAGACAGACAGATAGACAGACAGACAGACAGACAGACAGACAGACAGACAGACAGACAGATAGATAGACAGATAGACCTATAGACGGATAGACGGATAGACGGATAGACAGATAGACAGATAGACAGATAGACAGATAGATAGATAGATAGATAGACAGATAGATAGATAGATAGATAGATAGATAGATAGATAGATAGATGCTAGCGTGGGAACTTGTCACACATTGAGAATACATGGGCCATAGGCCCCGGACCTGTGGACCATAAAATACTGTTTTCTGTCTTTACTAACACCACTTGAGCTCAAAATACATTGACAAAACACCAACTGTAGGTCATAAAGTAATAAAGTCCAGAACGAGATCACCACTCACAGAGTCACAACTAACCAGCATACACTCAAATCCATGTACACATGTACACACAGGCATACAGCTTTTCTACTTTGGCAATGTAAACGTATGTTTTCTCATGCCAATAAGCCCTTTGAATTGAATGCTGTGAAAACTGCTGAGAGATGACAGGTGTGAAAACCCCGATGGAGGGAGGGAGGGGGGATAATGGAATCCCCCTTTCATAGTTTTTATTACAAAAACCCTTGTCTCATTGAGCTTGTAGATTTGCTATTTTCATATAATTTTTACATTTTTGTATAATTATAACCATTATAACATAGGTTTCATGAAATGTGTTCATGAAATGTGTTACATAGAGTTAATGATTAAATCAAATACACTGTCTCCCTGTTTGCCGCTGTGGGCCTCTGAGAGAACAATGCTCCAAAAACACATCAGGTGTGAAAATGTCTCTGTCAGAGGAACCACAGACCATGTTCCTAGGTACTTCCAACCATTGGCTAAGCAACATATTCTCCCAGCATGCAATTGTGAACTTTGGGCATGTTTGGGCTTAATAAGTTAGTTTTGAAAACAAATATATTGTTTAGGATAATGCATGGTGTCCCATTAAGGTTTTATCTAACGTAACAAAACATTAGAAGAGTGATAATGTGGTAAATTTTGGTATATTATTTTTAAAACCATGGGGTATAATGTTTGCGCATAGTGTCTAACCGTATCCTCTCTTCCAATTATCTCACCTTGAGTCCTGTGCTTAGAATCCCCCTGTGGCGGGGATCAGTCAGACTCCAACTTTAATCACGCTCATCGCTACGGCAGTTGTTTTAATGTTATTAATGTTCTTAATGTTCTTAAATAGTTTAGAATAGTAGAATAGTAAAAAATAATCCTATGATATGACATGTGAAGTATGTATGGTAGTATGGTAAATTCTGATAGACCTATGTATGCCTGCAGTACCAGTGATGACCATTTAGTCCCCATATCATTATATCTTGTATTTACACTCTAGCGTGGTAAATTCTGATAGACATATGCATGCCTGCAGTACCACTGATGACCATTTAGGCCCCATATCATTATATTTTGTATTTATCCCCTAATGATTTAAATTCTGCAGTACCACTGATGGCCATTATCCATCCCAGAGATTAATTACGATCCCCTACATCCAGTAGCTGTCATAAGAACGGAGGGGTTCACTCTATGATCATCACACAATCACGGATCACCCATACGAAGTTGTCGCACACATAGAATTACAGATCTACAGTATAAGGGGCCATAGGCCCCGGACCCCCCCTGGTTGAATTAAAAAGCTGAGAAATAACCAGGTGTCTGCTGTTAGCTAACATTTGCCAGGTGTCAATTGGAAATGGCTACAGCTGTCAGCTGTGAACTGTCAAGGCTGGAGACAGTGACCACCCTGATTAATATGGAGAAGGGCTAAAGAGAAGGGATAGAAAAAAAGAGAAAAAAGAGAATTAGATTGAAAAAGAGAGGATTTAAGAATGCATTAATTAATGAACGAATTAAATAATTAAATTCTAAATATACCTATTCGGATTAAATCTATTTATAATGATGTTATTAATAGAAAGGCTATTTTTATGTATATATTAATAGATATATATATATAGATTAATATAAATAGAAATGTGCGCAACAGCGCCAACTATTCCCCCAGTGGCCATTAGGGTGTAATGATGTGCCCCATTAAGGATACTACTCACCGCAGTGGAATTGAACCCCTAGTCTCCGCGGTGGTGGACAGTTACTTTACCGCTGCTCCACTCGAGTGCTCGTCGACATCATAAAATAAATGTGCATTTCCTCTGTCCGTCCGTCTGTCCGTCTGTCCGTCTGTAGTTCACGTATCTCAAGAACTGTCCAACCGATTGACTTCAAACTCGGCGCACGCTGAAAATAAATGCGCAAACAATTGCAGATCTACAAGCATGTCGCATCACGATGTGTCGTGAGCTTGTAGATCTGCTATTTTCAAATTGCCAAAGTATAAAATAGGGCTTCATTGGTTCATGTATGCTTTGTATTAAAAAAAAGTAAAGTAGATGTACCGCAACATTTTACTCAAGGACAGTACTTGAGTAATACGTTTCTACCACTGGTATTGACACACAGGGTACTATTGGGAGGAAAAAAAGAATGAAGAAATTAATGGTAAAGATTTTGAGAGACATACAGTACCATTACAGTAGCATTTCCTTTTCAAATGCTGTTGTGAACCTTTTGAACAGGTCTGTGTAGAACTGCTGCTAGAGTTATGTGCACAAATGTGTGAGAGATGGGTCCATGTTTGTGGACAAACAAAGTGCAGCAAGATGCCTCCCAGGCTACTCGGGTTCTGGCCATGAAACATCTCGCTAAATGTGGTCAGACAGATGAGAGCCGCCTCCGAGCTCTGCCTCCCAAGGGCAGAGTGACATTTTCTGGGGACAATGTGGGACTGCAGTGACACAGAAAACCCCCCCCACCACCACCACCACCCCACCCCCGACTCTCTGCAGTGCTGTGGCCCAACTCCATTCCTCCATCCCTCTCTCTCGCTCCCTTTACTCTGTTAATTTAGCCGCTCCTGAATGGAGCGCTTGTTGCCTTCTGCTCTCTGCCTTTTCATTTCTGTTTTACAGGTCAAGAGACTTGACTAAGTTCCAAAACCCTGGTGGCACGACACTGGGGAGAATGGATGAAAATGTGACTGGGTTCAACAAAGAGAATGATTACGGACAGAAAGAACACAAAACCATGGGCCCTCGTTCTAAATTACATGTTTTCTGTGACGAGTCGTGGTTGTAGAAGTGCAAAGAGGAAAGAATGTATTAAAAATACATTTAAGGGTTCAGTTGGCACCCTAAGCCACTATGGTTTCATGTTGAGTTTGGAATTTGAGTGATTTCAGATTAAGTTTTTTCAGTGCAAAATGTCTGTATGAACAAATGAACAGCACTTTGCAGAATGACTCCAAAGAGATCCACTTTACTGTCATAATTCTTTCATTTTCAATACACAGTTTAAAACTCTCAGACAAAGTAGAACATCAATACATAATGTCCATAAATCAGTAACATACTGCAATGGTGTGTGTATGTGCGTGGGGAGGGGTAGTTTAATTATTATTAAATTCACTTGGAATTATTATTATTATTTACAATACAAAAACATTTATGATTGACTATTCTTAAAATTATACTTGACTTTGAATCTGTTTCTTGTGTAAAGCTATGACATTTAGGCAATTTGATATAATTTAAATTATATCAACCTTTTCATGATTTCAGGGTCCCTAAGACACAACAATTTGAATTGGGGATCTGTGGCATTAAATAGTTATAAGACCCAATGATGACGCGCTGTACAGAATGTACGTACTGTACATCGTCAATAAGCATGTTATGTTTGACGGTATGTTAGTGTCTTTCATAAGCCCTTGTCCCCACGGTATAGGCAAGTATTTGCTGTTAGGTCTATTGTACTGTGCTGTCATCCATGAGTCAGATGGCACATCTGTCACTGTGGATCAGGACAGTGGTCTGTGTGACAGATGAGTCCTCTCCTGTCAGCGGGGTCCCTCTCTGGAGAGGTGCAAATTTCTTCACATCCAAGGCATTGGCAGTCATGCATAGCACCTTGATGAGAGACAGGCCCCTGCCACTTGATTGACTGGCACTCTAACATAACGTGACGGCTATGCACACTGGAGGCACAGCAACACAAAGACCACAAGCGCATGTCCCTGTTCCCGACACACAGAAATTCGCTCAGACATACAGAACGAATCACTGCACATTAAGAGCCCGTCTCTGTCTGTCTCTCTCTCTTGCTTTCTCTACACAAACTGATGTGACTAACTGATATCCATGGCTAATCTCATTATGGATTGTCATAAAGCAGAAGGCAGACTGCCACGAGACCTGCGCAGATGAGGTATAATCTTTGATTACACAAACAAAGATCCGCCGTTATGGAAGACTACGTTTGATCGACCACCTCAACAGTAGGATAACCTATTGGGTTTGGTTTCTTGGCATGGGTTACAGAGGGGTCAGGGATGATAAACTTCAAAATGTCTGATGACAATCAGGGTTTAAGAGGATTCAATCAAGTCCAGGCAGTAATTCACTTTCCCCCTTGTTGCATTAGAAAAATCGATCCAATCAAAGCTTTTGTTGTTGTTGTTTTTTGGTTCAAACCCTGACTCATTGAGCCAGATGAGGCCTATAGGAAGTCTTCCTCTAGAGACAGACACTCAGAGAGAGGGGGGGGAGGGGGGGGGGGCGTCTCTCACTGCGGAGGGCTGTCAGTCACGCAGGGATTGTTTGACACCTCTGCTTTGATTGCTCCGTTTTCAGTCGATGGGGTTCCGCTGTGGGAGGCTAACGGGCCCCAGTGCCCTCGCTTTCAGACCGTCTGTCTCCCGCAACGACGACAGACATGCAGGTCCCGCTGGGGCAGCAGGGTGCTGATTGGGCGAGGGAGTCGGTGCCCGTGGATGGCATGGGAGAGAGTGAGAGTGGATGGGCCCAGCAGTCCCGCTGTTTGTTTAAGAGCAGGAAGCCATGTGGAAAAGCCTAATGTCTTAATTGGCTTGAGTGGCAGCGGACGGTACCTGACGAGTCGTATTAATCAGGCCGGTGAGGAAAGGCTATAGGGCCAGAGGGAGGGAAGGAGAAGAGAGAGGGGGGGGGGGGGGGTGAAGGCTAGCATTGCACGTGGCAGTGCCCTTGCCCTCCTCCCCTCCCTCACCCTGGTCCCAGACATCCAATGACACGCTCACAGCTGTATCTGTCACACTCTACCACTCACCCACACCGTGCAGACAGAGGATACAGCGATAATTAGAGAGAATCTGCTTACGACCCCCCGCGCGCGCACACACACACACACACACACACACACACACACACACACACACACACACACACACACACACACACACACACACACACACACACACACACACAGATGCACATATACACACATACGTGCGCACACATACTGTACATGCACGTTTACTGTAGACCCAAATGCTCATTCATGCAGTAAACAAACACATTAATATCAAATGTTGCTTTCACTATATAGCACAGTGGAGACATGGCTTATGGTGAATGACCTTACCACACGTTCCTCTGCAAGTACCCTTAAGGGTTAATCTGGATTTTACTGTGTGCCATTTCAGCCTGCCATACAGTATGTCCAACGCTGCTCTTTGGTTATTTGAAGCATGCACATGCATGCACACTTGTCTTGTACAACATGTATAAATACTCTCACTCTGAAAGCCTCTTCCTTCAAGCTGGGTCCATCAGATGGTTTGTTATCACAAAGAGACCTTTTTATTTTGCACAAAGTGAAAAGATGCTCTTTTTTGCCACACTCTCTGTGTCCTTTCAGCATATTTGGCTACATCCTCTCCAGGTCACTTCACCTAATGGAATAAAATTAAGGCCTTGGGGCCAGGAGTTGTCCATTGGACATCCATGTCTCTTTCTCTCTCTCTCTCTCTCTCTCTCTCTCTCTCTCTCTCTCTCTCTCTCTCTCTCTCTCTCTCTCTCTCTCTCTCTCTCTCTCTATCTGTTCTTCACTCTTCTGTCCCTGTTCCACTGCCTTGTGGCTCAGAGAGAGAGAGATAGAGAGAGAGAGAGAGAGAGAGAGAGAGAGAGAGAGAGAGAGAGAGAGACACTTAACTACCTCTTACCGCTGCCCTTTTCTGTCTATTCAGGGTCGCACCATTGAGCCGAGGCTATGCTGCAAAATCCTGAAAGCTAAGTTAACTCTGAGAATGTATGGACCCATGAGGGTCCATTTACTCATTGCATGATTTTTCCTTATTTAAATGACATGGTTCTTTCAATAGTTGACCCTAAAACTTTGTGTTGCTACATGGCCCAATAATTCTTTAGTTGCAGAGAAAGGTTGATATGAAGTAAAGCCTTGAGGGCATAGCTATTGTAACTAAGGCAGAGTAATTTCACTTTCATGTTGTTTTTCTTTTTCTTTTTGTGTAGCACAATCAACATTGACTCTCGCTTTTCAATTTGCCTGTTTATTGACTTTGACCATTTTTATGTTGCCAGTGTTCTCTCTCTCCAATTTTCAGTTATCCATTATTCAGTCTATTGTTGACGATGTTTTGATGCATATTCTTTGTTCCACAGAGTACTGCATCATGCAAATGTTTGCTCCTCATTATTCTCAGTGATGGATTCCTGTCCACAAAACTACTCTCGCAGAAGATGGAGAGAGATCACATCTGCCTGTCTTCTCTCAACTCCCCACTAGTCGAGTCACTCACTTCATTAGAGACCAACAACTGGTACCGATTTAGTCTGTGTTCATTGAGGATATGGGGAACTGTTCTTGGTGTGTGCAAAGCTCTTTGAAACACCATTTGACAGAAAGACCTCTATTTAGCATTAGTCAATGTTTCCCTTGCACATGCACATGATGCAGACTCGTGTCCTAGTTCCGCTGCATTTCCACAGCTGGTTGGGGGGGTATTTTTGGGTCCCAGGGGGAGGGTAAATAGCTTTTTATCCCTTCAGCTGATGGTCTGCTCAGATGGCTCAGATGAGCGAACAGGAGGGGAGCTGTTAAGAGAGAATTGTTTTGCTCAGGGACACTTCGACATGGGCGAGTCGAAGGTCTGACGATTCTCAGATGGCCTCTCTACCCACTCAGCTGGGCCACACCATAGTGTGACACTATTCTGACATGCTACAAGTGACAGCGTGCTGTGCTGCGTTTGATGTTCACAACTCAACTATTAGTTTGCTGTGCCTGTATTGAGTGCCTCTATTTGATGTGTCCCCAGCCCAAACTGTGTGTGCATGTGTGTGGGGGGGGGGGGGGAGATGCGGGGGCGCACGCACGCACGCAAAAACAGCACACACACACAAAGCACCTCTACTGCTAGGACCATCGTACAAACTGTCTTAATACTGCTGCTATCCTTTGATTATGCCTTTTTTCTTATTTCTTTGTTATTGTTTATATGTGTTTATTATTATTATTGCTGCCACAATGTCTGAGAAACCAGAACAAAACAATTTTACTCTTATGTACCTATACCCAAGATGTAACAATAGAAAACTCTTGAATCTTGCAGGCTGTAGACTAGGGAGAGATGGTTTTCTGTAGCTGTCCACCCACCAAAAAAACACTCATCATCTTAATTGTGCCTACTGCCGAAGTGAAATTCAATCAAAGTGGGCAGAGAGCAATTCCAATGGATTGTGAATAGATGCCGCTGCCTGGCTGTCTAGATTCATGACAGCTCGAGGAGGGAAGACGTACTGTACCAAGGTGTGTGTGTGTGTGTGTGTGTGTGTGTGTGTGTGTGTGTGTGTGTGTGTGTGTGTGTGTGTGTGTGTGTGTGTGTGTGTGTGTGTGTGTGTGTGTGTGTGTGTGTGTGTGTGTGTGTGTGCGTGCGTGCGTGCGTGCGCGCGCGAGTGTGTATATGGGAGGGGGTGCTTCATTATCCCGACTTCAAAAGTGATTTGACAGGAAATCTGGTACGTTGGTGACAAATTGTATCTGCATTGCCCCCACTCTGTTTTCATATAACCCCGGTGGCTGTGCATGGCAAATCTGTCCTTTCACATTTGTATAGATATGTTCAGTTGCTCATTGGACATGAATTCCTCGTGAATACTGGAGAAGGGGGAGATGTAGATGAAATGCCCTCATGCCGCGTACTTTTCACACGAATATGCGCTCAAGTCATTGCTCTTTGATAGCATGCCCCGCAACTTAAGCTGTGAATAATGGTGGTTTACAGTCCTGTTGACCTTGTGCCATTTATTTATATAAGGAAGCAAATATTGAACATATTACATTGCCGTTCTTACGTTTCTGCAGCTACTGTCCTTTGGGACTCCATCCCTCAGTAGCATTACCCCTGCAGGTTTGAGGGTGACTGCAGCGGCAGCATCTATGTGTCACACCTACCCAAGTTGGCTCCAGACCATGTGATCATAAAAAATAAAAAAAAGAAGCCATTGACCCGGAAGATTTGACACAAAGTGCAAGTCAGGGCATGTTGTCGCTTAATCTAGAATGGAGACTTATCAATAAAGTGGAGCATGAACGCGTTGTGAGTTTCAGAAGCCAAAGTGCATATAGAAAATTCATAAAAGGTGCATTCGGGTGATGCAGTGTACCACTGCAGAGTCTAGGGGTTTTTGAATGCACCGTTGTGTATTCAGCTTGCCTGAATAAAAAAATTGCCGTGTTCACAGGAGGGAAGCCTGGCGGGAAGGGGGATCTTTGTCGCTGCGCTAGAGACTCCTATATGGGCTGAGGCAGCACCGTTAAGTGGAGGGTGGGTGCTTCTCACTGGCAGGTGAGCCAATAGGGTACAATAGCAGTGGCAACCCAGAAATGTGTGGGGAGGTATAATTGGCATAACAAATGAATTGGGAGAAAAATAGGGGTAAAAATAATTGGATACTCTAAAAAAGAAATTTGATAGAAGGTGCACATCATTCTTACAGCCCAGTCTTCATTTTTTTTTAGATAGTAGTAGAAATATCGGTTAGCAGAAGGAAAGAACATGGACATCTCCAGATAGCAATCAAGGCACTGGAGTGCTCGACACCAATTTCCTCTCTCATCTTCAGCTGGATTGATTTTCATGGTAGTGGTAGTCTTGCTGTGCACCCAGTTAGGACTTCACTTCCTGTACAGTAATTATCATCCAGCCTTTCTGCGTTTGGGTGTGATAGTTATCAAACCCAGAAAAAAATCCCAAAACACTTGCCTGTTTAATATTTTAGCCTATGTTTTCTAAAAGTCCTCATCCATTATTCATATGTGCTTAGGCTCCCAAATGTTATTTCAACAAGGAGAGATCATTGTGAACACATTGCAATTTATTGAGATAAAAGGTTCCAATTTTGGCGATTAGACTAAAGCGACGCACGATGATGGAAGAGAGAGAACCAATGTGATTTCAGCATTTATACTACTTATATGATTATCCCATTCTGTGCTTTTTATATCATATAAAAGCTAATGAGTAATCCCTGCTTCCTACTGGTGAAAGGCCCATTAGTTATGGAGCAGCTACACACCATTCCTCTGCCTGATATTCCCTAGAGGGTATTTCTATAATAGAGGAATATGCTGCTTTCTGCTGACAGGCAGACACAGGCAGGGCTGGGAATTAACTCTTTATATTGCACTTTCTTGACCCCAATAACTTTGCTAGGTAGTTTTGGGCTTTTCTAGGGTGAGTTCTGATACATGTTTCAAGGAAGATAACTGACATATAATGAAGTTTAGACCGGTATAAAGGAGTGGGTGGAATTATTTTGTGCAAGCTTCCTATGAATTTGAGTTACATTGTTAAATAGAGAATCAAAATAAGAGCAAAACATTTAAAGCTATCCAAAGCACAAGAACGGTACTGTTCTATTTGTGTGATCAGATATCCAATAATAGTATTTCTTAGGATGCCTCTACAGTCGTATACATCAAGTGTGTGACAGGTCAATGTTCCTGTGTGTGCAAAATACTGTAGTGCATGTTAAAACAGAAGAGAAGACATTACGGTCAAAGTGTAGGAGATAGGTACAGTATGGATATACATTATATTGTGAATATATGCTGTACAGATATATTCACATATAGACACAGCTGCAGGTATCAGTGTCTATTCAGCAGCCTGTTGCCTTGGCTGTGGAAATTGTCCCTATGTCTGTTTGCATGCTATTTGATACTGTGGTATTGCCTGCATGACAGTATCAGCGTGAACACGTTGTGGTTAGTGTCCTTGATAATACGCTTGGCCTTGGATACGCACCGCAAGGCATATATGTCCCGGAGGTAAAGAAGCTCACCTCCAACGGTGTGCTCGGCCGTCCAAAGGTCGTGTCATGAGGTTGTTCTCATGACACGATGGACCAGTGATCTGAACTTGTCCCTGCAGGCCGTCACATCAGCCATGATTATCAGGCCCATCACCATGCATTGCGGCCATGCATTGTGTGTCTACAGGGACTAATAGTGAGCTCAGCACGCATCCCTGAGAGGCTCCTGTGTTTAGGGTCAGTGGCATGCCCAGGTCCCTGAGCTTGCTGTTGAGCTTGGCAGGCACTATAGTGTTGACTGTCACAAGTGCACAAACAGCTTTCACACACACAACGGCAGTTGGCAATGGCAATTGCATCGTCAGTAGAACAGTTTCGCCGATATGCAAATTACCATATGTCTAGAGTGGCAGGCAGCATGGAACAAATTAAATCCCCTCCCGACCTCTCAAAGCATTTACTGACAATTGAGGTGAAGGCTATAGGTATCCAGTCATTCAGGCATGTTACCTTGGGGTGCTTGGGGATAGGGGAAATGGTGGAAATTTTGAAGCCAGCAGAAACAACAGCCTGAACGAGGGAGATGTTGAAAATGTTTGAAAACACTCCCATCAGCTGATGCGTGCAAGCTTTGAGGACGGGATTTCATATCAGGAACTGTATCATTATGTTCGACCACTTAAATATTCTGTACACGTCAGCCTCTGAGAGGTTTTGTGGGCTAGCCTCCGCAGGTAGGGCTATTTCCGGCAGGTTGAGCCTGTTTACCTTAAAACAAGAAAAAAAGTGATTAATCTCACTGGGGAAGGAGGTAGAGGGACTTTCTATGCTGCTATGACTTTCTATGCTGGTGTAGCCCATTATTGTATTCAATCAATAGGTCAGAGTGGGATTTTGAATATTCCACGTAGTCGTGGAGCTCTAGGCAGTGTTGTGCTGAAGTCAGACATTCGTATGAGATTATATAGATAAACAAATATTGCCACATGTTTTTTTTGTTTTTTTTGCATTGTTAAGTGATGGTGATACCTTTATTTTGGTAATAGCACTGTAATATTTCATTTTTGCAGGGGGTTTTATGGGGGGGGAAAGGAAAATAAATCACATAAATCAATAGTCTGGCATTTCATAATGCAGCGTTCTCTCCACTGGACCAGCACATGGCTGGTATCCTGCAAACAGATGTCAGTGGCATTGTCACCAACAGCCGGGGTGACAGTGATGATCAGACATTTTTCTGAGAAATTATCTTTAGCAGAATACACCAATTTGAGACGCACAAACATTAATGTTGCTCTAAAAGGTTATGACTCAACACAGACTATTATACTTGGTGAGACGGCAGCAAAAAAAAAAAAACATTTGTTTAATCATTATGGGTTTAATCTTTCCTCATGACTCATTTGCGAAAGCGTTTATTGAGATTTCCAGGACCTTTTTGCCATGCATTTCTGTAGTGAGCATAGGCGGCGGGTGAGCTTGACAATTGGGAAGGCTGGGGGTCGGGCATGCGCGAAGAAAAAAAAAATATTGCGGTTTCTGGGCGGATTATGTTACTTTCTTTTTGGTTTTTGGTTACTTTATTTTGGTTATAGGGTTAGGGTTAGGTTAGGGTTAGGTTATTTAAGGACCGCTAAAAACGGTGAAACGTGCCGGTGTAGTGTAAATTCAAGTGACGCTAGGATTCAAGTGGTCATGCTTGTACACCAGACTGGACCGTGTACACCGGAAATCTTCACAACGCAATCAGAGAGGGCGACCCTTTTTGCACCCAAAAACTTTACGAACAACTCACGCCAAACCAGTGGTCCAATTCTCTCCCAACTTGCTACAGAAATCGCTCATGCAAAAGTAGATACTATCATCTGTTTTCTTTTTCACCTTCACATGTGTCTCCTTTTCTAATAATCATAAAGTGCTATATATTTCAGCTCACAATTTACTTCCGGGCTGATCGTGAAACGTAAAACTGCTCATAATTTTAACAGCCAATCATGTGCGCGAAAAAGCTGGCAACGCAGGCTATGCCAATCATGTGCAAGAGATCTACAAGCTATGGGGCAGACACGCTATGTGCCATACACCGTATCTTAGCAACAACGAAAGCGCTAACTCTCATTGGTCGTGTCATGCTGAGGGCAGTTTCCAGACAGCAGCATCGAATACTCGCTCGCACAGGACGCTGCGCCATCACAGTCAGACGCAGCAACGACAGGGCTCTGTGATAGTTGTGCGAGCTGAGCTGGACAGCACAATCACCGTTATTTCTCTAGTAAATCGCCCTGTCATTCATATTGTCAAGACTTTTAGGTCACTGCAGCCTGCTACTAATGTAAATAATGTTTATGTCCACTACTGTGATAGCGTTCTTTGTACTTGAATGCTTAGTGCCCAGGGGTGCTTAACATGAGCCGTTAGCATATGGCTAACGCTAACGGACTTTTACCGTTAGCATGTAGCTAACGCTAACATGGTTGTCATGGCTGAAGCAGCTGTGAAAACACTTTGTCAACAATGAACGTTAGTGTGGTGAATGTTAATATTGCTGCTCAGTTAGTCCATTGTAGATGGTGTATTTTGTGGGCTTGTGTGTCTTGTGGAGAACTATGTGTAGCTCCACAGTAACTCCAGTAACTAACGTAATGGCAGGTCCGCCCTGTGCGACGCACGTTTAGGCTGCATTATGGGTAATGTAGTCATTTCAGATAATTTCGGTCCTATTAGGGGAGAGTCAGTGAGAGCTGGATAAACGAGGTAAAATGTGTCAAATGGAGTCTGCACGGCTGTCGATAAATGAACACATGACGTCGGTGGGAGAGGAGATATTGTTTTGGACAAACAGCAGCGTGGTGCTGATGTTTGTTGTGTGAAGCTTAATGAGTGTTTGTGTTGGAGCGCCTCAGTGCGGCTGCAGAGAAGAGAGTTCATGTGCAACCTCTTCCAGAGAGAGATAGAGACACTAGAAATTCCAGCCAGCACACGTAGTTCCCATATGGTTTCAAGGTGGGCTAAACCATATGGACCCCATGTCGGCAATGTCAGCGGGATCCACTTGAGTCCCAACTGGGATGCCCTTGTGGAATATAAGTGTGTTCTACCTGGGCCTTAGGTGGGCCCCACCTAGGCAATTCTATGTGGGGCCGAGGTGGGTCCTAACTGGGATGCCCATGTGGGCTATATAAGTAGGTTCTACCTGGGCCTTAGGTGGGCCCCAACTATGCAAGTTTATGTGGGACCGAGGTGGGTCCTAACTGGGTTTGCCCATGCAGGCTTTAAGTGGGTTCTACCTGGGCCCTAGGTGTACCCCAACAATTTATGTGGGCCTGACGTGGGTCCCATATGGTTTCAAGGTGGGCTGAACTATAAGGGCCTACAGTGGGCAATGTCAGCGGGATCCACTTGGGTCCCACTTGGGCTTGCCCGTGTGACCTATACGTGGGTTCTACCTGGGCCCTAGGTGGGCCCTAGCCTCGATCTCCAGGCTTTTATTTTCCTTTATGTTTTGCTCAAAAATAAGAGGCTGGACCAGGCTGTTGACATTCCTGGCATAGGAAGCGGGAGTCAACATTTCATTTCCCCAACCAACCAGAGTGCAGTGGGCATCGCTCCAAATGCTGTGACGTCAGGGCTTTCAATACTGCACATTGGGGGAGGCGGAGGGGTGCGGGGCGGGCGCACAGATCGGGGAACCAATGGTAACCCACGGATGTTTTCTCTGGAGATTTTGAATCCGCCCCTCTATGCCAGATATCAGACGCGCTAGAGGGTCTTTACTGACCGAGCCATGGTCCCACTGGCCCTCATGACGCTACGCCACTGATATGCGCTGCCAAGTGGGCGCTACGTGGGCGCGGGCGCTAGAGGTGAACTTCCGGCACAGCCGGCCGAACTTCTAGTCAACCCAATTCTTATAACTACACTTTCTTTGGTGGGGGTCTAGCTCTGGTCCATAGCGTTAAAAGGAGTTCTCCTTAACGCCATGTTACTTTTTAGCCGTTGCCTGCACACCCCCGGTAGCGCAGCCTCTCGTCTCTAGTAAAAAATAAAAGATACACTTTTGCTACTCACCAAAACAAGGAAGGTTTTAAGTCCTTCCTTAGTGGGGAACACTCGGGCCCCCCACCTCACGTCTAAAATAAACTTTTTTGATAGATAGATTTTTTGTCATTCCACTGCGCCCCCTACAGATTTGGTATTGGAATGTTTTTCTATTGACAAGGTTTGTAGGGGGCGCAGTGGAGTAACACATTTCTTTTTTCCATCCGGTGGAATATTTTCTTTTCAGAAAGGTGGCGGAGCTTGGAGTGTTCCCACACTAAGGAAAGTAAGCTTTCACCATTTTAAAACCGTCTTTGTTTTGGTGAGAGGAGAGGCTGCGCTACCTGGGCAACGGCTGAAAAGTAACATAACGTTAAGGAGAACTCCTTATAACACTATGGACCAGAGCTAGTGGGGGTCGTGTCACCCCCAGTATGAGACAATATCAGTCTGCCCCCCCCAATATAGCCTACAGTAGAAGATATGTTGAATGTATTCTCCCCATACGCTGAGTTGATGCTCAGGACCAGACCCTTGCACACAGAAATTTGCTCCAACTGCAAATTAACGCACAAAGTTACTTTATTTAACTAGTGAGAACACAGACCATTTAACCTTTTTGCATTAATTCTGATGGCATATGGCAAGTTAATTAAAATCAAAATGTTCCACTCAACTTCAAATTTGCCCTAAAAATTCCTCTCTTTCTTATGTTGATATTTTTCCAGCCCTCTCTTTTGTCTTTATTTCTTGTCCTTCATTAATTGAAGGCTCAGTATCACCCATGCTTTTCACTGCAAGGAGCTAATGCAGAACTGGCTTAGTCTCCCAGGGAGGCTAAAGCACAATGCCATTTACAGTAGTTCCTCACCCCCATATTCCCATCCTGCTATATCACCCACATCCTCTTACTAATCAGCTGTAATCCACTTACGCAGCAGACATGTTTGTATGAGAAATGAATTTTCCAGCTCTAAAGTAAAATCGCTTTAGAACAGGTGGATTGTCAGGCTTTTGTTGTGTTTTAATACCTGATGACTTGTAGAAAGCATCAGCTGGACAAATTATTTGTCCAAATGCAAACAAGTGCTTTTCAGTTTTGAACGGCTGTCAGTGTATTTGTCTTGTATAGAGCTGCCAAATACATTTTTATTTGGCTTTTGTTCATTCAATTTGGATTATTGGGGCTTAATGGGGGGTTCTAAAGGCGGGGTTCTAATAACTGACATTGTCATACAGTACTTTGTTTTTGCTGGCAAGTCTGTATATGACAGTTAGCCTACTTCTACGGTTTCATGAACACCACATACATCAGTGCCACAGCATTTGTACAGCATTGAGCTGAAGGGGCCAGCCATCAACAACATACACATCACATTATACACCAGTGCCACTACAGCATTGGGACTGAAATCGGAACTCTAATCACTGTAGCCCAATATAAGGAAATAAATAGTCCCACTACAGTAAGCTGAAGTTTACATTTTAAGATGTAGGATGCTAGCACATCACTGCTGATGAATAGGCATTGTTCAAAATGTATGCATATGACACTGCTACACCAATCACAGCTCACTCACACTGCTATATGCTGCAAACTTCACTAGTAGCTAACTTGCTAACAGATTGCACAGGGAAGCATGGGCTGTTATTAGACCCTCTATTCTATGTCTTGTTTCTCTGTAAAAGAAGAAAAGATCAACCCCCCTTGTACTGCGCTGTGTCAGTGGAGTATGTAATTGCCTGTTCTTGGATTAGATGCTGAATACATATGAACAAAGGGATTAGTGTGATCAATGTCAATCTCCAGCAGATACAATTTACAGTAATGCCTAAGGTGTGCCGAGTCTTCTGACGAGATGACAAGACATGATTATCAATTAATTACATGTTACATTGCAATGACTTGGAAAATTCTGGGTAATTTGTATATATGTCCGCTCAATCTGGCATTGGAATGAATATTAGTGTTGTGCAAATATAGACATACTAACCCTGTGTACGGCCGTAGCTCCGTCATTCACTTAAAGCTGGGGAAACATTCTGCTGTTTGGATGAATAAATAAATTCAATTACTCCATCCTGCATCACATCACTCGGTGCTCAGAGATCTATAGCTGTGCCTATTTCAAAGTGATTACTGTGAGTCTGCAGAAGGGAGTGCTAACTGAGACATGAGAGAAGCCTTATTGACATTAAAGGAGGAATATGATTACACCGGTGTAGCCTGCTGTGCTCCGCCCATCAGCTGGCTGTGAGAGAGCCATTCCAACATCCAGGAGCCATGTAGAACAGAGCAGGAAGGCTCTAATTTCAGCCGGGTTTATTCAGGCGTCAGATTGCACCTGCCGCCGCCTCACACTCTGGTGGCCTTTCAGACCTTAGCGTTCAGTCTCAATCAGGGGAACCTGATTGCCTGGCTGGCTGCTAGCTGCCTCTGTCGTCGTGTAATTACACTTACTTCCATTTAGAGACACGTGTCCAGCAGTCGTGACCGGTTTAGACAGCACCCACTGAGCAACTGGGGACTGGGGGACGTGGTGAACGGACCCCAAGTGGGTACTGTTGATGTTGGGTTTTATCAATATTCGTTCAGCAGTGGAGCTACAGTACAAACCAGCTCCATGTCCCAGTTGGGGTGTATCTTTTACTAACTAACTATTGACTGTGGGAATAAGAGTTGACTTCAGTGAGAGCCCACCATGTCATTGCCCTCTGGAGATCAATGGTACATTTGTGTATAGAGAAGAATCGTTGAGGTGAGGACCATGCAGCAACCATGCAGCAGACCATGCGCTCAACTCTCATGTAAGTACTCTTATATGAGATGACAAGATCTGCTTCTTGGCCCAGCCACAAAGAACATCTAGGGAACCTTCTGTCTCACACACCCACCAAACGTTAAGTCTTAAAGTCCAAAACCACCTGGGCCAGCTCAAGATCTAAAGTAGACTCATCCAAGTTTTGCATTGATAGGGGGGGGAATCTTCTTTCCATCCATGCAGTCGACATCCTGATAACATTAAAGGAAAGGGTACACTGCAATGTTGGGTCAGTATTTAATGGCTATTTTAAGGATGTTTCATCGCGGTTGTGTCCCAGACATCAGTGGCTGCCACAAATGCTGATGAAACATGGGTAGCAGCTCTGGCATGTGTAGCAAAGTTCACAGTGCAAAGTGAGCGGTGCTATTTATGAGTTATTAATTTCATCATGCATCTCGGTAGCCAATCACAGCACGTCCTGCGAAGTGACGTGCTTACATTTCTTACATTATTATTAATTTCATCATGCGTCTCGCTAGCCAATCACAGCGCGTCTGCGAAGTTTGAAGTTCATTTTATCATGTGTCTCGCTAGCCAATCACAGCACGTCCTGCAGAGCTTAGACTATGGGCGTGTTCTCCACAGCATGGCGTCACAGCCAAAGACAAATTTTCACGACGGAAAGAAAAACTTTCGCCACGGATGGGTCCTAAACCCTCTTATAGGAGCGGTTACACCGCTCAAAAATAAACACATTGGCTCAGTTTACCAAGTTTGTTGTGCCCAGTTTTGTTTGTTCCACAAGTTCCTTCACAGCAGTCTACAGTCACTGTGTGAATCAAGCCGAGTTGTTTAGAAGTTAGTTGGTAGACTCACGGCACAGTGAGCTGCGTAGCCATCTGTTTAGGGAAAGGAACATAAAAGACAAACATTTCCACTCTTTCTCTCCTTTCTCTCTTTCCTTAATGAGTGGTGCACACCCTCAAAAATATGCTCAGTATTGATTGTTGTTGGTAGAAGTTCTTGTCTAGACAGAAATGCTTATAGTATGTGCAAATAATGTTGGACTTGCAAGGACACACCCTTGAAATGCACAGAATGATGTTGTTTGAATGAGTCACACTTGCTTAGTTTGGAGAGTGAGCGTGAGCTAAACATCAGCATAAAATCAGACACAAACACCAACATCACATTGAGCTGGCTGGTTCAAAAAAAGAAAAGAAAAAAGGAAAGCATGAGCCACAAGTGATGCTCCTCAGCTGAATGCGTTGACAATAGCTAATTTATCTGTCATGTCCACAGCATATGCCTCAATTAGAAAGTCATTTAAAAAAAAAACACCATTGTTCAGCTTTCTGACTGATTTTCCTTTTTTTCTGCAGGATTTGAGCTGCCGCAGTGCTGTACATTAAGCATATTATCACTGCCTGCAGGGGTTGTTTCATCACAAAACATACCATCCAGGGTTCTAGGGGACTGAGAGAGAGAATCAGGCCATGGAGGTTATATATTGGATCACTGTGATGGGCCATTTTCCTGAATGAAACCTGATTTCAAATTACTTTCTTTGGGAATGGCAGGAAATGGCCGTGAGAGCTGCAGGCCAGAACAAAGAGCCTTCATTATCGCCTGTGGCTCTCATTTTGTTACTCTGGGAGTAATGAGAAATCAAATCGAATTGCTTGGAACTCTACAAAAACAAAAGCCGGCGTAAATGTTTAAGGTTACCCGACTGTGCGGGAGCTGGGGACTTTTTCTCCCCTCTTGTCAATAATTGCATTGACTTCCGGAGGTTAGCCGTATCACATTTCTGCAAGACATAAAGGACAAGTCAACCTGCATGTACCGTAATGAGCTTTTTGATTAAAAAGGGAAAATCCGCTGGAGGGGCAGAAAAAGTCTTGTGATAGCATAATTTCTCTCACGCCACACCACCACCACCACGTTCGCCTGTCTACACACGTTAGCGTTAAATGGCTGCCACTGCTGAACACCCTCATCCGCCTACAGAGCTGATGGGCCCCCGGACAGGGAGCCAAAACAAGTACCACTGTTGTCTGTTAGGGACACATATGCATCTGTCTGCATTGTTATTCAAAATGGAATAGCTGGGTGGAAGGCTATTTATCCCACAAATGCTGCTATTAGAGCTGGAGTCAGACGTGACTCCCATGTCTCAGAGGAGACACAGAGAAGAATGGCTTTGGGAAGACACAATTGTTTGGGAGAACATTAACGCAGTGGTGGTGGGGGGGGGGGTCTCAAACATCAGCCTTATTGCCTATTATTTGCTCTTTCTTCTCTCTGTCTCTCTGTGTCATGCCCAGCTGATGTTCTGTCAAACGATGGTGTCGCATGATCATGAGCTGATCTACAAGCACATGCAACGCTTTGTGAGCTTGAATCTGCTATTTTCACTGTGCGACACGTCATACGGCAACGTATTAATTATGCTTCACTGCCTCTTGATTGCATGTTTTGCCTGTGCTCCGAGTTCATTATTCTCCTCGCTTCATTACAGCCTAAAGATCTCAGTTGTCACCACTGACCGCTGTGCTTTAGCATTTCTCCTCCTCCTCGCTCCATCCAAACCCCTCGATGCCCCCTGTGACAGGGGCACCCAGCGCCACGCGGCAGGGTTGCCTGTCTATATGCAGAGGGTGTGAGGTCGCTCCGTCTCATGTTCAGAGGGATGAAATTGCTCATGAGAGCCCCTCCCTCTCAGAGCTGTTATCAGCAGAGACAAAAAAGGTCACCTGCCTATTAGAGATCCGTTAAGTGTGTCTTAGAGAGAGAGAGAGGGAGAGAGAGAGAAAGAGAGAGAGAGAGAGAGAGAGAGAGACAGAGAGAGCTGGAAAGTGATGCAAAGCTTTGAGGGTCTGGTAGAGTTTCCTTGGCCTTGTATAGACAACACACTGGGGCTGCATGTTGAGATAATGAGCCTCTATTCAGATAGGGATCATACAGGTTTGTTTGCTGGAATACACACAGCACCGTATCCCTGCCATGAACACCAGAGCTGCCATGCTCACAGGGAGGTTGTTCTTCGCTGAGGTGCTGTAGAGGGATAGATGCAGAATGGTGCAGAATTGTGTGTCACTATTCATGTTTTTGTACTACTAGTGCGGTACCTGTTGTCAGTGGGGTACTGTACTACGATGTCAGTACAGCCTAGGCCTATACCTGCATGCCCGTCATTAGCATAATTTTGCATCACGTCATGTATTTATTTATTTATTTGCACTTGTGTGGGGCATCAACAATACACATGCCAAATGTGAAAGCGATTGGTTGAGCGCTTCTCCAGATATGCAGATATAAGGACAGACTAACACATTGAGAATTGTGGAATGTATAGATAGATTTTTGAGGATGGGTCATAATAGCTTTTGTATGTATGTATTCTGCCTTTGGGGAACCTTGGTAATGAGGATGAACTTTGGCAACTGCTGAGTTGAGGTGAAGAAATCAGACAAGGAGACAAGGCTATGAAAAGTCTCTGCATCTGCAGGCTTGCTGTTGGAAACAGAATATCGGTGCGTCATTAATGGTGCCTTGAACCTTCCGCATGAATGCTGACAGATTTGTCTTGAAGGTTTGTGTCGAGTTCATAAGTAATGACATTATGTCAGCAAGGAAAATTCTATTTCTTTACTCAGTCAAATATGCTAAAATGGACATGAAGTTTCAATATGCTCATTTGTAACGGAGCTCAGTTTGGTGGAACTACTATTTTGAATCAATATGATTTTTTTAAAGACCATTTAGGGGAGCTGAATGCACCAGAACTTTTGTTCTTTTTTCCTTAGCTGTTGCTCCCTTTCATATTAATTCTGTCCTCTAGGGGGCAGTATGGTAATCTAATTTGTCAGAAGAACTCCTATATGAAATCCTATGTGTTCTATGACTATACCTGCACCAGACATTCATTTTCAACACCTCAGTTGGGATGCTTTTAGAGGAGAAACTGTGTGGATATGCATAACTCAAACTTTGAATGAACATTTCTGTTAAACCTTTAACTGTTGTGCCCCTGAGGAAATATTGTAACAAAACACAACCTCAACAAAGTAACACTCTCTCACACTCACTTTCTTTACAATCATCTTTCATTTTGCCCCTCCTTACGTAAAATGACGACGTCAAGTGTGGCTCAAAAAAGGGGTCTATAGGGGTTGGGAGTACAACAGACATCTACAGTCCATCTGTGGCTAGCAGGGAAACAGTTACCATGTCATTACCCACTCCGCTGCGCTAACATCTTCAATTAACAGCAGCCCAGATACTGATTACATGTTCTCAGGATGTTGCTCCTGCCTCTGTGACTGATCTCACACTTCACTATGCTCCAGGCTGTCAGTGGAATGTTACGGTTGCAGAGAAGAGCTGTGAAAATGCATCGCTTCCCTATTTCAAATTCAGGCTTATAGTACGTACCTTTCTCCAAAAGTGCTTCTTCCTTAGCCTGCAATGGGAAAGGGAGCCACAGCTTAGCTATAGACAGTGGTGCATAATCACTTCTCCAGGTGTAAAGGTATTTGCAGTGTGTGTTTTTTTCCTCCCCAGACTGCATAAGGGGTGCATAATCAGTTGGTACTTGACCTTGACTTGCATCATTAATTCAGAGAGTAACTTGTCAGCTTCTCTTCCCAGCTGTGCATAGGACTGTGACCTTGGCTCCCTGAAGGTCATGCGCTCCTCACCGGCGCAGCGCATCTACTTTCCCACTCGTATTTAGCATAAGTAGTGTCGGAACAGGATGGGAGTTGATGATAAACTACATGTATCTTGTCTACGTTCATTTTGCACGTTATTGTTCCATTAATGACTTGAATACTGCTAATAACTGGATGATAACAGTGGTTGTTTCTAGTTTGTTTGTCCTACAAATCTAAGCACTCAAGTATGTAGGGGATACAAGCGTAGGTTTTGAAGGAAACATTTCTGGCCAGTTAAATACATTTTAATTTTTTACAAATTATAGATTTATTCATACATTAATCACAAGCGGGGAACCCATAACGACTGATCAGAGCAGAGAACACTACTCAGTAAAATCCTGAGTGTTAACTTAACACTAGTGTCCTCGTTCAGTTCATTCAGGATTTTTAACTGTGCAAGCTTTCAGCAAAGCCTCACATCTTGTCAAAAAACGTGAAAACATAGCATTCTAAATACTTATTGCACAATTGTAACTCCACAACAGAGCAAGCATACACATATCTCTCTGAATATAATTACATTTTATTTATTTAATTTTTCCTGTCAGAGTGTGTTCAATTATTTTCAGGTGCTCATTGACTGTGACACGTACCTGCAGGGATACAAGCTTGATCTAAATTGCTCCCACAGTAGTTGGTCTTTTCCAATACAGCAGTAACCTTGAATACTTGAAAAACGTAAAATAATAATAAACGTATGAAATGTAAAATATTCAATATTAGCGCAAAACAAACAAGATCACATTTGAAATGCTACCAGTGTTATAACCATGTGAAGCACATGTGTATGCAGATAGACGCACTTCTATCTTCTGTGTATCATTCTCATCCTCGTCTTCCTCACTCTTTCCAAATCCCTCTCTTGAAATCCACAAAGGTCTCTCCTTATCCTTCGTTATTCCTCATCTCTCTGTATTTGTCTATTGCCATGAAATGTCTTTAAATCTAACTAAATTATGTAAAAGGCTAAATAAATTAAAATCTGAAATGAAAGTCAAATTAAATTCAAGTTTAGGGATAGGGTTTGATTTCAAATCCATGTGACAAGATTAAAAGTCACTGCAGTAGAGTTTACCTGATTAAACATAAGCAGATGCCAGGAAAACATGGAACATGACCTCAAAAAGCTTAGACGAAATTTGGCAACTCATGTCTTCCATAGCCCCCCCCCTCTCTCTGTGTCTCTCTGTCTCTCTCTCACACTCACTCACTCACTCTCACACACACACACACACACACACACACACACACACACACACACACACACACACACACACACACACACACACACACACACACACACACACACACACACACACACACACACACACACACACACACTGAGTAAAAACCTCAGTGTTAATGTATCCATTTGTACCTCAGAGAGTGTAGAAATGTAACCAAATGGACCCATGAGGGTTACATTTGTTAACTGAGAATTGTACTGTGCACAAGCACCCTTTTTCTCACCCTCTGTCCTTCTAGCTCTCTACTCGAAGGTCTCATTGTTATCTCCCTCTTCCCCTCCACAGTGATAGAAAAGCACTTGCTTCATGTGGCGAGATGGCAGCTAGGCCGGTGGAGGTCCAGTATAACAATGGGCACTGTGAGCAGGTGAGCAGCTGAGTCGCCAGCTCCGGGAAATTCAATTAGAGCCCGGTGCCTGCCTGCATTCACTTTATTATAGAGGGCCTAACAAAGTCCTCCTGCCCGGTGAGATAAAGCCAGAGACTGCTGCCTTTTGTTCGTCCCATCGGAGACTGCCCCCGATCAGCCCGAGATGCCCTCGATCCTCCCCTGTGACCGTCCTGGGGAAGGTGGATTCAAAAGCACTCCATTCTCTTGTGGAGTTTTGCTTGAAATAACAATTTACGTCGATGTCTCCCTTCCCCCCCGCCTGCTTTCAAATTTCATTAAGGGTCCTCTAGTACATTAACCAGCGAGCAAATCACATTTCCATTCCTATAGGAGGATCAGGGTTAAATGAGCCTTTCAGGGGATTTGGACCTGGGGTTGGGCTTTTAAAAGCTGCGCCAGGCGGTCCAGTTCTCCTTGGTGCGCCCTTTAGACCTCTCTGCCTTAAGAGTATACTGTACTCTAGTGTCTCCTCAGCATATATTTACCAGGATGACATGCCATGTGCCGCTGGTCCTAATTTACAAAACAGCAGGAATCAATTAAATAAAGCCTCTGTGATTGAATCAGGGTCACCATGGAGCTGTCTCCCCCTGTCTTCTCGGTGACGCGGCCGGCCATCTCCGATGAAATGAGGCGGAAAAGCTGCTGTCATGTGGTGGCGACGGAGTCCGCGGTATGGCGAGGGAGGAAATGGATTGTAGTCGGAGCGAGATCTGACTTCTGATAACAGGCTCTTCTGCCTTTTGTGTGAGGGTACACACTGATGAGCAGTTAGCGGAGGCAGTCATCCCCGGGAGTCGATATAAGCCACATGAACCGTGAAGGGCAAAGGTCGGAGGAGGTCAGACACGCGGTCACACATCACCCAGGTAGCACGGAGGGTAAACTGTGACATGGCAAATGGGAAATGTAATTCCTTTTCCAGATGTGTGAAATGAATACATCTTGAAGCATATTCGAAGCCATATCACTCCCTGTTTTTGCTGCTACGCTTAATAATGTAGGAAATAGCTGATCTCTGAGCTTGTACATCGGCTATTTTAGGGGAGCGACACCGTTGTACGACAAATCATAAGTGCAGGCCTTAGTCTCTCTGCCATACAGCAGGTCAGTGTGAGCTTTCTTGTGTACAGTGTGATGTGTGAGATACGTAGTCAAGCAAAGGTGCTGGCACTGAAGTAGACAGAGAAGATATTTGGCCACAGATTTTGTCGAGTTGTGTTTTTAGGAAAGTAAAGCTGCTGAGATTGTATGTTCTCTTAAACAGAAATCAGCATAATACGCATACAACAATTCAAGTACTGGCACACAGTCGAAAAGCCACACTCATTGCCTTAAGTGTTACAGAACTCTCCTTAGTTCCCCTTATTTTGACCTTGAAAAACAGGTTCGTAGCACTTCAAACAGCAGAGGCTTTAAAGTGTCCTTTTCCTTTTTCTTTTTTACTTCCAAGTTTGAATTCAAACTTGTATTGCATTTTGGATGTCAAACGTGGTTGTGCTTTAGATAAATCCAGCATGGAGCAGCTCTTCCATTCCCTCTGCGGGTCTGTGGTGTGGTTTGATACCAGTGAGGCACCAGTCTCTCATGTCAGCACTGGTCTCCGTTATGACTAATTATAGTCATGTGGGTTTTTACAGAGGGGCAGGGAGAGAGTAGTGGAGGAAAGAAAGTCAAATAAACATTCTACCTCAACCATATGACCATTCACACATTTCTCATGTTCATGTATCAGCACCCAGGCCCTGCACACTATGGAATTTAATGTAGAACCGTTAACTTCAATCCAAAGGGATGTTCATCACCAGTGTTTTCCAAGACCTCTCATGGACATTCACACATGGGCGTGCATACTGTATTCTTCATTATTTTATTTATTTGCTTTGCAGGGTTTAAAAATAGGTTTGTTCACTGACTTTTACACACATTATTTGTATCCAATAGTGAGAGTGATTTTCTTCAAGTGTGGCGAGGGAGACTCCCCACAGGGTTGAAGTAGGTCTGTCTGTGCGTGCGTGCGGGTGGGTGCATGTGTGGAGGGGGTGGGGGTCAGTGGTTCAACTGGCCCTGAAACAACCAAAACAACAGAGCCACGGTACAGCACACCCATGGTCATTATCGGGTTTGAAAACCTGAAGGCCTCTAATAATGTAATTGCTTTAATAGTGGAAAAGGTGAAGGCAGTTTAAAGGATTGATTAAAGGATTTGGTTTCACACTGAATGAACCCAAGAGGAGCCAAGACCATGGTCAGGGGCCAAGAGAAACAAACGTGCCTGTCAACTTGATCTCTCTCTCTCACACACACACACACACACACACACACACACACACACACACACACACACACACACACACACACACACACACACACACACACACACACACACACACACACACACACACACACACACACACACGTTTGTATTTCTATACTTGTGAAGACATTAAAAGGACGCCAGAGTTGTATTTAGTTGCATGGTGGTCGCACACCTTGAATAGCCGTTCTACAAGCTTACAATGTGTTGCGGCGTGACGTGTTGTAAGCTTGTAAATCTACTCTACTACTCTGCATTTCTAATGCAGAACACCAGTGCGCAATTAAAGGAGAATTCCGGACAAATTAAGTGTTATCTTTCATGTCTCGTTACTCACCTAGCGACGTAAAAAGTGGCGTTCTTTTTTTCCATATATTCCCCTGTCGTCATTTTTTAAACACCCTCCGTTGTTATAATGGGAGCGCGAGGGTTAGTGAAGTTCGTCTATTATATTCAGCGCATGTTTGACTATCATGAGACTCTACAATGAATCGTAGTAGAGAAAAAAATAACATTGCGTCGGTTATAATAGACGAACTTCACTAACCCTCGCGCTCCCATTATAACAACGGAGGGTGTTTAAAAAATGACGACAGGGGAATATATGGAAAAAAAGAACGCCACTTTTTACGTCGCTAGGTGAGTAACGAGACATGAAAGATAACACTTAATTTGTCCGGAATTCTCCTTTAAGTATAATTCAGGTACTGTATAACTCCAACCCTAACCCCTAAACCTAACCTCTAAATGCCTAATCCTAACCCTAACCCCAACCTGAATTTGTTTCCTTATTGTAAGCCTATCTCTATTATCCTCACAATGTCTATATCTGTACTTGTGGGGACATTTGGCCCTCTTAAGTATAGTAATACGCACACACTCACACGAACGAACGCACACACACACACACACACTCACACACACACACACACACACACACACACACACACACACACACACACACACACACACACACACACACACACACACACACACGGGGCATGGTGTGTTTTTAGTCAGGGATACTTGATTCACCCACACCAGTGTTCACTCCCACATCCCTGGAGCCACATACAACCAAAACACCGTTAAAAGAAGGGCCGGTGTTCTCTTACAGACCTTGAACTGCTCCTGACTTCAGCTTTATAAACAGTGAAAATGCTTAGGGTCTCATGATCCGTCTAGCATAACACCAACACGTCAAAACATGTCCAACGTTTTCAAGTATTCTGAGGACAACATGGTGTTCTTTCAGTAAAACCTTTACCTACTTTTTAATGTCTTGCAAAACTATTTGGAACAAGAGGAAAGGATGGACATACTTCTATACACTCGCATTAACCACTTTCAACCTGGCATCCCTATTTTGGGCATATCTTTTTCAATAAAAAAACATAGCAAAAATAGCAGATCTCACAGTGCATTGTGATGTGACTTGTCAGCTGGTAGGCCGGCTATTTTTGCTACTTTTTAACATTTTTGAAAGTATACATGAATAGGGATTAAGTGGTTAAAATCTTCATTTGACGTGGTCGACATGTTGTTTAGCTTGTGGGAGACTTTGAGGGGCCCTGCATGTCAAATGTTGTATAAAATGGATGAGTGTTTACTCTCCATCTTTACTTCAGTGAGACTCCCCGCCCCCCTCCCTTTCTATCCACTGAGTGGCTTGGCATAACTCTGGGTCAGTGGCACTGCTTGAGATAGTGGAGCTATAACCGAATTAGCAAATCCAATCCCCTAAAACAAGATCACACTGCGCCTTCTAAAAAGACCCACTCTACACTTTTAGTGTAATTGCCCACACAATCATGTTAATTTAAAGGCTCTGTATTTAATGTGCTGCCCGTTTGTTCTCAACCAAGACTGGCTAATTCTAATTGTAATTCAGGGCGGTAGGTGCCCTCACCGGAGAGGACAGGTTCAGCTGCATTTCCTTTTGTAAAATAATGCCTTCGGGTATTTGTCTCCTGATAGTGTTATCTTTCTCCGAGATGAATCACTTAGCCAGTAAATGCGAGAAGGGATTTTGAGTTGCCCACAAACCATCTTGCCATTTCAGTTGTAAATACAGTTTCTAAAATTAAGTCAAGGTCTTTTAAGTACACCCTATCTTATCCTTAAAAGCATTACAAAACATAAATAAAACAGTGCATGTTTTTTTCTTCTTGAATCATGGTGAGATCAGGCTACACACTTTAACAAACTGCCTTCCTTCAGAAACGTGTTAGCCTCTGTGCTCCCCAGCTCAGCTTCTGGTCTCTGTGCTCCCCAGCTCAGCTTCTGGTCTCTGTGCTCCCCAGCTCAGCTTTTGGCCTCTGTGCTCCCCCCCAGCTCTTCACATCTGCGTTGACAAGCAGATCAACCACAGCCAGACCGGCTTACATGGGGCACTCATGGACTGTTGTTGCCTGGCAACCCTAAAACTCTGGGTGTTTGGGGATATCTAGTTGACTGGGGGACAAGGGTTAAACGAAAGAGGTTGTGCGTTGCAAGAGAAAGGTCTGCAATCGTCTGGGGTTCTCCGGCCTCCCTTGCTTAAGGCAAAGCACAATTTATTTGTATAGCACATTTCCTAAACAATGGCAATTCAAAGTGCTTCACATGTCATCATAATGCATAAATAAAACTCTTTATTCCATATAAATACAAGTCTTTATTCTGGTTATCTGTGTTTGCATTGGTAGGCGTGTTATAATATACAAGCTCACAATGCGTTGTGAGTTATTGTGCTTTGTGCTTGTAGATTGGCTATTTTTGCCCCAGAATAGACAAGCTAGGGTACAAGCTGGTTACTGCTTTTTTAGATTTTTAGATTAGATTTTAGGTTTGGTGAGAACTTGTGCCGTAGCATTATCACAACGATGACCTATATGCAACGTGTCAAAAGCTATTTTGATTGAAAGAGACTCACACACAGAGTGTGATGACTCATGCTGTTGTTAATTCATCCAGTTGTTGGTTAAAGGGTAGGAGGACTGCCCTTGTGCTTTGGACGCAAGGGACACCAGTGTCATGCCATATGGTGTGTGTGTTAGAGAGAGAGAGAGAGAGAGAGTTTCACCATAACACTTTCATATTGTGTGGCCAAGGGCACACCGTCATAATTGCTCCAAGTGATTCAATTATGATCCAATTCTATCTACTCCGCAGAGGGCACGAGGTGCAATGGGACATTAGAACTGGATAATTTACTCCACTGTCAAGAGACGTGCAGTGTACACTGCTTCATGTTCCTACAATGACACACACACATAATGAAATGCAACCATCACCACATAGCCTATATACAGTACCAGTAAATCCAAACAACATTTGGGTCTATGGTTAGTTACTGTTGCTAAATGGCTAATTTATGCTTCAGCAAAAAAGTTTCATGCAACATGTCAAAAAATGTGTCACTTTTGTCAAGCGACACATCATACAGCTCAACACCGTTTTGCCGAAGCATAAATTAGGAAATGTGCTTTTTCTGTTTTCCTCCAACTCATTGGGTCATGGCTCCATTAACTCTCAGAAGGAAACTGACTTCATGCTACATTAGCATGATGGCCTTATGGATTTCACATAAAATGACTTTTCCCCCCAACAAATCCAAAAGTCAATATTACAGTCCAGCCAGTGACGGCCTTAGCTATGTTTCACCCGTTTCAATTGAAACGGGCCCGACCTCAGGGGGGCCCCCGGCCCCGACTGACCGCCAAACTATTTGTATCAATTCGAGTTAAAATATGCCACAGACACTTTCAAACAAGAGGGCGATGCACAAGCAAGACGTTAATCATAAAGGTGGACCGTGGACACATGTACTGTATATATATGTCACAGGGAAAATGGCATTCCAGGGAAATTGACAGGGGAGCGCTTGTTTTATAGGCACGGGGCGGTGCTGCGAGGCGGGGCTTTGATGCGAGGACGACGACCACAACAACAACATACTAACCAGGAAGCTACGCTAGGGGAACGCTGAAAATAAAATGGATAATATGAGAGAAATACTCAAGTAAAGTACGAATACCTCAAAATTGTACTTGAGTAAATCTACTTTGTTACTTTGCACCACTAGTACAAGCCTCAGTGGCGCACTTCGATAATCATTGGACTCCCCACCCACTACCACTGGGAGCCGGGGTTTGACTCCAGCTTGGGACATTACTTTTTCAAACAACCGCGGACTACTTTTTTTTCGCTGATAAAGTATAGTTTTGGACCATGACGGAAGGCGCTCCGACTTAGCAGACCTTGAGGCCGAGGAGTCGCGCCCGAGCGCCTCCAGGCGCGAGTGCCCGCGACGACCGGCCGATGGTCTGCTAGTCGACTTAAGCGCCGTCCGAGTTATGTACCGATAGGCACAGAATCGTAAATGATGTTGTGTGGGGACTGCGTTTGCCCCAAGTGCCACTCACTGCACTAACATAGCCCGCCAGGCCCGCCCCCTGGAGTGTGTGTGTGTGTGTGTGTGTGTGTGTGTATGTGTGTGTACACGCGCGCGTGTGCGCATGCGTGTGTGCGTGCTGGTTTGTGCATGCGTGCGTGTGTGGTGTGGGGCTCATGTCTGGCTTGCATTGCCCTCTAGCGTTGATTCTACAGAATTGCATGAGGGGCATGAAAACAAGCGTACCCCTTTCAATTTCCCTGGAATGCCATTTTCCCTGTAACATATATACCACACAGCATGTTTTGCTATTTTTGTGGATTTGTTGAAACACCCAAAATACATCATGCGTCAAAAAAATGTCATGTTGAAAGTGGATAAAAACTAGTTCTTCAGAGTCATGCCATAGAAGAACCCCTTTTCTTTCTAGATTCTTTAAAGAACCAATTATTAACTATTTACCATACCATGTACTTCATCGACCAGTGTCACCCAGGGGTCTATATTTTTCTCTCCACACCACATCTCTTTGTTGAAAATAGCTGATTGTAGATCTGCTATTTTCGACGAATGTTCACCAATTAAGACCTGCCCAAAATTAGGATGCTAAGGTTTAAGTAGTTAAAGGTGCCACAACTTTGACAAAAAGGTTCTCTACAACCAATGTCAACCATATGAGGAACATGAAGAACCATTCACAAAATAAAATGTAGTTCCCTGTTCCCATGTTTCTTTAGTAGGTGATTCTTGGAACCGTGTAGTCTTTTAAAGATCCATTTAATAACGATAATGTTTCTGTGCGTGGACGTGTCTCACGGCACACCAGTCTGCCTCGGCACAGCGTTTGAGAACCACTGGATTACTGCACATTTAAAGTTTGCGTGCCTCGATCCTGTCCAGGCGGAGTTGCTGTGTGGATTGGCAGGCAGCAGTCATGTGTGAACAGTAATCATGCGGTGTCAATCACGCACCTTAAGCTTTCACTCAGGAATCAGTCAGCCCAGGGAAGCTTACAGAGAAATCAACAGCAGTGCAGATGGACAGAGAGAGGCTGCCTAGCTGCTGGAGAGTTTGAGGAGAAGTCCAACATTAACTTGATGATAAAGGCTGAGAGAGGAGATTCAAGGCCGGTGACACCCCCACCCCAACCCCCAGCCCTCTGTAATGGTGTCTTTTAGAAATTGAAGGGATCTCCATATATGGGCATAAAAGGGACAAGGACTGACAGATACAGGGATCTCCATATATGGCCATATCAGTCGGATCGGCGGTGCGACGTAGGTGTTGTTGTTTATTTTAGATCCCCATTAGTGACTGCCTCAGCAGTGACTATTCTTCATGGGGTCAAACAGTACAAAGAATTACAGTGCAATAAAAAAAAAACAAGACCAGGAGACCTGGTTCTGCCAGACCCAGACTTCACATGACGTGTCAGCCTGTGTCTATGCCCATGTATGGACGAAAGGGGGACAGACTTTTATGGCTGGGGCCTAAGGACAAAGTGACCAAAACCTGTTTTTTGCCCATGTATGGAGAAAACAGGTACAAAACATGTCCATGTATGGACGAAAGGGGGACAGACTTTTATGGCTGGGGCCTAAGGACAAAGTGACCATGCCCATGTATGGAGAAAACAGGTACAAAGCCTCATGTAAGCCAGACCCCCTGGGTCCGGCAACAAAAAAAGCTAAAATAACAATTAAAGAACCAAAAGTACATACAAAATCAAGATGTATCAATATAACAACACTATAACCAGAAACAACACATTAAAACGAATTTAAACAAAAATAGGTTAAAAGAAAATAAATGAACCAGGCATAACTCATGACGAATATAGTAAACTGACAAACATTACACACAATCTAAAACAATCTTTACGCATTACATCTCTTCTCAGCCTATTCTTAAAACCAACTCTGCTGGTAATTAGTACTAAATACTGTGAAAGTCTATTTCAGTAAGTGATTGCCCTGTCCATGACAGTTTTTTTTAAAGTATCAGTTTTGGGTTTAAGCTGGGTGAAAGCACCTCTCAGGGCTTGCCTGGCTTGCCTGGTGCCATAGCAAGCAACGGCTTGCTAGTGTGAGGGCCACGTAGCGGCCCGAACCTCTAGTAATTCCAAATTTGGGCAAGGTTTCAACCCAATCACAGCCCAGTTGAATTCCATTATAAACATAAATTAAAAATATTTCTTAAAAACATTATTAGTGGAGGTACTTCTGTTGCCTACTGGCAGCATTGTGAGCTTGTAGATCTGCTATTTCCGCTATTATTAGTGGTTAATGTGAAAACCAGTTTCAGTGGAAATGATGGTGGATCATGTTTGACAGCAGTTAACATCAGATGATAGTGAGAGTTCCTTCAGTCTTTACAGGCTGATGGCATCATTTGGCTTTAGTCATACAATTTGGTCAGATACTAATTCAGTAGTCCACTAGGTTGATGGACACTGACCTTCAGATCCTGTTCCAACATGCATCTCTCCATTCACTGCATAGAAAGAAGCCTGGCACCTTTAGTTGAACCATATGGCTCTGGGGGAAATGGTGCTTTGATGGGTGGTTTTGCCTTTGAATTTACACTGCAATTAAAAGGCCAATTAAAGGGCAATTTCCCATGTTTCCTGGTAATGGTCGTTAAATAATAAGTTTTGTGGAGCTCGGGATGATGTGCATGACTGCACTGCCATCCAGCTGAACTTGGCCATTGTCTCATCGTATCTCATGCTGATCCAGCTCCATAAATGCTTAACTGCCATTTTAACTGAGCTGTAATGAGTCAAGTGCAGACTCACCGGGTGTCCCTAACAGGCCCCCTTTTAGAAATTACTGACATTGTAATTTTCCACTAGGAATGCGGTTTATAATTAGGCTCCAACATCAACACCACCACGACACGCAAAAAACCCAGCACTTCCTCAGAGAAAAAGTAAATAACGGTGTCCATTTTATATACTCTGTGAGAGAGTTGTGCCCACGCTTGAGGGCACGGCCACTATGCACAAAATGGAATCGCAGCGGAAAAATGAGGAAACAAAAGCCTATTTACTTTTTCTTTTCTTTAGACCCCATGATGAGTTGTGAACACCACAGAGTCTTACTTCATTAGCCTTTAGGGCACAGAGCACCATAATGACAGGAACAAGATCGAGTTTTGATTTAACACAGCTGGGTTCAGGCTATTGTTCACATGGGCACATGGCTGGGGGACTATGGTTAGAGAGTGATGGCCCACTAAGCACTTATGGCTTCTGAATAGTACAGGGGATTCATCAGTACAACATGCAATGCTTTGTCGCCGTCCATCATTTCAGAGGATCTTGTCTCAGTTTATACACTGATGGTTGATTTGTTTGGCTGTTCGCTTAAGCCTGATTTATACTTCAAAGTATGATGGTGTCACGTGTTGAAAATAGCAAATCTACAAGTTTACAATGCATCACATAGCGGCACGTTGTGAGCTTGTAGATCTGCTATTTTCAGCACATGACACCACCGCGTGACAGAGTATAATGGCCAACCACCACATACTTTCACTTCACTTTACATGTTTTACAAGTCTGTAAGAAGGTCTGTATATATGGTGGCTGTTAGCGTGTGGTTTTTTGAATGCTTCAGAAGTGGTTTGTGTTGTGTTTTGACCACAACAAAGAATAGAGAGAAGAGACAAAGCCATTGTACTTGAAATTCATGACAACGGATATCCATATAAAGAATTCTACCCCGACTATGTGTTAGGAAAGCATACCGAAATGGAACATGAAAAATACACCCTGGAATAAAAACATTGTCCAATTCTTTGTGGTCCAGACATTTTATTTTTTTAATGTTATACATTTGGTACCATTTTGAGCTGAAAACTAAATCATAATAATAATAATAACAATAAACAACGTGTTCTGTGTGGTTTTCCTATATCCTCCAGAAAGTTGTTGCGAAAATTTATATTGTCCCCCTACCTGACATTTCCTGTAACCACGACAACTTGCAACACACCACAGAATGGGTGACGATGGCACACAGGAAAGACCCAAACGTCTGAGAACTAGAAATCTGTGTTCCAAGGAGCTGTTTCCTTTGAAATATCTTTTTGGAGAGCATAAAACACATATGGCAGGCTGTGTAAAAATAGTAGCATTATTAATCCCTTTCACCCAGGCGTCCCAAAATGTTTCAACATGAAAAAAAAAAAAAATGAAAATTTACATTTCTCGAAAATAGCAGATCTTCAAGTTCAGAATGCATCACATTGCAACAAAATAGGCCTTGAGGAGTTTCGACTGGCCACAGTACCGTGAAAAAAGGAAATCTCTCTCTCTCTCTCTCCCCCCCCTCCCCCCCTACAGTACCCCTGTGTTTATGGTGGGGGTGTGGAGGCTAGAGAGTGAAAGCAAAAATCTATAGAGGACGTAAAAGAGACCAGAGACACAGGGACTACAGACAGCACTGAGTGGCAATAAAGGTGCACAGTGTAGTGACCCTGCTCTGACCCCAGGATCTGAGAAACAGCATGGGCCAAACATGGATTGACCTTGCACGGAGACAGAGAGGGGCTGCACATGGATGTCATGTTCAGGAGCACACAGAGGTTGTGTCACCATAGTATAGCGTTATTGTTGTTGTTACTATTGGCCAAGGGTGTCTGAGGGCATCTTCCATGTCACAGAATTGGTGTATTCATAGGGGCAATACTTAAAATGGCACATGACATGATGACACAGATATCATTCTTATATTCATGCTTTTTGGACATGGCGTTAATGTGAAAATCCTCCTTTATGCACTACTGGAAGGCATCAGTCAATGCAATAAAGAGTAGTTATAGTTCAATATATTGGCTTGAAAATATGCATTATATATTTTTTTATAGATAATTATGCAGATTATCAGGTGTAATAAAAAAAAATCACTTTATTTTATAATTTTGTTTAGTGAAAATAGCCAATAAGCTCACATCCGTCACATCGCAACATTAGCTTGTAAATCAGCTATTTTTTGTATTTTTGAAATAAGGTTTTTAAGTGGTTAATTAATTAAGTATTTCTACACGTTTGGGTCCTGGGAAGACACCACATTTCTCATTTGGGCCTCGAGCTGAAAAGCTTTGGGAACCCCTGTGCTACATCAATTCTGTATATCAGAATCTTTGAGAGGACATTTTTTAATTGATTGATATCAGTCAATCAGCCAACATATCAGAATCGGTATCGGCCTTGAATAATCCATATCAGTTGACCTCTAATAAAGAGTCTTGCAGGTTTCCAATAAACAGTACTTTAATAAATATTCCTTCCTTGCTGTAGGAAGTTAAGATAGATAGATAGATAGATAGATAGATACTTTATTAATCCTGAAGGAAATTTGTTTTGTTCAACAGCTCCAGTGCAATACATTCATACAGATTGTCAATAAAAAGAAGCTAATGTAGGTCTGTAGATTCCAGACCTACATTTAGAGACTTAGTTAATCCCCCCCTTTCTTCCAGCAGATTCGCCATTCATTCCTGGAAGTAATTTCCATGCATTGCTTATGACTTTATGCATATTTAAGAATAACTTGGTTAGTTTCTTTGTAGATGTCGTGGACATCGCTGAATCAACTCATTCTAGATATATCAAAGTGTGTTTATTCAGTGTCTGAGATTGATATACATTTCCTTGCAGTTAGAGTTCAAGTCACAGTTGCATGCATTCCATGAAAGTTGTTGAAAATCAGATATGGGGGGAACAGCTGAGATTTTTTTTGAGGCAATCCTCAGGCTAGATACATTTTTAATATCATTTTTATAGATAATGATAGCTCAGAACTGCTACAGGATACATTTGGTGGTGGTTCAGAGCGATTTCATTTCTGAATAATTCATGATTAAAAAATGAAACTTTGAATGAATCTAATTTGAATTTAAATCCATAGCACAGAGAAGGATGATTGAGGGACCAAGAATAAGCATCCAGATGCTGGTAGATGCTGGCCGGCCAGCTGTCTCTTCTGCCCAAAGGCAGACAATTCTAAAAAAACATCCTGGTAATAACCTTCGCTACATTACAGGGTATTAGTTCACATGGTGTACAAAGGCTCACTTTAGTTATTCCTGAGGTGAATACATGAAATTCACGCAGAGTTGATTGCATTTTCAGGTGAATGGAATTGTCTGTCTCCATATGGGCAACCAATGTGGATCATGTGATCCAACTGATCATCAGTAGGCCTATAATGCAGATTGTGTGTGTGTGTGTGTGTGTGTGTGTGTGTGTGTGTGTGTGTGTGTGTGTGTGTGTGTGTGTGTGTGTGTGTGTGTGTGTGTGTGTGTGTGTGTGTGTGTGTGTGTGTGTGTGTGTGTGTGTGTGTGTGTGTGTGTGTGTGTGTGTGTGTGTGTGTGTGTGTGCTTGTCTGTGTGTGTGTGTGTGTGTGTGTGTGTGTGCGTGTGCGCGTGCGTGCGTGCGTGCGCGCGTGTGCGCGTTTGTGTGAGCGTGAGAGAGAGAGCCACTGCCACAAGTGTGAATTAAAATGCATGATGAAAGTGTGGTTTATAATGAATCCCTTGAAAGTTTAAGCTCCTTGTGTGTATATCTTGTAGTGTACATGGAGAAATCCTGTTCTGAGTTAAATGAATACTCAGTATTTTACAGGGTACTGTCCCTTTAAGTAATGTACTTTAAGTATGTACTTGTGTGTAGTGTATAGGTCAGAGATGCTGCCTTTATTGTGGATTACTCACTGGCTAAGAGAATACTACAATTGACATGAAAGTAGGGCTACAACTATCGAGAATTTTCTTAGTATCTATTCTATTGATTACGTTTTTGATCAATCGAATAATCGAGAAGCATGCTTTTACGAAAAAGTTAAATTGTTAAGTCTGATTAACCACTTGAGCCGTGTTTTATTCATACAACAGTGTCACAAACATAGTGAAAATAGCTGATCTACAAGTATAAAATAGGGCTTAAATGGCTTACCATTGTTCATTCCCCTGGGCATTGACTTTGTTGCCTCATTACGTTTCCCTATCAAACAAACAATAGCGCTTATTTCAACATCTTCCTGACTTTGGAGATAACTAAGCTTTAATATAAGCAGGCTGTCGTAGGTGTGGTCACTGTGGGGTGAGAGCAAGAATCTTTCTCAGCGTGTGTGTGTGTGTGTGTGTGTGTGTGTGTGCGTGTGTGCGTGCGTGTGTGAGTGTGAGTGTGCGTATGTCTGCATGTCTGCGTGCGTGCGTGTGTGTTCATTTCAAGAGATCTCAAGGTCTTCCTGGATTTCCTTTCATCACGTACATCCCCTGTGCCCATGCCTTCAGTTACCCAGCCTGTGTCACAAAGAAGAGTTAATGACATTGTCAGGGTGTGATCCTGGCATTTCCCCATTGACATATTCAATCCCCCATTTACATTTCATATCTGCATGGGCCACTGGCTGGGCCCCATGCGGAAGGCCCGGTTGGATTAAGGTATCACCACAGATGTGACTTACCTTACGGACAGGCAGGCGTGCAGGCGAGAGACCTAAATCCCTGTCTGGCGCGGAGCAGGTCTCACGCCGCTGGTAAGCCCTCATCAGTCTCACCTTCTGCCTCGCAGCCTTCCTCCCCCCACACCTAGGAGATCAGCCACGGTGGCATGTAATGGTGGATGTAATTGCTTTGTCCTTTATCTGTCCGTTTCCCCCTCTCATCTCTGAGTTGCAATAGCCAAATGAAATGAGATGATATGAGAAAGAGAAGAAGAAGAAGAAAAAAACACGAGCTCTCCATGTCATGCAGTGTTTTTATTTTTATTTGGTTTGCATGGTAGGGAGTGAACATCGGGGTCGGTAGTGATCATCATGTTAGCTGTGAGGTATGTGTGTCAGGAAATGGTGTAACCCAACAAAAACCCTTTCGAGAAGTCGGAACATAATAAATTTATTTCATTTATTTATGTATTTTTCCCGGTATAGCCGATAATGTTTTCCTGACATAACAGCTAGCTTTGCAGCGCTCTGCTGTCTGTTTCATGTTGACGTAACTACTGTAGGAGGCAGCAGATGGTGTGTGCTGACTGATGTTGTTCCCAACTTCCCACCCTGTCTTACAGGCATCGCACGTCCTGAAATCATGTCTCTTAGTTCTACACGCTATACTCTCTGGGACTGTAAATAGCCAAAATCAAACAATGACCTATATGGTATAAGGAGGTAATCCAACCCCATGCTGCCAGTTGTTGGGATTTTTCCCTCTCCTTCCTCCGTTGCTGTGGATAAACTGATTGTCTTGTTTTTCCCCTAGTAACACCCACGAGAGAGGAAATGTGATTGTCATTGTTGCGGAACCTATCCCATCCCATCCTCTGTAACCGTGAAGGATAGGGATATCCAAGGCGCCTTGTTAGTATGCAAAACAATGCGCTAGGTTATTTTTTTTTCCATGCCTCATTTCCAATTCCGAATAGAGAAAAAAATGAAAAATATGTGGGAGATTACTCCGTTAAACAATTTGGTTCTGCTTAATAGTGGCTCCTTTGATTTGGTCTCGGGGCCCTGAGATGAGCGTGGATGAGAAATGATTGAGATGCGTGCTGGAGCTCATTCCTGACTGACTGCACTGCTGAGCAGGCCCACTTCACCATTATAAGAGGTCATCCCTGGTGGAGTGTGGAAATGTGTCTAATTAAAACAAAATGCTTTTATCAAGAGCCGAGGCGAGTGAGCGTCGCCCAGTAAAATAAATAGCCAGCAATTTCCTGAGATTCATATTCTGATAAACATCTTATTAAAACAGCCCACTATCTAATGGAAATGTATTGTGTGAAAGGACTTGAGCTAATTCTCTCTCTCTGTCTCTCTCTCTGTCTCTCTCTCTCTCTCTCTCTCTCTCTCTCTCTCTCTCTCTCTCTCTCTCTCTCTCTCTCTCTCTCATTCTCTCTCCTTATACAGTATCCTCTCCAGCTCTCAAGATATGTTGATACGTATGCTGTGTGCGTAAAGTAAATGATTGTTTTTTACGTTGTCATCAATATTCATCCCCTCAAACATCTTGATGTGTTTATGCATCACCATCATACCCACCCCTCCTTTCTGTCTTCCTCTCTCCAACTTGCTCTCTTTCTACTTCTTTCACAATATTTCTCGCCATGTTCGTTGCTATACTGATGGCATCTTTGGCTGTGATTTGTTATGTTGAACCTGATGTGTGAGATTATCTCGCTTATGCTAAGCCTGATTCATACTTTGTCATACAAATGTGTGGTGTTGTGAGCTTGTAGCTATTTCCGGTGACCGACACCGTTGTACGATGGAGTAGTGTGTCCTGCAGGTGGAATGCCTCCAAGCAAGGACAAATCATAATAACTTTTAACACAATGCCTCACTCAGCAAACACATCAGAACAGCTTGCAATTACCATGTCTCAAGTGATTGCATCTCCAAGGAAATTAGTAGATTTTGTAATTTCTTCTCTCTCTCTCTACTGACAAATCTCATAAATGCATAAGATTCTTCCATCAAGAGATATATTTTTGGGATGCATATGAGGCACATTGGGTTCAATCAAACTTCGCACCAGAAGTTTTCCCTAAATGGGAGACAGGATGCATAGTGATATGCACTCACAGAGATCACAGCAGCATCTTACCCACATGCCATTGTCTTATGTAATTATTTCTTTACACAACTTTAACATGCCAAGTCAACTGTCTTCAATCTGTAAATACGCGCTCACAACAGAGAACACACAGTTTCTATTCATGTTTTCTGCCTTTATTGATAGTCGTAGTGAAGATAGACAGTAAACAGGGAGAGAGAGTCAGGGAGTGACATGCAGCTAAGGTCTGCCGGGCTCGGGAATTGAACCCGGGACTCGCCGGACTACTCGGCTATCGGGCCCAGACACTATTTAAAGAATGATTATCTTCCTGTTGCAATGCGTTTGGAATGCTTTTTTTTTTGTTCAGAAACAAAAAGCTGACCAATCATGTGTTAATATAATTTAGCATCAATATCAGTTTAACCACTTTAACCCTATTTTATGCTTGGCTACTCAGAAATTTTACAAGCTCACAACGCATCGAGACGTGAGCGTGTAGATCTGCTATTAAAATAAATTTAAATGTATGTATTGAAAAATCTTGACAAATCTTGCAAACGCTGCAATGCACTCAGGTCTGCAGGTTCTGCAGAGAACTAAATAGTTTAAAAATATATTGTTACATCTTATAGACGAGTAGGCCTACACAAGAGTAAAATTATTTGATTTGGTTCCTCACCATGGCAGCAGCAATAACAATAACAAAGAAACAATAAAGAATAGCATTAATAGTAAGAAGATGTGCGTTTATGTACATATATAGCATACACTTTGAGGTGCTTGGAGGTGATGTTTGCATGGTGTACATTTTTGTGTGTGGTCAGAAAACATAACCACTTGCACCCTATATGTAGTTGACCAGATTCCCCCGGGGGTCTATACTTCTCCCTCCCTTTTCCCCTATACACTAATTTTTTTTGCTGAATGTTCGCCTCAGAATGGGGACGCTAGGGTTCAAGTTAAAACGCAAAGCAGGAAATGTTTGCTAGCTGAAGGCGTCATGTGCACAAGGCTGATAGTTCATTTTCATGTAATTGTCTGAGGATTCTCTCTCTCTCTCTCTCTCTCTCTCTCTCTCTCTCTCTCTCTCTCTCTCTCTCTCTCTCTCTCTCTCAGCCTGAATGCTGACATGGGTCAGAGGAGAGGGGGAATGGAATTCCAGGGGAGTAGACAGGTTGCCACGTTCCCTCGTGATATCTTCACATATGGCTGGAGGGAGAGAAAAAATTAAAGGCATCACAGGAAGCCTCTTTGAAATCTTCCAACTTAGTATGAAATCGTTGTGCGTGAGCACTTTGATCAGCAAACGGTTGAGCGCCAGCCTTGCAGCCAGCCATCTCTCTGCATTACCGTTGGGAGTCTCATTTCTGGCACACACATCCCCCTATCCCCCCCACCACCCCACCCCCCTCTGCAACCAACCCGACCAGTGTTTGATTTGTTCACTGAACTGATCACCCGACAAATCAGCTTCGTGCCCTGCCAACAATTCCTTGTCTCTATCTCCCTTCACACTGACACCCCCCATTCACACTCTCCCAACCTCCAACCACCGCCCCCCACCTGCAGGTAAACAGTTGGGCCTGTGCTTCACAGACTCGTAATCCCAACAATTAGACTCCTCACCTCAGGGAAGAGTGAGCTACAGAGAGAAGGAGGCAAAGAGAGACAGAGAAAGGCAGATACACCTTCAGAGTAGTGAGCATGGGAAGAAGCAACTAGGTGTGATGGAGTCACATCAACCTTTTCTCTCTATATCTCTCTCCTACACCATCACTCACTCTCTCTCTCTCTCTCTCTCTCTCTGTCTGTCTGTCTGTCTGTCTGTCTGTCTGTCTGTCTGTCTGTCTGTCTGTCTGTCTGTCTGTCTGTCTGTCTGTCTGTCTGTCTGTCTGTCTGTCTGTCTGTCTGTCTGTCTGTCTGTCTGTCTGTCTGTCTGTCTGTCTGTCTCTCTCTCTCTCTCTCTCTCTCTCCCTCTCTCTCTGTCTCTCTGTCTCTGTCTCTCTCTCTCTGTCTCTCACTCTCACTCTCTCTCCACCAGGTTCAAAATAAGAGCTATGCGTGTGAGGTGATCGACGGCTCTCCCCTGTGACAGCGCCCTGATGACTGATGACTGGTTGTTTTTTGTTTTCAGATCCAGAGTGGGGATGTGACAGGGCAGAGAGAGGCTGAGTTATGGCAGCGTGAACTTGGCCCATCTTTGCAAAGCCTTCTGGTGGTGGCAGAGACCCAGGGGTTTAATGAAAGCCCGTGACAAGGCTTGCGACTGTGAGTTATGGGCCCATCGATTAGCATCCGCTGCATCTTCCCATCGCATTAAGACACTTGAGGGGGTAAAGAGACACAGAGGCACATCGCAAGAACATGAACACATCCTTGGAGTGGACTGGTGAGAGACTACCATGGCCAAGGGCACCTACCCTGGTGTTGGGCATTAACACTGTGTATATTTCTCTTAAGTCCATTTAACATTTAAATCTGTTCATATTCATGTTTTTTATGCACAGTATATGAGAGTTTATGGTTGAGAAGGTAAAATAAAAATGTGTGGTCAAGGTGAAGGCTGCTACACTGTAAAATCCAGAGTGTTAATTTAACTCTGAGAGTGTACAAATGAGGGTCCATTTCGTTACCTTTGTACATTCTTTGAGTTACAAATGGATAAATGAACACTGAGGCTTTTACTGTGTATGCTTTCTAATCCATCATCTTACTCATCATCTTACACATGCAGCTTGCAAATTCATCCAGGTGCTGTCAGCAATCCACTCCCTCCAGGCATACGTTCAAGGTGACAACCAGCTGCTCCACACGTTGCACCAATTATTGAGTTAACCTCCGGAGAGACAACCTTGAAGTTTTAAACACTGACTGTACCTCCTTTTTTCTTTCTTTAAAAAGCTCAGAGAGAACTCAAAGTTCTCATTTGACAATGTGGAAAAAATGTGTTGGACCTAATGTGCAATTTACCAAGTCTTTGTTTTGTTTTTTTGTTTTTCATTTTACTCACAGAGCATGCAACCAGCCTCACATTGCCCAATTGTGTCCTAAGTAAAGCAGGATTGATGGAGTTGTATATAAGGACCATGTTTCAGCGTGCTTAAGGGGTTATTCATCATGTCACCCGCAGACAGGACCGGCAAAACCATGCGTAGACAGTTCTCTGCACCCCTGTCTCTTGATATGAATTGAGTTATGTTCCAATCAAACAAATCACTGCTTGTTCCAAACAGGGCTGTGAGTAATGGATTGAAAAAAAGTCTGTATTTGATTACCCCTGCCTGCCGCTGGGGTTGACTAAGATCCATTTGAGAGGTAGTGCAGTGGAACTCCAATATGGACACCCTCCAGCTATTGACCCCGTCTTTAAGTGGGCGCTGTGCTTTTAGTGTACTTACACACTAGTTGGTCTGCATCGTCTTCCTCTTGGCAGTTTTGCAATACTTTTGATTGCAGACAGTGGCTCCCTCTTCACCATGCACTCTGCATTAATGATGCATCGCAGAATGTGGGTTAGCCTAGTTTTTACCACAACACACTAAGAGCACGAATGTAGAGAACACAGGGTCAGGGTGAGTGGGATGTGAAATAGTTTCATTTTTTTCCATAAAAAGCAGAAAATAGCAGACTTTGACGAACACGAAATGTGATGTTGTCGTTAATGTGATTAAATGGAAAAAGTAATAACTTGGCAATACAAACAATAGAAGAATGATGAAAGTACTGTATTTTGTTAATAATATAACATAATATAAATCAATATAACATAATATAAATCAAAGTGGATAACATATTATGGTGCTATGGATGATTACTGAACATAATACATCGAAGGAAGGAAAATTCTTGTTTGGCACCTACCCATTGGCTAACAATGAACTAAACAAAATACAATCTATGGGCTCTGCAGCAATATCAGAAAGTCTACAGAGATTTATTTGGAGAACTAAACCAATCAGCAATGCAGAATACACATGTATCTATTTACATTTTACACTTTACATAGGCTACTGTAGCATTTGCTGGATGTTTTCATCCAATCCAAAATGTAATGTTTTAATGTGATATATGAGGCTAGTGCATAGCTATAGCCTACATTTGTCTTTGAGTCTGAATCAAGCCCATAACAGCCATTTCAGAGCCATTTAGCCATTGATAGCACCACTGAAATTGCATTACCCCAAAGTGTTTTGTTAGAAACAAAATGACTGTTTTTCTTTTGTGATTATCTCAAATAACATAGATTTTCAGCCATTCACTTTCACTGGTGAATGCTGTAATGGTTAACCTCAGTAGACGGATCTTTTCCCAAGACAGTGTGCTGCAATGTTCACAGAAGCCTGCAAGTAGGAGAGATGCTGCTGCTGGTTAGAGAAGTTGCAGCTCCAGACTTATGTCTATAGATGGCAGTCTTCTAACAGAGTTGATAGAAGATTGTCATTCATTTGACAGTTTGAACAGCGGACGGATGCAAATCCACACTAAAGGGAAGAAATATCACCCCTGATAATTATTGTTATACAATTTCACTTATGTAATAGATCATCCATATGAAATATTATTTTGCATTTTAAAAGGTGTCAAGGTCGGAAACATATTGTTGCCTACGGGACTTGCAAACATAGCCTAAAATATGGCCTAAAAAGGCGATTTATTGAGATAATTATAAAAAATAATGGTGGATTATTAGCCTAGATGCATTGCTGAATCCGCTACTACAAATATGTTGTGGACGGTGCAATGCAGAACGTTGTATAACGGTTGTCTATAGACTATAAAATGGGCTAAACCCGTCTGTCTCCTGTAGCTAGCGTAGTTTTACTGAATTGATTTGGTTGCGCGCTTGTCAATGAATTCATTTATTGAAAGTCTTCCTTTGGGCTGAAACGGTTAACACCATAATGAAGCGGCGGAGTGGTGGTGGAGTGAGGGAGGGGGCTGGGTTTAAACGCCGTAGCGTGTAAGTGGTAGCCTTACACACTACTGTACACTGATGGAGCCCGCTTTAGCACCGCTGATCTATGCCAGTCTAGCAGCACAGCCCTCTGTGAGAACCAAGCGACGCTGCAACAGACGATGACAAGCCGGGGGTGACTCCAGCTTGTAGAGTAGTAGCGTAGAGAGAGAGAGAGGACGTATTACATTGCGAACTGAAGGAATGTGCGGTATCGTTCATTGACGGGGTCTCGTAGTGGTGGTCAGTTCCGAGTCAGACGGTAAAAGGCTACAGGCTCAACGAAGTTACGCGCAGAATGTCCAGCTCCACAGAATAGCTCATTTATCATTGTGGTAATGAAGTGAATGAAGCAACCGAGGACCCGGCGCGGCTCTATAAAGGTCTCGTTTGTATCAGCACTTGCGTAGGCTTATCAGTATTCTCTAGGAATTAATTGGAAGGGCTTCTAAATTCAATTGTTGCCGCATTTTTCCAAGGAACGTCGTGGCAGACTTTCTGAAGGTAGTGTTAGGAGTGTAGGACCTGTTCTACTCGGAAGGGGTTTCTACTGTGGATGTGAGAGACTGTGTGCGCCCAGTGCATCAGCTCAACACACATAAGACAACCGCTGCTGGGAATAGAGTAACCAAGACATCCTAATTGAATTGAGAGGTGAGTGACAACGACCACGTTCATATAAATGTATTTTTTTTTTTACTGAATGCGTTTATTTGACTGAACTGTACCTTAATGCCACAACCTCATAACTACACATTCGTGGTGGTTCCGTTGAGGATTCATTTACGAGAGAGTCGTTCACTATAGCTGCGAACTGATGTAGGGACATTTTTCATTATAGGCTGCAGGCTCTGATAAGGCTTGTTTTATTGTTTAATTTAATTATAGCCTCACCACAATTCACATGTTTATAGGGTGTCTTAAAATTGTGTGAAAAATGTGTCAGAATTACAAACTGTGGGTTATACAGTGGACAGTCTACACTACAGTAACATATGTCAACAGGAATGGTGTTGGTGTGCCATAGTCTACTTTTAATTACACACCTCTCCACTGTTGCTCTCAATGCGATTACAATATTTTGTTATTATTCATGTAAATTCAGTGATATTTAAATAGCCTATCAACCACACTCTTGTTTTATAGGTTAATTCTAGAAAGATAGCCTACTAAGCCTATTATTTTCAGGTGGCATTGTTCTTGACTGTGTGCTGTAGGTTGTGTTAAGGGTGTTCTGTTGCTGTCAATGGGAATGCTATTTGCCAGTAGGTTAATTTTGGAGTAGCCTACCATTTCCTAGAGTTTGATGTGACTTGACCTTGACCGTGAGCTTGATATAATTACAAGGGTAGCCTATGATTCTCTGTTCAACAGAATAGCCTGTAAGATGTTGGCATATTCTTTTAATATTATCATTTTTACCAGTCAAACCTTTCTTTGTTGTAAACTGTATCATAAAACAAGTGAAGCTGCAACAAGTGAACCCTGAATTACTTTCTACACACTGTTAATTTTATCAGGCTATTGAATTACTTTCTTTCTAACTTTTATGTTAACAAAAGTGGTGCACTCTACCATCTGCAACGAAACAAAATCAAGTATGCACTATTTGACATTTGCATTTTTATTTATTTATTTTTTCAAAGAGAACTGACAACTGATGCATTGTTGCCAACTGGCAGCAATTTAGAATTGTAGTTCCTCTCTATAGCGCTCATCTGTCCAACTCCGGGCTAGCAGATGTATCCACAAATCATCATTCTCCGCCACACTGCCAGCGCCCCAGCAAGCGCCCATGACAGTGCCTCTAAAGAAAATAAATGTTGTCTTAAGTAGGAAATTGCCTTACATTTGCATGAAAATAACTTGCATCTGCCACGGCTGACGGAGAGCATATTAAACCATCTGACCGTGCAATCAAACCGCAGTTCTTCTTGGTGAAATCACTCTTTGTGTATACTAAGCGTGACCTGCTCACATCATTATTTTAATATCCATCTCAAAAAAGTGAAACAATTATTTGACCCCAAAAGCAGTCATCAGGGTGGAAATTGCTGCCCTGGAAGAACAAACCAGCACTCAGACTTGGTTTGATTATCACATGCTGATTATATTCACCTAATTATGTCCGATGTAATGAAAAAAGCATTCACTGACAGTCTGGTGCTACTGCAGTGCAATCAGTCAGTCTGACCAGTTGGCCTTTCATAGACTAGACTGTTAGACAATTATATCAGCTTTGGTTGTATAATGACTTTGACTTAGGTGAGGAAACATCATCATGAATTATGAACATTATGAATCCACATTAGTTTTGATTTATTACCTGAACCAACCACCACTGTACAGTATATCACTTGGATGCTTATATCTGCAGACGTTCCTTTGAAAAGGGGGATCATTCAGTATGATTGCTAATCTATTCGATCATTTCAAGTTGCTGTTGATGATTGCAAGTTATTCCGAAAGAAATCGGTCATCATAGTCGGCTACCTTCAAGTTGTTGTTTGTGTGTGTGTGTGTGTGTGTGTGTGTGTGTGTGTGGGGGGGGGGGGGTTATCAAGAGAGATGATCAGAATTCTTCTCAACGTGCCGCTTTCAAGCGATGCCTTTGAAGAGACACTAGCGATGCCTTTTGAGAACCGCAACATCACACACTCACTTAATCAATAAGGTTAACTCCACAAAGCTGGAGAGAAATTGCTTCCACTGGACAAAGTTACATCAAGCCTGTGGTCTGATGGTTGATGTTGCTTTTCCATTGCCTCTCTCAAAGCCTCTCCAAAGCAGTCCCCTGCATCCCCCCCAGTCCCCATTCTCTCTGCAGGGGGTCTGCAGTGTTTTGATTGCATTTAAGTTAGATCGGCGCTAGAAGTAGAAGGCTTTCTATGCCTATGCTGATAATGTGCTTAATAGTGTTTTTCCTCCCTCTTGTTCAGATGCGTTCACATTTCAGCAGTATTTTATTTACTCTCAGATCCTGCAGTATCAGCATCTCTGTAGGATCCTGATTGTGTCGTCTGAGCTGGGGCTGGCTTTATGAGAAACTCTATGTGAATTGGCCAATTGGTAGTCAAAGCTCACAGCCTGCTGTCACCCCCCCCCCCCTCCAGCCCTCCATTGATGAGGGGTTCACGTGGCTCAAGAGCGTCCTCTGTTGATGATGAATCCTTCGAGCAAAGGGTCCAAACAACAAGTTGAGTTAATTACCAGGGAATAGTGTGCACATGCACAGCCCCTTCTCCATCCATGCAATGCTACCAAGACAGTACTACCACTTGAATTTATTTTATTTTCTTTACTGAGTGAGTTGCTACTGTTTTTTCTTTATTTGCTGTGTCACCACCAGCATTTATACTGCTCGCTCTCTCTCTCTCTCTCTCTCTCTCTCTGGCCCAGCTCTCCCCCCGAGGCTGCCAGACTTGCCCCTGTTAACTTGAGAGATTTTGACAAGTCGCTATGCATGCAGGCGGAATCCTTGACCTATTTCTTAATGAGTGAACAGTGGAAATGCGCTCAGCGGTTGTGTATTCTATGGGAGGCTACTGCCCTCCCATAAAGCAAACCCCACACCCCAGCCCCACACCCTGTCTCATCCCAACTGCCTCTCCTCTCTGCTCCACACACAGACACACGCATGTCGCACGCTCACACACAAATACACATATACACAGACCTGTACTGGTCAGAGATAAATGAACACTAAGAATTTTACTAGTGTATATAAACAACCATATAATGGCTTGGGGAGTGCTTCTGTGAGTTCGTTGACTCGTCCCACTCTGATACAGGCCTCCCCCTCCATATCTGACGGAGTGTACAAGCAGTGAGCTGTTTGTTTGTTTTAATGCAATTGGCCTCCCGTCTCTCCTCACTGTGGGCAGTTTATCTGAGCGTCTTGACTGTCCAGCTGTCACAACAGAGATCTCAATCTCCCTGACACCCCCCCCCCCCCAACACACACACACACACACACACACACACACACACACACACACACACACACACACACACACACACACACACACACACACACACACACACACACACACACACACACACACACACCACTACACAGCCCACAGCCATGTTATGTGCATGTATATGCACGGATTGGGTTGCATGTCTGCCTGTAAATGCGATGCGTGTGCAGATGTGCGTTTCCCCCGCGTGAGATTGACATAGTGGATATCTGGATTGGCTGTGACATTGATCAAGTGGAGTGCAGCCGGGGAGAACATTTTCTCTGAAAGCGGTCTCACTCCGGTGGGAAGCGGAGCTATACTATCTCTCCTCATCCCACTTGTGACATCACAGCCGAACGTAAAGTACCCCTCCCAACACCCGCACACCCAGCACAGACAGCTCCTATACTTCTTCTGTCTCTCCTCTAGATAATGATTGTAAACAACAGGGGTTTTTATTACCTGTCTCTGACGCTTCCCTAAAGCACCCTATTCAGCAGTGGAGATGGGTTCTGTTGGCCTGTGATTATCTCAGCAAAGGTTGGTTTACACTGCTTGCAGGTTAGAAAGGATATGTTGCTGCAGCAATGCAACCCCCCCCCCCCCTCCAGTATCGTATCAGTGAAAGGGACACTCTTCTAGGGACGATGCCACTGGTATTGAGAAAATATTAAACTGTTTTTTTTTGTATCAGAGAAAGGCCCCAGTATTATCAATTAATCAAAATAAAATAAAGATAAAATAAAAAGTGATGCAACTACATTCTCTTCCCTCATCAGACACAAAATGTCAGATCTCTAACGGAGATATTTAAATTAAAATTATAATTCCGGCTGAGGAGGAAATTGTAGAAGGATTATTATACTATATGGTTATTATGGTTGTTTACATCTAACCTTCATATTTTGCCATCACTTATAGTACTTATATAATACATTATGATATGATATGACATGATATTTTGTAGCTTGTAGCAGCCAAGATGTCTCAGCTTGGCCTGAAAGCTATTGTTTTGGTACAACCTATCTTGTTATGATTCAGCTTGTCCTTTAAGCAGCTAGTATAACTATTGTCTGATCCCTGAGCTCGTTGGCAGAACTGCCTTACCACCGATCTGTACAGACTGTGTGTCTAACGTACTTCTCCCCATGATATCATGTACATTAAAGCACAACCATCACCACCTAGAATATTGTCTCAGACTCCTATTGCCTAATTGCCTCATCAATTACTGATTGATCCAGAATTCCACGACACAACCTTCTAATGAATACTGCATTGGATCAGGACAGACAGTTGAATCGTCCTAATGCCTAATTTATGCTCTGTTGCACGACAGTGTTGCTTGCAGACAAGAACACATATTCAAGCTAAGCCCATCAGCTTTGTGACTCTCTTGATATGATGAACATACTGATATCATACATCTTACGATGTAACGTTGCTGTTTCTTAATGCAGACAACAGAAGATGTTTTGAAAAGGACCATAGGGCTCATTTTAATGGCCTTGTCATGCCCGCTGCTGGCTTTTCATCATGTTGAGTGGTCATGTGTGTGGCCTACAGTGACTTAACTGAATCTTTGAAACTGTTTCAATTGATGGCTGCAGGCCCCTACATTGCTAGTAGCAGCTTGTTTGTTATGAGCAACACAACACAGAGTGCAAAAATCAATGCCACTCTTTTACATTACATCGTTCAGGATACGTACAGGAAGGCTCTAAATGTGCAACATTTGAGCATGTAACTAAGAACAACACACATACTCTAATGACACACACAATACTAGAGCTGTGCTGCTCTAGTATTGGGGCCTGCTGAAGTGCTGTAGGTGGCTCGGTACTGTTGAGATAGTTTGTTTTCCCATGTCTGTCTGAATGCTGGCTTATTTGGGAAGGAGAGGGCGTTTTGTCTATTATGTGTGTGTGTGTGTGTGTGTGTGTGTGTGTGTGTGTGTGTGTATCCATACATAAGTGTGTGCCCAACTCCCACACAGGCTCCAGCCAGTCTCTCATAAGAGGGGTGGGGTAGGGTAGGGTAGGGTGGACCGCTAACGGTCCTCCCTCTGCCAGCGAGAAGCACGGCCAGCCCAGACCCTCACCCAGGCTGCCCACTCTATTGATGTGGCAGTGAGCTAGCAATGAACCTCAATGGGCCCTCTGCTCCTGCAAAGGCTTGCCAGCTTGCTGAAACAATGTCTTTTGTCTGACTGCTGAATCCAACAGATGGAGAAATGGACAGTAAATGAAGGTAGAGAGAATGCTGGGGAGGGGGTTAAAGGAATTTAGTGGCGCATGTTAGTGGCTCTGCGTTTAGGCTAGTCGTTTGGGAAGCCTAACACCCTCACTCACAATGCTGCACTGGCACGACTTAAAATGCTGTCCTGTTGATGTTCAGGAAGAGCGGCTCCCAGGGCCCAGTGTACGAGAGGAGAAGGCAGTCTACTCACGAGCGCTCTCTAAGGGGCTTGGAAGCGTTCATTAAGATATTAATGGAACTGTCTTCATGACACATTTCCAAGGGACAGGGATCTGTAGCCGCTGCCATTCTTTAGTGACTCAATCTGTCTGCCACAATCATCAGTCTCTCTCCCTCACACAACGGGCTGTTTAGACATTCAGCCCCATCTCCACAGCCCGCTGCCCAGGCACCCTCACTCTTTATCTGATCCCTGCTCTCACAAGCCATGCTGTATTTTGTATGTTTTTTTTTCCCACCACATGTTGCAAAATTACACGATGCCACTGATAAGGGCAGCAACTGTGGAGCAGGGGCCCGCAGGATGGCAAGTCTGGCTGTTTGTTTGTTTGTCTGTTAGAGATCTTCACACACGCTTGGAAGTCAGCCTGTCGCAGTCCAGCAAGTCAGGATGAGGGTTGTTATGATTCTGTGAATATTGTAGTTCTGCATATTTTTTCACCACTTAGACTGTTTTCTCAGTTGCCATAGCGCCCTCCCCCACCCCCCCACGGACTGCAGGCGACACAACGTGGCCTGTGCAGCTAATCACAACAACAACAACAAAGGCAACAAAAAAGAAAGACCCGCAGCTTTACATACAAATGCCTTGACTTATTTTGTTTCGATGAAAGGCACTGAATGCATTGTCTCTCCTCCGTAACCCTTCTCCCTTTTCACGCCCTGTTTGAATGTAAGTCACTTTTACCATCAATAATCAATTAGTTTCCGTCATGGGAGGATGTGTGTTTTTTGTTCGGTGGGAAATTGACAATAAGTGAGCAACAAAAGAGTGCGGGTGAGAGTGAGGCGTGGAGGGGGACAGGGGGGGCGCGGTGGGTGTCGTTGTTGAGGGTGGTGGTGGGCGGTGCTGCAGATATGCCAAGGGGGCAGCTGTCAGTAGCAGATGACAGTGTGTGTTTGTATTACGTGAGCGGTTGTGCATCTGCGTGTGTGTGTGTCAATTTTAGTTGTTTTTTTGTAGGGTGCATAATTTGCCTTTTGTTTGTGAGAGTGCTGCCCCTGTTTGTTTGTTTGTTGGCATCCACGTGTGTTTATGACCAGGGTGGGCAGAGAGCGAGACATACCAATGTGCCACAGCGCTGCATTGCCCACACTGCCCCCTGGTGATGATGACGTGATGCCTGCCACCGTCACCATGGATACCACAGACTGGGGCGAAGACATTACTTGTCTAGTCCACTCATGTACAAGAGAAATACAGAGCTGATGGCCGCCACTACATACACCTACAACTACCTCACTGTCTTGAGTGTAAATATGGACCTGTAACGGTTCCATTTTTACACTGTAAATCGACACTCAGGATTTTGCAGCGTAGAACGATGTTTTGCTCTCTAGCTGCCATTCACTATCTTTCTTCCATTTCAAAGGCATTGTGTACTTTTTCTTGGGAGATCGACTCAAACTAGCTTGGTCTTCTCTTGCTCCAGGCGTCATCTACAATCCCCATAGTTAATGTGTTGCATTAACATCATTCTGTCAGCACGTCTCTCTGAAGAGTTATTATAACTGCCTGCTGTTTTTTTTTCTCCCTTCTTTAGAGAACTCTCCATTCAGTTTTCCTTACCGGGTCGTGTTGTGCTTGAAGGCTCAGTGACATGTAGCCACCTGCATCCAGGCTGTCTGCATTGTTGCTGCTCGCTAGATCAGCCATGGTCTTATCTGGGTGGATAGCTCGTCTTCCCCTTGTGGGGAGGCAGGGGCTTCAACAACAGCCTCAGCCTCCAGCTTAGAACAGAGCTCCGAAAATAGCAGATCTACACCTCCCAACGTATTGCAGCGCATCTGCTATTTTTGCTGCATGAATTCGGCGTGCAACAAAGTTTAACTCTGGTATAAAACTTGTCTGTCTGTCTTTCTTTTTGAGTAGGGTAAACAATTACACTGGTTGAGACGGCACAATTGGACACAGTATTTTATAAGCATGTCGGTTCCATTCATAGGACCTGGAATAGGTTATATAACTGGTCTGTAAAGGTATTTGGGAAGTAGCTATTAGCTCTTATGAAGAGTTTAGTCTGGAGCTCGTTCTATCATTCCTGTACCTCCAGACTCTTTACTTTGGCCCGAGGTGAATTGCAATGTCCAGGCAAAGGGAAATTAATTCCCCCGGCATGGGGATAAATGCAGCTACAGTATGTTTATGCATGTGTACACTGTTTTTGACCCATACACTGAAGGCAGTGGGAAAATTGAGGTATTTCTTCAATAGTTGTGGCTTTAGAACTACTAGACATTGTTATAAGGTTGTTTACGTGTATTGTTGTTGTTTTTTCTCGGCTAACATTTGCCCCATACAGTAATGCTGTTCACAAAACGTATCAATGAGTTCTACTGGCTTTTTCTGATTTTGACCTCCTCCTGGCCTTTTAAGGACCCTACTGGCGTCAGTGAGCGCCATATACCATGCATAAGCATAGACCATTTCCCCGTTAATGGCTTCATTTTTATTTCACTTTTGTTTGCATTTTCTCCAAAGTCATTAAAATGTCACAAAACGTAGCTGAGTAATTGAGTCAGTGTGGGCTAAACATCATTTCGCGATTAATAAGCCATGGACGTTTGAGTTTAATTCGTAAATCAATCTTTTCTCGAGGGACTATTTTCAGCTAGACTTTTCAAATCAGTCTACACTTTATAATGCAATAAAACCCAATATAAATCCCCCCCCCCCCACCCTAAAAAATAATAATTATAACCACGCAGCAAGTAGTTGGTGTGTTGGTTTACCTATCTCAAGCAAGGGTCTGCATGTTGATTTCCATACCATACTGAAATGAATGGAATCCAATGGCTTCCTAAAAAAAAAAGATCAAACAAACCACAGTAGGCTTTGGAAAATGTTCAACAGTAATGTCAAGTATACAATGAGTCACAGTCAATGAGCTAAACATGCCAGACCACCAGTATGGTCCTTTAAGGACATGGCTTGAGTTTGGACTTTTCCAGTCAGCAGTGTACTAAGTGGAATGTGTGAGGAACAATAGAACATTTTCCCTTCAGTGCCTCTCAGACTGCCCGTCTTATCAATTGATATCAAGAAAATGGCCATTGTGAATTATACATAAACTCAGTCATGACTCATAGTAACTGTGTTAAAAGGAGTGTTTGTTCCTGCTTTGCCAAATATTATCAAGATGAATCTATCGGCTGGGAAGTTTGTTGTAGTTGTTTCCCTACCTCCCCTACTTCCCAGTACCATCGGCTATTTGGGAGAAACATTTCATGAGCTCAGTGGAACAGTGGATCTCCCAGACAGAGACATTAAGCCTGATTTATACTTAGTTACATGCCGGTGTCGCCCATCGAAGATAGCCGATCTACAAGCTCACCACGCGTCTCATTGCGATGCGTTGTTTTTGATGGGCGACACGGCAATAGCCGGCCTCTGTCACAACCAATGAAATGTAAGAGACATGACGGTGGCATCTTGGAGAAGCTTTCGTCTAGATGCAAAGAAATGATTAACGTAAATGTCATGATGTGATATTAACTCACGGGAAAATAAATGATCAACAATCGTGTCAGCATGTGTGACTCACACATCGGCGGCAACAAGGGTTGAGAGCATCGTCGTCTTCACCGTGGTTGTTTAAGGAGAGTGACTGGCGAATTAGGGTATGGTAGATAATTATCCAGAGTGTGACAGCCCTGCCTCTCGTTGCAGACGACTTGAGATCCCTCTGTTTTCCGGTGAAGATGATGATTAAGTTTGACTGCTCTGAAAGATTTGCCTGCCTAGGGCAGATTGCAGAGGAAAGGGGGGGGGGGGGGTAGGGGGGTGAGCATGTTTGTACTTGAAAGCAGTGAATGTATCCTATTCCTCTCATGTCTTAATCTGCGACAGTTAGGGATTTACCGTAGGAGTTAATGCCATTAAAACGGCTGATCCACACAGTGGATGGGTTCATAGGATTTCTGACACTGATACATCCCCTACAGCCTCAGCATTACGTGCGTGCCACACCTTTATCCACTCACTCGCCTTACAGAAAGAACAAGGGCTAAAGCTGGGAATTAAGGAGACTTTCCGCATCGCAGAGAGCATTCAGAAGCTTGCGAGGTACAATGTTTACTGTTTAGTGTGTTGTGCAAACCTCACTGCTATTGTTGCTACAACAACAAGCCCCCCACGTCCCCCACCCCATATTCTGTAGAGAGCATGTTCAACTTGACAGGGGTGAATAGGTGAGATGAATTTGCATTTCATTACACTTCATAATGTGCTGTCTCAGGTATTGTGTGCGCATGCAATATGGAATGTGAACGTTTTGTTTTCTCTTCAAGTTCCTAAATTAACGTCTTTGTTCCGACAAGACAGCTGTTCTACGCATCTCTAAGGAGGTGAGATTGTGAACTATTAAACAAAAATGTGCCTGACAGTGTCACTGTTGATCAAGGGAATTAAGATTTCAGCCTGGTGTTCTTTGTTGTTGTTTTTTTTGGCACACGCAGGTCCCTCTCTGCCTTTTCATAACTGACAATTAACAGCTTACAGCAACCCACCACCTCCTTCACCCACCTCCACCCGCTCCTTCAGCTTCCACTGTCTCTTTTGTCAGAACACGTGATCCCATTGCATGCACACGCACACAAACACCTCCTGACCACATACATAGTAAACTCCCAATTTATCCATTTGTGTGTACAAATGGAACACAATGGACCCAATGGAACCTTACGGGTCCATTCGGTTCCAATTGTACACTCTCAGAGTTAAATTAACTCTGACGATTCTACTGTGTAGCAAGTCCCTCTCCATTTGGATTCACTTAGTATTCAGCCAATGGCGAGCCTGATAAAGGACGCGGTGCCTCTGTTTGTTGTGTTTGTGAGGCGTTCAGAGCAATGCATTAGCAGCTCCAATGCTCTACGTAAGTGTAATGCAGTGTGTTTGCCCATACCTGCCTCTCTTGAGGCATTCTACATGTAGCACTGCGTCAAGGTAAACAACCACTGTCGTACGTGATGCTCCAAAAGAAGGAATGGCTGAAACTGTGACAGACAGAATGGGAATCCAGTCCTTCACTGTGTGAGTCATTTTGATTGAGCTCCCGTCCGTGCTGTAATGGCCAATTTTCTATTGTCACAGCGGCGCAGAGTAATGCTTGTGAACTACAGATTGAGTGTCTTTCTATTCTAAGCCGGTTTGATACCAGAGCTGCTCATAAATGAGCTTTACTAGAAAGGTCTTAAAATCGAGGGAAATTGAGAGGAATTAGCTATAACTGTGCCCTCTTGTACAGCGGCAAGCTTTGTGACTTATTACGTTTTAATCTGTGACACTGAAGTCTTTTTTTATCCTGTAGCTATCCTCACGAAAGGGGTAGATGGCTATCATTCTTAATTTACCTCAGTGACAATGAGACGACTGCGACACTGGAGTTGAGAGAGGCTTATATCTGATTTATACTTCTGCTAGCCTGCAGCCAGATGGCATTCCTGCAAGTGAAAGCATAGTGTATATGCTCCTCCCACTGACCTCATCGAGTGACCTTACGACTGGCTTGTCCCCGGGGTCCCCGGGGTTCACTCAAAGTAGCATGGAGCGGGGCTGGCAGTAAAATGTGTTGACATACAGCATCCACCACCAGTGTTGCAAAAAGTAGAGGAGGAAGTATGCGGGTAGGGGGGCATTCATGGTCCTCATGACATTGACTCATACAGGAAAATGAGAGGAAGCTGAATTTGGGAGGGGCGGGGGTCTGTTCTCTTAGATCTGGCCCGAGGAAACAAGGACAGGCACCAGGTGCTGCTCGGGGGACAGGTACTGTAATGTCTGACCAGGAGACAAAAGCAAAAAAAGTGTTTTGGGGTTTTAGTACACGGCAAAATCCTCTGTTAGTTTAAGTCTGACCGCTTTCGGACCCATTTGTACACGCTTATAACGGATATATTAACACTGAGGATTTTACTGCGTATAATCCGGATAGCCTAATTTACTTGGCTTCAGCCAGTGGCGCCGAAAATTAAGGCGGCAAGAGTGAAGGATGGAAAATTCCTTTGCTAGAAGCTACTGGTGATGTACAGAAATACACCAGGAAATGCCGTTTCCCTCCCAACCGTTTACACTGAATGCTAGTTGGTCTCAGCCAGACTGAGACAGCGCTCTGGAAGCAGCCACCGAAACGCCCTAATTAGTTCACTTCAGCATGGAAGCCTGCCCCGGCAGGTCCTATTTGTGTTACTGATGAAATGCTGAATGGTGCCCCCCCCCATTCGTTAGGGCCTACATTTTCTTCTTGCTTTTTTTTGGTTTTGTTGATCTTTCCTGTTATTGCCATCCCCTCGTTGGAGTATGAAGTTTGCTGAATACATTTAAAGTGGGACTGCCAAGTATCCAACCGCATGTTTAACCCCCCCCACACACACACACACACACACACACACACACACACACACACACACACACACACACACACACACACACACACACACACACACACACACACACACACACACACACACACACACACACACACACACACAAACACATACTATGCTGTAACTATCAAATAATGAAATGTGGGGACAGCAGCAGGAAATACTCTGCTGCTTGGGTTATGCGTGTTTGTTGCGGTGTGAGTGATTGTGCTGACTCTGAACGTGGGCATCCATTTCATCTTATCCTCTACCGCAGCATATTTACCGTTGAGGGTTTCAGTTAACATCCCTCAATGGGACGCAGACGGGGGCTCGCTCGCCTGACGTAGCCTCATTTTACTGCCTCGATCAGGCCACGCCTCCAGCCGGCATGATGATGGAGCCAGGGCAGCCTGCACTCTGCCTCTGTCTGTGTGTGCGTGTGTGTGTGTGCGCACAGGGTCAGGGACAGCAGAGGAGAGAGTTAACGCGAGGTAACCGCTGCCGCAGTGGAATTCTGCTGGGTTTTGGCGTGGTCATTCTGCCTTGTCATGGACGTGCTTTTTCTTTTGATTTATTTCCCCTTTATTGCTCTCTCTTCTGTCTGTTCGCTTTCTTTATTGCTTTCTTTTTTCCCCCTCTGCTGCCCGTCTGTTTCTCCTCTTTATTGCTCTTTGTCTCTCTCTTTTCCCTTTTCTGTCACTGTGTATATTTTCTTTCTGGTCTCTGTTTCCCTCTCCCTCTCCTCCCATCTGTCTGTCTGTCTGTTTTTCTCACTCTGACAATGTGGGATGTGGTCCCAGTCTCCCTTGACTTTCTTAAAAGTGAAATGGAGGAAATGTTTTATAATCCCGCCAGCATAATTTTAGGTTTGATAAACCTAATGCCGAACCTAAAAAGCATCCAATGCTTGTGGATGTATTGTGGCGAGTATACTTCAGTGGAATAATATACACTAATGTAGATTGCTGGTACACATAAAGCTCCGTCTTTGTATCTGCTCGGGGGCGCAAACATGGCCTTGAAGCCCCCCACATACAGTTGCATGCTAGCACATCGTCTACAGGCAGACGTTCTTCCACATTACCATGCAGTTCACACCTTCAGCTGGCAATATACAGTACAAACCCTGCTCAGAATCTCAATGTCCAACCCCCACAGACCTACTGTACGACACAGTGCTTGTTTGTGTGTGTGTGTGTGTGTGGGATTACATCAATGACATCCATTCCACAGATCGGAGCCTCTCCGCTGGTCCGGTAGATCGAGAGTAGTATAGGAGGACGAATCATGACGGACAGCTGTACAGAGTTCAGCAGCGGCCGCATAAAAGATGCTCCATCGGTCGCTCTCTCTCTGGAGAATACGGATAGCCTGTCTATCTCTGAGTTACGTCTTCAGTAGCGCTGTATAGAGGAAGGTGCAGAGGGGCCTCTGGGCCTGATTTAATAACACGCGTCGCTGTACGATGGTGTCACGTGCGGAAAATAGCAGATCTACAAGCTCACAGTGCGTCACAATACGACATGTCACGACACACAATGAAGTATAAATCAGGCTTTACAGCTGGGAGTATATTGTTCCTAACCGTAGTGGCTCACGGGTACATTTTTACACTCAGGAGTAGAGCCCGCCTGATATATCCGTTTGGCCGATATATCAGCCATTATTTGACCTTTTTTGACGACATTATCGGCAGTGTGTCCAGATATATATCTTTAAAAACATATATTTTGGGGCTTTTTATGCCTTTATTGATAGGTATACAGTAGACTGACAGGAAATGGGGAGAGAGATGGGGGGGGGGGTGACACGGCACGCAGCAAAGGATTACCAGCCTAGGTGCCCAGACGGCTACGCCAGCCGCCCGGGCCGTGTGTCCAGATTTTTAACAACTTTCAAAACTGTTGTCCTTATTTTGGGCATGTCATTGTACTGTAGGTGAACATTTTCAAAAGATTTCAGAAATGTAAACAAATATTACATCCATAAGCTCACAACGTGTTGCAACGTGATGTTTAGAGTTTTAAACATGACAACTCAAAACTTGACAAGATATCGGTCAAAACATTGGTAATCGGTGGGCTAGGACTCTCCAAAATTAGGATCGGCATCTGACCGTAAAATGTGCCACCGGTCGGGCTCTACTCAGGAGTGACTTCCCCCATGGTTCAGCATCACGCAGCCTCGGCCCCGGGCACCCAACAGGTATAATGACTGGCAGGAGGCTGGAGAGAGCTGCTGGAGTATGACGGTATGTGAAAGAGGAGTGCATTAGGCTTGTAATAGTTTTTATCTTTTTTTCCCCAGCACTTTTTTAGCTTGTAAGAGCTCAGAGAATGAGGGCCCCTGGAAGTCCACTCTCCACAGGCCCATTTCTCTCTCTCCCTCGCTTTCTCTCTGTGTCTCTCTCTCTCTCTCTCTCTCTCTGTTTCTCTCTGTCCCAGGGACTTTGAATATGAGTTTCCTCTCTCTCTGTTCTGTGGGGGGGTATAATAATGCTCAGAACGAGCCCTGCCGCCATCTCCTGCGTATTACCCTCAACCTTCACAACTAAAGTGAATAATGCAGGGCTTTGCTATTGCGCAGCCGACACACAATTTTTCATCACAACCCTTCTAGGTCACTGTGACATTCCTTCCTCCCAATCCCCGGTACCCCCCATCAGACCTACTATACGCAGGTGAGAGCGGTTTGCGCCACACGTGCATAATGGATGTGCTACGGCATGTACAGTATGTAGTAGTGTGCATGCATACTCTGTGTGTGTGTGTGTTATACGTCACCGGTGTGAACATCTTGTCTTGGTACATTTTTCAAAGGATTTTGCTGAGTTTCGAAAATGTTGCTTTTTCTTTCTTTTTTTTTGCCTTGGAAAAAAAAAAAGTAGAAGCAGAAGAAACGAAATGGGTATTCTCTCGTCTCATCTAGGGCATCCATGTTCCAGCTACAGCTACACAGCAAAAGTTTAACTCTGAGAGGGTAAAGTGGACCTGGAGTTCAGTATCTGCTACTAAAATCTCTGTAACAACACGGTGATCGTGGGGAAAAAGCAATCTAATAGCCATGAACATATCCACTGGCACGGTGAAAGTGAAAGCTCTTTTCGTAGCTCACACTAATGTGTATGTAGGGAAGTGGCTGCATGTGGTGATAGGGCAACTGGAGCTCTCAGGACGCCGGCTCACAGGAAGCCAGCCAGTGCTGATTTTCCACTGCGTCCTCAGCCAGCGCTCCATCCTGTGCCGAGGTTCACATGGAACCAGCCGGAAGGCATGAATGTGCACTTCAGAAGAACTGATCCGGCCGGTCAGCTCAGTGAGCCCTGTCCTGGCCCGACGTGGGCCGGCAGCTGCCAAAGGTTGTGCAGATATAATATCTATACAGCCAGCATGTAGAAAGGCCCAGCTAATGCTGACGACAGCTCCCTGCACCACTTTGTTATTCATTTCCATAGCAAGTCTTGCACTGTAAAGTCTGGAATGTTCTTTTAAATACTGGTGATTGTGAAGTAAGATTTCTCCAATTTGGTGCAGTAAAATGTTACCATATGGTTACCAGTGATAGAATATGACCTTCTCACATGATTTGAGAAGAAAAAGTGAACTGACCTACCGAGTCATTTGTTTGGTCAAAGTTCAGAGAGCAGTGCATGTGTTGAGTTGTGTAGGTGATTATGAAGTGAGATTTCTCCAATTTGGTGCAGTAAAACGTTATTAAAGGTCAAAGTTCACAGAAATGCATATGTGCTGATAACATTTGTAATTATAACCCCAGCACCACCATTACACTATTAATGTCACCCACCCCCTAGAGGCAGCTTGCACACCCCAGGGGGTGCACACGCCACAGTTTGGGAATCTCTGAACTATACTAAGGAACATATGTACAAAAGCATGTAGTATATAATAGTTTGTTATGACGGGACGCGTGCGGGGGGGTACATATCCCCCCACGGGTATGGACTAGTATAGTATTATTACAATTATTGTAATACATGCATATGGCTACATATGCAAATACGATGCAACAACAGAGGACGCACAACAGATGAGCGCAGAGTGCTTTCACTCAAAATATTGGCAGACTTTTAGTTATGTGTGGGCAAGGCGTGTGTTCCTATGAGTCGATGTCTGCCTAGTGACAGTTACAACACACACACACGGCCAGCTTCACACGTTGTGATTCACAGAGAGAATTTTTTGTCTGCAGCCGTGAGGAAGGTCGGACCCCCAGCGAATGCTTTGCGGGGGTCCGCGACGCATTCGCTGGCTCTGGGGTCCCGACGCTGTGCTCCGTTGTGCTACCCGGGGATGTGATCAATTGCGTTATACTCCCGATCTGTGGGAGGCAGCAAAGTGCCGTAAGGCATCTAGTGTGGCGGACGGAAAGTAGATGAAGAAGGATAGAATAGTTCGCTACTGAGGCAAATATATGGGCTAAATAATGAATACAAATGTATACTGTTAAAAGTACACTATCCAAAGACTACAGGGCAGGCATCGATTTTTAAGCAAAATTTGTAGGAAATTGGACACGTGGTCTGCTAGAACATAACGTAGCCAAGACAAAGAATCACAAAAAAAATAAGACGGAAACGATAACAGCCAATCTCCGCCCCTTTGCAGATAACCCGGAAGTCCAACCAGCAACCAGTATTAATAGAGATGTGTGCGATGTTGCCACTGGTCTAGCCCCGGCACAGCCCCCACGCTGTTTGTTAACTCTGAGAGCTTACAAATGTAACCAAATGGACCATCAGACTTACAAATGGATAAATGAACACTGAGGATTTTTACTGTGTACCATTGCTGCGTGTTTTACAATCTGTAAGTGGAGCTTTCAGTGAAGCAGTGAATTATGCTTGCTGGGCATGTATCCCCTCCGTGTGAGTAAGCACCGGGCTTCTCTGCTGCACGCGGTTATTGCCTCTCATCCAGGCAGGGATTGGGCTAAGTAACTAGCCGTGGACTTCATTCTGTGGTGTTTTATCACATCTGATGAAATTAGAGAGGGTCTTCTGTCAGACTGAGTGGTTGTGAGAGGAAGAGAGAGAGAGAAAGGGAGAGGGAGATGGAAAGAGATGTGGTGCTGGAGGGGTGGCTCGTACAGCATCGACTTGAAAGGGCCTGTGTGTGGTAATGGAGTATTATGTGTGTTTGACTGGTAAAGGCCGACAAATACTTGTCTTCTTGATAGTGCTCAAAAAGAATGATGAGTGAGAAACATTATGATCGTGGCAGGAAGACATGAGAAAATACATTGCTTCCCTGCAAAATTGCATGTGCTTTATGCTATTTGAAAACAAGCCCTCATTGGGATTGCACACCAAGCGGTAATGTCACTATATTATAAGCTTGCTCTCATCTGTATGCATCATAACGTTGCATAAATTCCACGGCTCTTTGAAGGCTTCCAGCGTTTCTGCTTCTGTTGCCGCGAGTGGACTTTGTTATATTAAAGCGGCTTTAGCTCTTTCTCTCATCTTTCTTGATGGGGCATTATCAGTGTTATTGTTTCACCATGGGTGTCTGGCTCATGTCACAGACTAGAGTTTGGCCTTCCTGTGACCTATAGAAGGGTTGAAGTGGGGGAGACGTGAGAAAGAGAGAGAGAAGGCGTGTAGTTTATGCAACAAGCCTTCAGTCTGGGGCGAAAAGGGTCGGTCACCGGGGGTCAGTTGGCTGAACTCCTCACAAGTGCTTCCCTTCAATAAATCACGGGGATATGAGATAAGCGAGGCAAGGCTGTGATGTCTAGAGCTACTGCTCAGAAACATTTCAAAACTCCGTCCCACACTCACGCTAGCAGATTCAGAAAAGCTCGTCCACGCCTTTGTCTCCTCCAGGTTGGACTATTGCAATGCACTTCTCATCGGGATCCCTAGCAAGAGCCTTCAAAGGCTCCAGTATATATCCAGAACAGCGCTGCTAGGGTCCTGATGAGAGTGCGTGATGAGTGCGTGATGAGCACATCACACCCATCCTCCGTTCACTCCACTGGCTTCCCGTTGTTTTCCGGACCCAATACAAAATATCCCTGTTGACACATCAGTGCATTCACGGCAACGCTCCCTCATACCTCAAGGACCTAGTCTCCCTACAACCCTCGACCCGCAACCTCCGCTCTTCAAACACCAACCTCCTCAACACCCGCAAGGCCAATCTACGCACCATGGGCGACCGGGCTTTCTGCTCGGTCGCCCCCGAACTGTGGAACGCCCTCCCTGTCCACCTGAGAGCACCACAGTCGGTCGACTGCTTTAAGAGAGGATTAAAGACCTACCTTTTTAGCAAAGCATTTTTTTAGCTGGTTTTACCTCTAGGCTTTTTTGCCCCCATGTTTTAATTGTTTTGTTCAGTTTCTTAGTTGTTGTTTTCTTTTATTGGTGTGATGTTTCTGTTTTTACCTTCTGTAAGCACTTTCAGATTTCTTGTAAATGTAAAGTGCGTTATAAATAAAATCCATTATAATTATTATTATTATTACTGCTGGTGTAGATACAGCCTGGGCCCTGGGTCTCTGGATTAGACTGGGGAAACTAGGTCTGGTGTTGGGACTGTGCTTGTTCGGACCGATGCCCGATTTTTGGGTCCAATCTCGATTTTGGAAAGTTCCCTAGCCCATGGATTGTTTTTGATTGATATTCTGTCCAAAAATACTAAATCAATTCAAAGTTTTTCAAAAATAGAAAATTCACAAAATTGGCGATCTACAAGCTCACAAAATGTCTCAATGCAACACTTTGTGAGCTTGTAGATCTGTTATTTTTGAAAAACTTTTAATATTTTAGCCTATAAATGACACGCCCAAAATAGGGACACCAGGTTGAAAGTGGTTAAAAATAGAGGAAAATTGGTTGCATAATTGCAGATACCGATGTAATTTAAAAAGCCAAATAATGACCGATATATCGGCCCGACAGATGCTGTTGTAGCCAGTCTCGCTCTAGCAATGATACTGTTGTTTTGAGGTGAGGAAGGCTCATGGCTGCTTCTGTAGAGGCATAGACCCATGCTTTGCATGGATGGACCTGTGGGAGTCCAATGTTTGGGCCAGTTTGTAGAAGCAGTTTGTGACAGACAGAGAGAAAGATAGCTGGAGTGGTGTTTGTCCAACTGTAAACATCATTAGCCTAGCCAAGAGACTCCCAGAGAAGATGGGCTGTTGTCCTTGCTCTGTGTGAAGTATTAAATAGGCCGCATCTACACAAACGCACCGTCCCAGTCACCCATGTGAGCACGCACGAACGCACACGCACGCACGCGCGCACGCACACACACACAGGGTGACCACATACGAACAAACCAAATGTGGGGCAAACTAGAGCATTTGTGTGGGACAATGTGGAACACATTATCCTTTGCTGAGAGATTTAACTTAAAAAACAAAAACGTCTTGCTAACATCACTGTGCTTTGCCCTCAGTAGCACACAGTAGACTGCAGGTTAGAGGTTAGGCATTTAGCATGTGAAGGACTTAATAATATATTTTATTTGAATGCAAATTTCCCAACTCCCACGCTAAGGAAATACTGTAAGCATGAACGCAACCTAAAGTTGCCCAGTTCTTGTGCTTAATTTATCATGAAAATAGCAGATCTACAAACTGATGCAACAGAAGCTGTTGTGATCTACAGTACAAGAGTACTGTAGATCAGAACAGTATTTTCAGCATGCAACACCATCATACCACAAAGTAAAAATAAATAAATCTGGCTTTATTGTCTTATGTGAGACTTGCATGTATTGTGAGATTTGTGACGCTCCACGCCTCCCCTTTGCCCCTTTCAGAAATTGAAAAATTAGTAGTAGTTTACAAGTCTTTGCTAATCCCTATCATATTCGGCCTTTAAATCTGCATAGCTTGCAACTTTGTGTTGACTGTCAATTTTCACTGTTGGGCGTAGCATAGGCTGCAAATAACGGTGACAGATTAACCTGCACCGGACCCACGTGTGCGCAGTTTGATTGACATCAAACACAGCCCTGTGACGACTGCTTTCTTCACAACCATTGAATAAAAGCCAAATCTGAGAAAAGCGTCTGTCCTGCAGTGGTTTGACTTTTGAAAACTAGAGCAAGTCAAAATGCGGGACATTGTCTCAATATGTGGGTCACGGAACAAGGGATGACACCTGGTCATCTACACACACACACACGCACAAACATAGTCCTGTCTGTTATTTTCACCTCAATCTCAAACTGGGAGAATCACATTTATAATTGAATTGATTCATTCTAAAGAATAGCTTTAACTCACTTAAGTGTTCTATCGTTCCTCCGTGACTACGTGTGTGGGTTTGTTTGTTTAAATGGTCCTGTGTTCTTCTCGTACCTCAGTACCAGCATCTCTGCCGTCAGGCCCTGCCAGCTGTCTGTCCAGCCAGATGTGTGTCCCAGGTTGCAGCGTGATGGGAAACAGAGATTGCAGATCACACATACTTAATTGCATTGACAGCTAATTGATTATAGCGTGGAGAGAGTCAGGGTTGGCCCTACAAGCATGACTGCAGAAGCATCCAAAAATGTTTGTGTGTGTGCTCTCATGCACGAGTGTGCACAAGTGCGTGCGTGCGTGCGCGAGCGCGTGTGTGTGTGTGTGTGTGTGTGAGACGACTGTGTGTGTGTGTGTGTGTTTATCTGCAATTCATCACATTTCCTTTGGCCACAATGAAGAGCTGGTTCTTGACCCCAATCTATCATGATGTCTCCAAAGAGAACACTGTACTTTTGCCCCAATAATGCAAAGTCTAACCTACTTATAAAGCCTTAAGAAGTGTAACAATATGGTGATCCATTTTAGGCCACGCCACAAGTGTGTCTGTTGGAGCACTCGGGCCAAGAGCGGCATCACACTGTGTTTCCAGTGACTGGGTGTTAGCCAGATGAGTGTTCCGTGCCTAAAATAGCCGATCTACAAGCTCCCAAGGCATCGCGATGCAATGCATTGCATTGTGAGCTTGTAGATCGTCTATTTTCAGCATGCGACACAGACCTATGATGAAGTACAAATCAGGCTTCATAATTACAGAGCCTGCCCAGGCTCTCATCATCACACTGTCCAGCTACCAAACAGTAGCAGCAGAAATTGAAGGGATTACTTTGACTGGCAGGATTTCTATCATTTTTCTCTGTCACCCGCAAACCCTGTTATGTAACCATGTTGGATTTTGAGTGTCTGCAGAGTAAAGTAATAATATTGTGTGTTAAGCGGTAGGTGGGAGAGAGACAGTGCCCATTTTGGACCCAAAATGATAGATGCTCTATGTAATTTACCCCCCCTGCTCTCTTTCCTCTCTCTGTTTCTCCTCCTCCCCTTCCCCCTCGTTCACTCCTCCTCCTCCCCCCTGTGGGTGCCAGCCAGCCTGTGTAAATTTGCTTCAGATAATAGTGTCCGCACCATGCCAGCTTGTGGAGTTGTGGCTGCCTCCTCGGTGGCTGTAACGGCTTGCTGCCCAGCTGAAATAATGAATTCATGGGGCTCCCCCTCCTTGCTTCAACCCCTCCCATCTCTCTCTCTCACTCACACACACACACACACACACACACACACACACACACACACACACACACACACACACACACACACACACACACACACACACACACACACACACACACACACACACACACACGAAGCACAGGTTATTTTCTCTCTTTCACACTCTCACATGTCACCATTCACATTGGTTTCTGCCCTCTTGTCTCAATCTCCACCTCCTCCCTCCCGATCCTTTCCTTCTCTGTCTCTGTCTGTCTCTCTCTTTCTCCTTCCCTCTTTCTCCCTCCTTTCTCCCTGACCAGTGAGCCAGCAAGACTGTCATGCGTCATTTATACTCCCTGTGTTGTGCGCCACAAATAGCCAATCTACAAACTCATACATCGAGCTTGTAGATTGCCTCTCTTCGGCACGCCTCACCATCCATCCTGCGTGGATAAATATGGCTTGATCCTGAAGGGATGGGTGATGATGAAGGAGAGGGTGGTGGCAATACATGCCCACTGATATGGAAGCTACATTTTCATTTAGCTCTTCTTCATTAGTCCCCCCGGACACACTCACCCACACACGCTGTCAGAAAAATAGCGTCCATAATCTCACGTAGTTTCACACACTTGCGGAGCCGTTTGGTGGCGCTTAATTTAGGGATTTGGCGTGATTATTTGACAGAAGGTTTGGTTCATCTGTGCCTCAATCCGATTGGCTGGCTGCGTACAGAGGGTCAGCATGCAATTCGGTTTAGCGCAGTGCAGCTGCACACGGATAACCTCCGCCTCCGCCGGGAAAGCTGCTTGATAAAGAAAGCAAATGCGACCATGTATGAAGGCACAGCCTGGACGCACATGCACACGGACGCACATATATTGTGAGATACGCATGCATGCACACACGCACACACGTCATGTACACATACATGCGTAGATATTCATTCAGCCATGAAGAGCTCTTGGTCTTGCGTTGACCTGCAACTGTTTGGGCTGAATCGTTTTGGCTTGGCTGCCCTCAGCAAAACTGGCACCTTCCCATTCATTCAGCTGTACGAGGCTTCAAGGCCAGACTAACGGAGCCTTTCATGCATCTAGCGCACACATGGTGCAGAGCGCCCAGTTAACTCAAGCTAATGCCCCTCTGACTGTCGTTTGCACCTGCAACCTGATGCATGGCCCGAGCTCTTCTGTTCGTCAGGTCCATTTGTCTGCAGCTTCGCAAGTGTCACACACAGCGGAAGATGTGTTGAAAAAGCTGTGCTCCAAATGACTTCGCAACAAACCAAACATTCACGCCTCAATTTTAATTGGATTTTTAAATGAGAAGGGGGCTGTGATCTTGTGACAACCCCCCCCCCTCCTCAGAATGTTAATTTATTACACAACTGTAATCTATAATCTTTGAATTATAGAGAAAAATGCTCAGATGGTGTTCCTATTGAAATTATCCTCCTAATTAAACTGCCTGGAATTCATAAATTCATTTAGGAGATCAAATGAATGGATGTGGTTGCTAACGTTTCATTCTTGCAAGGCTGTTATTACCAAGGATTTCCGTTAAATCCGAATATAGAGGGCACACTCGACAGTCGCTTTCCATGAAATATGCATATAAGGCATTCAACATTGTTTCACACAATTTGTGTAAGATCACATGCACCTTCAGTTAGACATGCATGCAAATCACAGTCATTCACACAGATATATCACTATTCTACATCAGTGGTTCTCAAAGTGGGGTCTGGGGATCCCCAGGGGTCCTTGAGGGGGTTCTAGGGGGTCCCCTTTTAAATGATTAATAGTTAGGAACCAAATGAACCCTTATGGGTTTATGTACAGTCAGTCACTCTGAAAAAAGTATTTGTACACACTCTCAGATTTAAATGGAACACTGAGGATTTTACAGTAGAGATTTGAGTCCCAGAGATAAAAAAAACATGGCATAATGCATATCAAACTGTGGATCCTTGAAATTTAAAAGGTTGAGAATCACTATTCTAAATTGTACACCACCCTTCATCTAATAGTACAAAGTATTGCATCCTCCAGGTAGACAGCCTTCATTATGCCCCAATACTGACTTGCAAACTGGTGGAATTATGCAGCGGCATGCGTCTAGAGCGGTTAACGTCTTCTGATATGATAAAATATGTATGGTTGTCAATCAAAGGGTCTAATTCAATCACTACTCATCTGCGTGTGAGCAGAGGTGTATCTGATCCGGTGGCCTCTGGTGACATTCGACTGTTTGCTCTCTTTGCCCGCTGAGGATTCCCTCTTCCCTTTGCTGCACCCCCCCCCACTTTATTTTTTTATGATTCAGATTTATGGAAATTCCTCCTAACAGAAAGCTGCCTCCACAGGATGACAGACAGCTCTGATAAGGCTGTATGTACAGTATGTATGCCATGCAGCTACTGGTGTGACCAGGGCCGAGAGGATCGTACCTTGAGTGTATAATAGAGGTACAGGGAAGGCTCTTAGTTGTGTCGGTAGAAACAGGAGCAGCGATTCAGGATTGTGTTTGTGTGAGTCTTAAGTGTAAAGTGTGTGTGACGTGTGCGTGTGTGTGTGTGTGTGTGTGTGTGTGTGTGTGGGGCGTAGTGCCAATGAGCCCTCGTTCTAACAGAGCTTGAAGCGTGCGCGGGGGGTGGGGGGGGGGCTTACTCCCTCGACACAGATGGGGTTAAAAGGGGAAGATTAGATGCGTGTGCCCTTGTTTGCATTCAAGGATAAGCGGTTACGCTGACACCCCGCAATTCCTCTGTCATGTTGACATGCTTATGTGTGTGTGTGTGTGTGGAGATTCTCAAATTGTGAAGGGGGGGTTGAGCGATCTTTATGCTTCCATTGCTGTAATAATTGTGAGAGGCTGATTAAGATCTAAGATTTGACTATGGGTATAGTTCAGGAACTATGAAGCACACTGAGCCCTCGCTGCAGGCCTTTGCACCCAGACCAAGACTTGACCCAGTGCACTAATGTGGTGGTTGACCATATCTAATGAAGAAAATGCAGCACAACACTGGCTGCTAAGTGTTATGTTGGAGAGCCCTTAGAGTGCATGCTTAATCATGTACAAGTGCACATTCATTCACTGTACGCCACTGTCATTTAGTCAGAGCTCAGAGCCTAATATAGATGCACAAAATGCATTCTTTGTTTATAGAAATGCTAACCATAAAAATGTCCATGTTAGTATATTATGGAGCAAACCTTTTTTTTCAACAATACCCACATAGCCCACTAGTGTCACAAGTACTTAAAACAGCCAATTTAAGCCCTGCAGCACAGGAAACCAGACAGAGGCCAATGATAGCAGTTATTGGAGTGTCTGTGGCTTCTGAGGGTGCCATCCCTCTCTTTTGCTACTGTGTCATTTCCCTTTGGTTGCTAGGAAAGAGGATAGATGACATGATGGATGTGTTGAGTCTTCTTGGAAGCAGTCAGTCTGAGTCAGATAAAGCTCGCAATGGAGAAAGCCACTTCTCGTGGAGACAAAGGAATGCGTAAATATAACTCCTCTGACTTCATGACACGGGATGCTGGAGAACCCTCTCATTATCTCCACCGTGGGTGTCAGTTAAGAGAGAAGACTAATGGACTAACCTCTACTGCTAATCGCTTTTTTATAGGCTAGAAAAACGATCTCCCCTCAGGAAAGATTAAACCTATTTTTACCAGGCAAATGGCCAAAGCTGCAGACTTACACAAGATCAGAAAAAAAGTTGGGGATATTTTTGTGAAGTAAACCTCTTTGAATATATTTAATGGTACATTTGTTGTGTTTTTTCTCAAGTTGGCGGTTTGAATCGTGTTGTATCAGTTTTATTTAAGCGTAGAGATTTCACGCTTTACATTAATCACTCAGGGAATAACGGATTAATCCATGGCATGAAATCCCAATCTGTCATTTCCTTTTCCTAACCCACAACAATGGGTTTAACGGCATAAACGGATTGTGGTTTATGTTCTTTATCTGCTGGAATACAATTGCTGTAAATATGAATTTAGGAGATCAAACACATTTGGCTGCATTGTTAAGCAGCTTAGCATGTGGGGGCAAAGGAAATAGAGGGAAACAGTCAAGAGACACAAAGGCAGAAGACCTGCTGCCTATCCCAGGTTGACTGTGGGTTTCTGAGCTTCTGTATCCTGCTCAGACAGCTCATCCTAAGGCCTGAGCCGATCTACAAGCATCTGATGTGTTGCGCTATGATGCGTTCTGATCTTGGAAATCAGCTATTTTTGTTTGCGACACCGGCATGCAACTAAGTATAAACCCTGGCCTCTCTAGAGTTGTTTTGCTGGTTGCCAAATATACAGCACAGTAGTTTCCAGGCTGTCCACAACCTCTCAGTATTTGTTTGGTTGTTTGTCATCATCCCCTTTGCCGGGCAGCCTTTTCTCATTTCTCGTCATCCCCCTGCTCTGTGCTATGGAAAGGGCTTCACTTCTCAAAGATAATCTGCCACAATGCAGCTCCCTGTGTCCACTGTTGGCACTGCTGTATCTGCCGCCCCGTGGCTGGAGGCACCGCCAACATTTCGACACAGGGACCAGCAACCAGGCACACTGACAGAGCGCAGGCAGCCAGTGGGACCCGTTTGATTAACAAGCATTCGGAAGCAGTTCGCCTAAGCGTGTCAATGCACCGTTTTGTTGTATCCTGATTACACATTTATGGAAACAGAATGAAAGCAAAAACAACATTTCCCCCCCCAAACCATGATCACAACTTGAGTGCGTGCTGGGATTCAGTTGTTTTTTAATTGCTTGCCTTTCATGCATATGAGTGCAAGCTACTGAAATCATAATACCCAACCATGATATCTAGGCTAAATTGTAAATAGTGATGTTACAGTAAAAAAAAGAAGAAAAAAAATACACACTTTAAAATTATGCAACGATACAATGTCACTGATACAGTACATGTAAAAACAGTAACATGAGGCCTAGTGTTTATCCTGCAACAAAAGTCAACTTGACCAAGTTTAAATCTTTTACTAATCCGCACATAGCCAATTTTTTTTTGCAAACTGATCAGTATTTTCAGTTGATTCTCCCTGGATAAGAGGAGCAAACCGAGGGAGATGCGCCTCGCAGTCGAGCACTGATAGCCTGTCATGTTTTAAGTTGTTTAAAAATGAATGGGGTTCTTTGCAGATATGTTGAGTGCATGCTTAGTTAGAATTGAGGTTAGTTAATATGGCAGGACCGAAAAAGTGGAACCAGCCATATAAATGCAAATATCTCTGACTGACTGAGTCATTAAGTGATGAAGTTACAGCATTGGTTGGCCAGTTGGCCTAAGAAGGATCTAGCCAATCGCAGAGCAGTCCTCTCTCCAGGCCATCAGATGTTGTCCCTACAGGTTATGGGATGTAGTAGTCTATCCTAATGACCAACATTTTCTCATCATTTTGATGTCAGCGCTGGTGCTACCTTTTTTTGGTGATATTTTCTTAGCTTTTCTGCCTCTATTTTGATAGCTTAGTGGAGAGTGACGGGGAGTGACATGCTGCAAAGGCCGTAGGGCTCGGGAATCGAATCCGCGACCCGCTGTCAGGCTGCATTACAGCCTACATGTGGTATGCGCCTTAACCGGCCCCATCGGCGCTCCCCTGGTCCATTTTTCTACGTCAGTATGCCTCTCAGTGTTTTAATATGTCGACAAATCAGATCTGACTCATAAACGGGGCTTTTTCAGTAGCAGTGTGTAAAGAGTGTCAGCAGGGACAGAGATAACTCTTCATGTTTTGCTGATGAGGCAATGAGTCAAGATTTGTCACAAAGGCAACAGTCGTGTTTCCACAATGCAGAAGCTAACTTTTCAGAGTCGTTGATTTTTATAGGCAATTTAAATCCGAGAATGCCACCCTTGTGCTAAATTCACCCCCTATATAACAGCGGGCTAACACAGCCATAACTCAACATGCCCTCTCCTTTCTCTAGGTCAGTAGGTGACTACAGTGTGAATCATTACTGTTTGCATTTATATGTTAATGTTTCTTCCCGGCAAATCGGACTCCTCATAAACAGAGACAAAGACACAGCTTTGAACTAGAAAGCAGTAGGGGGTGAATCTGCTTAATTCTGCGTTTCATGTCTCTCTCCATGGCTGCATAATAAGGAATCTCTGTCAAGCGCGACAAAGAGGCAGTCGCGCAATCAACTTAAACAAAGGCCTCATCACCTCCCGCTCGCCGAAGAGCAATATGAACCGCTAACCTTTTAGGAGTCATTTATTTACACCATTCAGGCACACTCTCCTCGTCCCTGCAGCTGCTGCCACAACATGAAAAGCGAGTGATGCATATATTCCTCCCATGGACTGGAGGGTGGAGGGAGGGGAGGATATATTCCTCGCTGGAGAGGGGTAGGAGTGCCTCTGAAGCCCTAAAGGGCAAAAGGCTGCAGGGCTTGTGGAAAGAGCTGCCTCAGCGGGAGGCTGATTATACCTCCAAAGGGATCCGCTTTGCACATCTAGCATGTGCAAACTCAAACAAAGGAGCATGGCTGAGGGCTGGCGGTTGATGGTGGGTGGGGGCGCGAGGGGCAGAGGGGCCCAGCTCTAGCTGCTTCAGTGGTGTGACACCTTTATGACCATGCTAATAAAGTGCTTCTGGGACACCAGCGCCTCCCACACCTCGGCCCGCACACACGCCGTGTCTGCCGTGAGCAGCCTGACTGGGCCCTTGGACCTATGTTTATGGACCCACGGATCAATACACTCCCCAAGAGTCTGTATTAAAGTCAGAGCTGAGTAGCATGCCCGTTGATCACTGGACGAGGGGAGGGGCCCCAAGATGACCATTACCGGATTTCGGAAGAGGCCTATAAAAGGGCAGACACGCTTGAGAGGGGGATCTGAATCGGTGCTGTAATTCAGAATGGCCTCATGCCCGTGTTATTCCCCCTGTTCCTGTTCTGTTCCGCCGTCTTCAGAGTGCATGCTAATTCACGGAGCGGCAGCTGATTATTCCAGCCGCATCCCTCACCCCTGTTTTCCCAGCGCCCTCGCTGCTGAAAATGCAAATGTGAAGCGTGACGGAACAATGCAGGCCCATCTCCGACACGTTCAAGCCCCTGGTGTCCCTATTTCACTCCACAGCTTACGCACCTCCTCCAGGTCTCCAGTAATTACCCTCGTTGGATCGTTACGCCTAATCATACTTGATTTTGGGATGCGCCGCCATTGTCTCTACTTGTTAGCCCCTTATACCGCTCGGTTCTGATAGACTACTCTGATAATACTGAGGGAATGAAACTCACTTACTTACAGACTTACAGACACGCACGAAAGCATGTGCACGCACACACACATTGGGTTGGATGACTTTTTCGGGGGTTGGGCTGTGTGTGCATGTCTAATATGGTGGCCTGATTCATTTAAGGATGATTGTTCTGCTGCCAGTGATTAATCCCTCCAGGACCTGATCGCGTCAGCGGGAGATAAATAGAATAAAAGGATAAAAAAACAACAGCAACATTTGGGAAAAGAATAATTAATACATTTCTATTTTGTATAGCAGGCCCCCTTAAAAGGGAAGGGGAGGGGTGCGTGAAACTGGCTCCCAATTTGTTCTCACTTTGTTCCAGTAATAAGATCCAGGCCTTCCCATTCCAGTGGACGAGATAATTAACTCCTGGGGATAAACTGCAAAGAGGGGGCCCCCGTCTCTTGATTTATGGCACACACAGATCTGCAGCCCAGGCTGAGCATAGTTACATAAATTGCAGACTTTGCTTGATATATGTTTTGAGAGATAGATAGGAATAGATGACAAGTGATTGTGGGGAAGGGGTGGGGGCTGGTTGGGTTAAACCAGCGGAGGAATAGAAGATGCAGGGATTTCAGCTCTGCTGTTGCATTCATTGTTGGGTTTTGTTATGTTTTTGTTTAATCAATAGTTGCAAAAACATGCATCCCCACTTCACTTTTTTGTTTTGAAATCTTGGATTGAATTCCGCTTTATACAAAAAAAGCGTAATAAAAAAATTGCCGATCTACAAGCTCACGATGCGTTGCATCACGACACACCGTGAGCTTGTAGATCTGCTGTTTTCAAAGCATAAAAAAATATATTTGAAACATTTTGAAAATGTGTGCCTGTAATGACATTCCCCAAATAGGGAAGACAGGGTTAATGTGGTTAAGTCATAAGAGATGTTATCCAATTCAATAAGGATTATGAACCTAAATTGAGTTTGCATGACTTGGAGATGACTCTGAGAGTGATGAGTCACTGCGAAGTGCCCATGACTTCAAGCAGGTGGGGATGGCCAGTATCTGTGTTTCTTCTCTACTGGACTGTTCTTAGAAACCCCATGGTCAGTGTGTGTGATTGAAGCGGCAGTATGACTCAAGTCAGACTAATTTCCGTTGCTGGAACCTGCCTCTCATTTCCTGCATTGTCCTGCCCTGTTCAGCAGCTCCTCTGGAATGTGCACCATAATGATTTCCCCCCATTGTTTCCGTCAGCCTCACCACAGCTCATTGCCTTACTGGAGATGAACCATGACCTGATCTGCGTCTTTAGAGAAGGGAGAGCCTTCTTTCCGTTTGCCAGAATTGTTCCTTTGTGGCTCTAATTGACTCTAATTTCCCGTTTCATTCTTGTTTTTTCTTTCAGAAACATGTTGAAGACCCTGGTGAAACTGGAACCTGAAAGCTAGCCTTCAACAACGCCAAGGCGAAGGTCTACTCCCTCCCTCTTGTCGTCCCTTCTCTCCTCTTCCTCTGCCGCTGCTTTGTAGGGCCCTGTTAGGAATGGAGGACCGGCAGGTGACACGCAGGACTTTATCGCTTCGGCCTAAAACACGAGCTATAGCTGTCCTGCTAGGCTACTGGCTCTTAGCAACCTCTAGTACCTTGTGTAGGGGACAGACATTAACTAGCTTCTATCCTGAACGTCGGGAGTGGGCGTTCAACCACCTCACCGTCCACCAGACCACAGGGGCGTTGTACATCGGAGCAGTCAACCGAGTTTACAAACTCTCCGGCAACCTGACCCTTCTGGTTTCCCATGACACGGGTCCGGAGGACGACAACAAGGCCTGCTACCCCCCTCTGATCGTTCAGCCATGCACGGAGCCCCTGGTCTCCACCAACAACGTCAACAAGCTCCTACTCATCGACTACTCCCAGAACCGCCTGCTGGCCTGTGGCAGCCTCTACCAGGGTGTCTGCAAACTCCTCCGGCTGGATGATCTCTTCATCCTGGTGGAACCATCCCATAAGAAAGAGCACTACCTCTCCAGTGTTAACCAAACGGGGACCATGTACGGGGTCATCGTGCCCTCACAGGGCCAGGATAACACACTATTCATAGGCACAGCCGTAGACGGCAAGCAGGACTACTTCCCGACCATCTCCAGTCGCAAGCTGCCCCGCGACCCAGAGTCCTCCTCCATGCTCGACTATGAACTCCACACAGACTTTGTATCGTCCCTCATCAAGATCCCCTCTGACACGCTAGCGCTGGTCTCCCACTTCGACATCTACTATGTGTATGGCTTTGCCAGTGGCGGCTTTGTCTACTTCCTTACCGTGCAGCCCGAGACACCAGAGAACAGCATGTCATCCGGCGGCTCCGCCAGCGACCTCTTCTACACCTCTCGCATCGTGCGCCTCTGCAAGGACGACCGCAAGTTCCACTCCTACGTGTCGCTGCCCGTGGGCTGCGTGCGGAACGGCGTCGAGTACCGGCTGCTGCAGGCCGCTTACCTCGGCAAGCCGGGCCGCGTGCTCGCCGCCTCGCTCAACATCAGCGCGCAGGACGACGTCCTCTTCACCGTCTTCTCCAAGGGCCAGAAGCAGTTCCACCGCCCGCCCGACGACTCGGCGCTCTGCGTCTTCTCCATCCGCGACATCAACCTGCGCATCAAGGAGCGCCTGCAGTCCTGCTACCAGGGGGAGGGGCATCTGGAGCTCAACTGGCTGCTGGGAAAGGAAGTGCATTGCACCAAAGCGGTGAGTGGCAGCGATACTACACATACATTAGCACAGATTCACAAATACACAGTGCACATCAAATTCACATTCAGTGTAGCATGGATATTATTAACACAGCAGTATGCCTCTTTTATGTCGCTGGATCAAAACAATCCATTCTGTGGCTCCATGTCCTTCTGTTTAATATTCAACAGTGCAGCACTGTTCTTATGGGGAAATCTAAGTTTTCTAAGGTTAAGTATCAAGAACTGAATCAACTAACCAGTCCAATGCACACATCGAGGGATGCATTTCTGTATCAGCCTACAGCCGAGACGAGTTGAGGCAACAGAATAATTAATTTGTGGTGCATTTGAATTAGTGGAGGGAATTCTGTTGAGGTTCATGGCTTTGCTTCCGTTCAGAAGCTTCCATGTTCTCTCCTTTAAAATGGAAACTTTAAACAGCTGGGGCAAGGCAGTGACCAAAGTTGGTCAATGATGGGCCAAGAAACCACATTTTCCAAAGACGCTGCAGCGTTTGCACTAATAAAAACATACACTGTCAAGTGACATGCCGTAGCACAGAATCCTGTTATCAAATCACTATCTCACTGTAGTTATGCCTAATTATTTTTGTGGCTTTGGAATCCTTTTAAAGTCATTTTATTGTACAGTATATTCTCATTGAGAGAAACTCATACATGAGAGGTGGATTTATATTGCTTGGCAACCCTCAAAGCGATAATATTTTCCTTCAGCACAATCCAAACAAACATACTCCCCCACCCCCCACAGAGTGAGTGCATGTGTGTGTACGCACGCGCACACTAATGGAAAGCTGATCACAACACTCTTTTCTTTCTTAAATCTCCAGTTATTCTATAGGTCTCTACATACCTACAGTATCGTGTCAAGTCCTGTTAGGTTTCTTTTCAGTCCCGGGAGATTACGGTCCTCTGTGTCTTCCCTCTGTAATTGCTATTAAGAATCAAAAGGGGAATAATGAACACTAATGACTAGCTTGTGTGTGTGTGTGTGTGTGTGTGTGTGTATATGGGAGAGATTCACATTCACACACATACAGTACTGGGTTCATTTCGACATACTTGCACTGTGCTTGACTCGTGTCATGGTCTTGGGGGCAGTGTGCAGGAGCAGTGGGGAGGGGGCAAATATATATTTTTGTAGGGTCTTAACGATATCCCTGCCTGCTCCGCTGTGATGAGAACCACCACTCTGCCTCCTTGGCTGCTAATCCCCCCAGGGACCCCCTATTGACCGCTTTTATTAACATCAGTAAATTCCCCATTAGCGTAATGTCAGAGGTGATTGTCAGGAGGAGAGAGACGTTATCTGGAACCGGCGCTGTTCGGTTTCATTAGCCACCGCCGAGTAAGAGGCGGCGTAGATAGACGAGGTCGAAAGGAGGGGCGGGGTAGCGGGCGGAGGAGGGAGAAGCGGTATGTCTCAGCGTCAAGCCTTTTCTAACCGTGGGAAGCCAGAATTGGAACCTTTTCCCAGCTCCCAGCTGAATCCCTCATCATCTCTCCATGGGGTCTGCAGTCAACTTCGAAGGGTGCCGGGCACCACACTAGCCAGCTAGCTACCTACAAGGCTGTACCTCCCACTCCCCTCCTTTAGTTCTCATTATCACATCTCACTAGCACTCTGAGCTGCCAATAATGCTCTGTTCTCCTTTCATGTTGCACGCCAAGAATACACTGGCCCTGTGTCTGTAGCCTCACAGATAAGTGGATGTCAAATGCCTGCTTAGGACCAGACAGTCCTCGTGGTCAATGAGGAGTCAATAAATCTATAGCGTTTAACGGATTATGCAGAAAGATGTCAATGGATTAGAAAGTCTTTAGGTCTGTACAAATCACATTTAACAGCAGGATAGGATATGTCAGCCATGTTAACCTTGACTGCTTATTTCGTCTTCCTGTTTAAAAGAGTGTGACTGTTTTTTCTACCATGGGAAAGGAGCTTCACTTGGTTGCCTCTGTTAGGGGAAAAGAAATCAATTTGGCCTAGAACACAGTATATCTCTGTACACTACTCATACTTGAAATACTTGTAAAAAAAAAAGAAAGGTGAATCAAGGTTAGATCAACCCCTAGAGACTGAGGTTTGTTCTTCATGGGTTTCTCAGTGAAAAACTCCACATGCTGTACCAATGCTAACAGCGGGTAGGCAGAAGTGCAGCGAGCATTAATTATAGCCCTTGGTCTGCCTCTTATATCCTGCAGACATTCCAGTGTGTGTAGTGTGCTTACATGCAGGTCAGAGTCTGAAGCTGGAGGTATCTGACGTTGAGCCAGGGGATACAGACACAGCAGCCCATCAAAGATTTATCACCCCAGTCTTCCAGCTCTTTTACTGTCTGGAGATTCACACCATCTCCGGAGTTGCAATAGGATTCTGTCTCTATCAGGCCCGCTGTCTCACAGTGCGGGGTTTTTCCTCTGTCTGGAGCCGTCAGCATTTCTTTTTCTCTCCGAGTTCGGTGGCCTAACAGCTAATTACCGTTCCGCGCAAGAGTGAAAAATGAGAGCTTGTATTGATAACAATGACATCCCAGAGGACGGCGTGACGTTGAAGACCAGATACCCTGTCCCTCTTAATTCACTCCTTCGCTTTAATTCCACGCCAAAGCTTGACATGTGGAACTGTGTTATATTATGTCACAGTGTTGTTTAATATCATTATGTAGGCCGGCGTTGAAGCAGACCAGCCCCAGCGTAACTACTGATGCTGAGTATAGATTAAACAGACATTTTTATTTTACACCCATTGGGTTACTTGATAAGGATTAATAGCACCGGTGTACTGTCTCTATATTTAGACCACAGCTCTGGTAAAGATTAGCAATGTAATTAGC